>NC_142028.1:33764480-34069855 GCF_982192425.1 Myodes glareolus
GCAGTTCTAAGAGGGAAATTTAGAGTCCTAAGTGCCAACATTGAAAATCAGAAAGAGCACAAATAAATGACTTAACTCTATGACTCAAGAATTTGGAAAAACAAGGAAAAGCCAAACTCCATCCCAATATCCTCAAGAAATAAAAAAATATTAAAGCATAAGTCAATGAAATAGAAACAAATAAAACAATACGAAGAGTCAATGAATCTAAGAACTGGTTCTTTGAGAAGTTAAATATCCAACTAAACAAAGAGCACAAGTGAACAAAATTAGAATTTTATAGGAAAACATTATACTAGACACAAAAGAAATTCAGAAAATTATAAGGAAATACTTTAAAAACCTGTACTCCATTGAGTGGAAAAAATTGCAGGGGACTGCTTGTTAGTTCCTGGCTGCTCAGCCCCAAAATAATCACACAGAAACTGTATTAATTAAATCACTGCTTGGCATATTAGCTCTAACTTCTTATTTGCTAACTCTTACATTGTAGTTTAACCCATCTCTATTAATCTGCACATCACCACGAGGTCATGGCCTACCAGCAAAGTTTCAGCACATCTGTCTCCGGCAGCGGCTCCATGGCCTCTCCCTGACTCCCCTCTTCTTTCTCCCAGCATTCAGTTTAGTCCCCCTCTTATCTAAGTTCTACCCTATCATAGGCCAAGGCAGTTTCTTTCTTCACCAAGGGTATTCACAGCATACAGAGGGGAGTCCCACATCAGGAAAATCTAAAAGAAATAGATGAATTTCTTGATTCATCCAAACTACCATACCACCAAAGTTCCAAGTACAGATCAACAACCTAAACAGTCCCATAATTTATTTATTTATTTATTTATTTATTTATTTATTTATTTATTTATTTTTGAGACAGACTTTCTGTCTGTAGCTTTGAAGCCTGACCTGGTATTCACTCTGTTGCCCACAGAGATCTGCCTGCCTCTGCCTCCTGAGTGTTGGGATTAAAGGTGTGCACCATCACCGCCCAAACAGTAACAGAAGACCATAATAAAAAAAATAAAACAGTAACAGAAGGCCTTCTGAGTGAACAAAAATCACAGACTGAAATGGATTCACATCAGAATTCTACTTTCAAAGACTTTCAAAGAGGAACTCTAGTCAATACTTATTAAATTATTAGAAAAGATGAAAATATAAGGATCAAACTTGATCTATGAAGCCAGTGTTACTCTAACACCCAGAGCATATAAAGACAGACAGACAGACAGACAGACAGATAGTCAAACAGACACACACACACACACACACACACACCAAAACAAACAAACTACAGAACAATATCCTTGAAGAGTATAGATGTAAAACTTCTGTAAAATATGAGCAAACCAAATACAGGTACATATCAAGAAATGGTACATATACCAGAAATGAAGGGATGATACATAAGTCAATACATCCAATAAATCATATTAATTGACTTAAAGACAAGAATTGCATAATCATCTCAATAGATGCAGAAACGGACATTGGCAAAATTCAACATGCTTTATGAAAAAGTCCTAGGGAAAGTAGGACCAGCGGGAACATACCTCAGCACAGTAAAGGCTATATATGACAAACCAACAGTCAGGATTATCCCAAATGGAGAAAAAGTCAAAGCAATTCATTTTTTTTAAATTTTATTAGCAATTTCGTTAAAATCGTGACTGTGGCAGACTTGCTTAACTGGGCCCACTTTTCAATATAGTGCTGGAAGCACTATACATTCCTCAATGAGTGTACAAAGGACTCCACATCCTATTCCACAGATACTTGCTCAGCAGTGTTTATAGGTGACCCAGACCCAATATCCAGGAATTTGAAACAACCTAAATGTTCTTCGACTTCTGAATGTTTAATGGAATGTCATAATACACGCAATAGAATACCATTCAGCTGGAAAGAAAATGACAACTACAAGTTCGCATGTAAATAACTGGACCTAGGAGATACTAGGGAGTGAGGTAACCCAGCCTTCAGTATGATCTCCCTTATCTGAGGTTCCTAGCTCCAAATCTTCATATGTTAGTGCATGACCTTGAGTAGCAGCAGAAACAAGGAAAGTATAAAGGGACCGACTATAGACAGGGGTGGTTTGATGCAGAATAGCAGGGCACAGGTGATATAAAGTGGAAATGAAAAACAAATGGGGAGTGGGCTCAACTGGGGAGAGGAGGGGGTCAGTACAGAAGGGAAAGCACAATCACACACACAAACGTTTTTTGATGAAGCATCACGGAATCATATTTACCTAAAATTATTCATAATACATCTCTGTGCATGTCTTTCTCTCTCTCTCTCTCTCTCTCTCTCTCTCTCTCTCTCTCTCTCTCTCTCTCTGTGTGTGTGTGTGTGTGTGTGAGAGAGAGAGAGAGAGAGAGAAAGAGAGAGAGAGACAGAGACAGAGAGAGAGATAGAGAAGGACAGAGAGAGCGAGAGAGTGACAGAGCTTAAACTAAATTATGCTACTTGGGCTGGTGATGCTCCCCACAAGAATCTTAAACCATGTTAAAAAACGATTTGGGGAAGAAAAGTTTATTCCAGCTGAGCAGTTCATATAGTCCATCACTGGGGGAAATTAATGCTGGAAGCTGAGGCAGGAACTGTAGCAGAGGCTTACAGAGGAATGCTGCTCACTGGTTGTTCCTCATGGCTTGCTCAGTTTGTTTCCTTAGACAGCCCAAGCTTACCTGCCCAGGGGTGGCACCACTCACGTTTTACTGGACCCTCCTACATCAACTATCAACTGTCAATCAGGCATCAATCAAGACAACACCCCACAGGCTTACGTATTGGCCAATCTGATGGGAACAATTTCATTTTAACTTTTCCTTGACTCTTTGTGGATTTCACATCATGTAGCCGTATCCCGTTCATCTGCCTGTCTCTTCATATCCACCCTCTGCCCTCAACCTCACCCCACCCCCAAAGAAATCATCATGGAAGCTGTACTGTGGCCCAGTGAATCACATGGTATACCCTTTAGTCTGTATATCTTACTAGCATCTGTTAATTGCAATGAGTCATTGATCTGGCTCAGTGCCTCTGGCTTCTGCTACACCATCGATACAGGGCCCTCACTGGGGCTCCTCTTGGATATCCTGTTGTTGCCCTGAGTCATGGAGATCCTGCAGCTTTGGATTTGCAGGACCCTCCCCTTCACATGCTCCAGCAGTTGGTAGATGGGGTGTTTCTTTGGGTGGCCTGGTTCTAGGCATGAGTGGTAGCTGGCTTGGACAGCTGACCAGTTCTTCCGCATTCTCACCACCAGGGTGAGCTCCCCAGCACTGCCCTGGCTGGTTCACTCAATGCTGCAGGCAGCAAGGGGTGGGGACCTGTGCCCCTGCCAACAATGTCAGCTCTGTTGTGGTGGCCAGGAGAGGTCCAGGGCCTGCTGAGTAATTTTTAAATTTGAGGTTATCTCTTCTCAGATGACTCTAGCTTGTGTCAAGTTGGCGCAAAATTAACCAGTGTACATGGTGTTATCCATTTTGTCTGTCCAGTTATTTTTTGAGTCAAATGTCAGACATTAAACTGTTTCTAATAGAACTGGGATTGATGATCTACCAGTCTTTCTTCTCTATACTGTTTTCAAAAGGATGTATCAGAATTTTATAAAATATTTCAGTATAATACTTGACATCATCTGAAAAAACCTCTGAGAAATCAAATTTAAAAGTATATATTAAAATGAATTGTGATACACAGTCCAGAAGCAAGGGCCAGGACTTGGTGATGCTGTTCTCTTGCCTGAGCATCAGCATCAGTCTGACCACGGGAATCTGCATACAGAGTCCATATCCATCCTGGGTCTGCATTTTACTTTATAAATGTGTATGGTTACATTAAATGAAAACTTAGGGACTTAAAATTAATGAGAAATGCCAACAGGGAGCTTCTCTGTGTTTTTCCTCATTCAAAAAGAAGATATATTTTATAGTTTTGTCCCCTGAGAACATTTAGAAGCAATGACAGACTGCTCATAATTAGCACACTTAGGCCCAAGTCTGTGGATTCTTTGTACATACTTTTTCTTTCAGTAACAATTGGGAATGCTTACAGAAGTGGCTGATTCCAGATTTGGAGCAAAAAAGTATAAAACATGAATTTTTATTTTTTTCTGTTTGAAAGGCTTTCTATATACATGCCTATATACATACACACACATACGTGTATATATATACACACATATACGCATATATATGCACACAGTGAGAGATAAGAACCACACATTATGTATTTCATATATATTCAAATTATTGTTTCTCTATATATGATGTTTGTTACTATAAATAGAAGAAATGAGAGAAACAAACTTATACAGTCTTATAAACAATAAAAAATAATGAGACTTTTGTCCCATTAGGCAATGAAAATCCATGCCTGCCAAATAATGACTGCTGGGAAAATTAGTCCCTGCAGACATGAGCCTCCTTATTGGTTGTCCAATGCTGAGTGGTCAGCTCTGAAACCATATACACACAAAAATGGACTCAGCAAGTTGTATTCAGAGTTATATATATTTGTTCATATAATACATGTTTATTTACATATCTGTGTATATGTATAACAATAATAAAGCAAAAGAGGCTATCAATTTGAAAATGGGGGGACATGAGAGAGGTTCAAGAGAGGGTATCTTGGAGAGACTAGAGGGAGGAAGAAGAAGAGAGAAAGTGATCTAATTCTACCTCAATTAAAAATATACCTTAAAAAGAGAGAGAGAAAAGAAAGTCTGTGCCTGCTGAAAACTTGTAGAAGTGTATGCCTCTGAAGATTTGGTGGATTTTTTTCCTGAAGAATAGATAAGGACAACAGCACCTGCTTATCTTGCTTTTCTGATGCTGCAATATAAACCAGGACCTTTAGGAAGGAAGAGCTTATTTCATTTTATAGGTCAGAGACCAGTTTATCCTTAAGGGAAGTCAAGGTGCGAACTCAAACAGGACAGGAGCTTTGAAGCAGAACCATAGAGGAATACTGCTAGGCTACTACCAGGCCTTTTCAGCTGCCTTTCTTATGGAGCCCAGGGGTATATGCTACCTAAGGATGGTACCTTGTACAGTGGGCTGGGTCATCCAACAATAATTAACAAGCATTAAGATGCCCCCACAGACATGCCCAGAGGATAATCTGATGGAGGCAATTCCTTAATTGCCTATTTGAAGTTAGCATCTAAGGTTAGCCATCACAACATCCCAAACCATTTGTCCATTCTACCATCAAGATAAGAAAAGAAATTAGGCATCCATTTTCCCCTGTAATGATGCAGTAGGATGTACGTATGAAGTATCCTTCCTAAAACACTTGAACTTGCTGTGATAGGCCTGACAATGCTTTTGTTTGAAGGAATATGGACCTTGGGACTGTGGATTAGGAAAGCAGTAGAATGCTTTAAGTGTTGCTAATGGGCCATAGTAGTAGGAGCATAGAAGACAGTGGTGCTAAGTATGATTTGAACTGTGAGGCCTGGCTCAAGAGGATTCAAAGGAGAAGAATTTGAGTATGCTGCTTAGAGATTGTTCTTGTGATATTTTGGTGAAGAATGCAGCTGCTTCCCCCCCCCCATATGAAAAGTCTGCCTGAGGCTAAATCAAAGAATTTTGGAACAATCATTTCCTGGTTAAGGAAATCTCAAAACAGCCTAGTATAGATTCTTTCCCGTGCTTATTAGTGGTATTTATAATGAAGATTTATAATAAAAAGGAGTAAGATGAGAAGAGAAAAAAATACAAAATATGCAATTTGAGGAGAAAAGAAGCACCAAGAAGTGAAATGGAGAAGTAGAATGGAGCTAAGTCTTGTGTTCAAGGAGATAAACAAATTAAGAAATGGAATAAAAGGAGTGGTGACCTCAGGGCAAGATCCTACCAGCTAAATTTTCTTTTTTTTTTCTTTTCTTTTTTTTTAAGAGAATGATATTTTATTTTATTTTTTTAAGTAAATTTTATTAAATTACAAAAGTTCCCATCTCCGCCCCCCCTCCCAACACCCTCCCACTCCCCTGCCCCCCCTCCTCCTCCCCCTCTGTCCCCCAGGGCAGTCAGGGTTTCCTGCCCCATGGGAAGCCCCAGTTCCCTCCCCCTCCCTCCCAACTGTTGTAAAGGAAATAAAGAAAAGCTCAGGGCTGGGTGTGGTGGTGTATGACTTTAATGCTAGCACTTGAAAGTCAGAGGTTGCTGGATTTCTGAACTTGAGGCTAGCCTAGTCTACAGAGCAAGTTCCAAAATAGCAAAGTTTAGTCAGTGAAGGTAACAGTTAAAAACAGAAAGCTGGTGAAGATGTAGTTGAGCAAGGGGGTCATTTCTCAGTCCTAGCAAGCAACAGAATTTGGCATCTTCAGTCATGTGGTTCTGGCTTTATAGTCAAGGATAAAAGAAACAGATTATGGAATATTTCTCCATGACTAAAAAAACCCGCTGAGGCCCAGAGAGATCATTGCATGATGCTGTGAAGGAGAAGCCTGGATTGCCTTGGAAACCTCAGGATGTTGGAGATGTCAGAGCCATGGGATACCTGCTGAGGAAAGCTGCTAACAGGGAGTAGAAACAACCCAAGAAAAAAGTGTGTTGCAATCAACAAAACTGAACAGAGTTGGAGATCTGAAGGACATTTTGACATCAGACATGGAGATGCAGAATTTGTCATTTGTCCAACTCATTTGTTTTAGCTTGCTTTGGCTCAGTATTTCCTCACTTGCTCCCTTCTCTACATTTTGGAATTGTAACATATATATTGTGCCATTATATACTGGAAGTATGTGATCTCTTTTTTTAAAAAAAAAAATAGGGGATTACAGTTAAGAGATTATATAAATCTCAGAAGGAAATCCAAATTTGGGACTTTTAAACATTGTTGAGACTGTGATAGATTATGGGTGGGGACTTTTGAAGTTGGACTAAATGTATTTTTGATTATGATAGTATTATAATTTATGGGAGGCAGGGAGTAGAATGTGGTGGTTTGAATGTAATTGGCTTCATAGGTGCATAGCAAGTGGCATTATTAGGAGGTGTGGCTTTGTTAGAAGAGGTGTGTCATTGTGGGGGTAGGCTTTAAAGTCTTCTTTGCTCAAGTTTCATTCAGTGTGACACTCAGACCACTTCCTGTTGCCTGGGGATCAAGATATATTAAATCTCAGCCCCTTCTCCAGCATCTTGTCAGCCTGCATGCCACCATGTCCTGCCACGATGATAATGGACTAACCTGCTAAAAATGTAAGCCACCCCAACTAAATGTTTTTCCTTTATAAGAGTTGCCATGTTCATGGTGTCTCTTCACAGCAGTAGAAACCCTAAGACAATAATGAACACTAACCACCACAGTGGGGCTTTTTAAAGAACATCTTAATGGTAATACAGACCAAATGCAATGTAAACCTTATGTAACCAAATAGAAACCTTATTTAGATTATAACTCATTTAGATTCACTCTACAGAAGCTTTCTGAAAATAACCAGAGAAATTTTCACACTGTCTAAACATGTCATGACAGGAAAAAATTACTAATAAATTTGTTAAGTGGAATAAAGATACAAGGTATTTAGGAAGTGCCCTTATCCATTGGATATTTGAAGTGGAAGTAATTTCTGATCGAAGATAATATCTGGTATTTGTTTTAAATTGTCCCACTGTAAGTTTAAAAAGATGGAAGGTACATAGCACGTAAGCATCCCACCCGGAATGCTTCAGGGTCATGTGGTCCCAGTTATGATTCAGGCACAAACAGGCATCTACACACCCTGGTCATATGTGTGCCTGCTCAGGGCTATGGAATGCAGGACTCTGGTCTGGACATGCACATTTGCATTTCCCATGGGATGCTCCAAGGATCAGGGCTCTCACAGTCCTCCACCAACCACAAGGTGCCCAGCTTCAGCCAGATGGCACTGGACCAAAGGAGATTCTGGGTGTGGCTTGTAGCCCTCCAAGTTTTTCTTCCTTCTCGCCTGTGCTTAGCTGAGACAGGAACCCCCATCTCAGTAAGGAAGCCTATTGATGATTGTTTCCTGTTCTCAGGATAATGGACATCTTCCTTTGGCCACTGGTCTTTCATTAAAGAACAAATGTAACCCCTGAGAATGACCGCTTCTTGAATCTGGTGAAGGGCAGGAAGTGCAGGACAGCATCAGGATGCCTCTAAGGCTGATCTGTCTGTAAAATAAACTTCTCCTTTCAAGTTTCCCAGAGTTCTCTCCTTCAGCCATTTTATGTATATCCACAAATAGTCATAGAACTTTCATTGCATGGAGGATGCAGGGAATAGGTTGCAAAATATACTATAAATGGCACAGTCCTTGGACCCAAAAGACTCAGTCAAATGGGTCATGGGGACAGATGTATAGCTACTTCCTGCTGGGAGGACAGGCTCACACACTTTCATTACTTAAAGAACACTGCTGGGAAAAGGTGAGCTGGAAGTTAGCATCTCTTTCCCAGGATGAGGAACGTTATGTGAGCAGAGGCAAAGGACTTCGGATTAGAGAATTTGGGGCAGAGCCTTAAGAGGAAAAGCCTTGGAAAGGGAAAGAAGGCAGTCATTCCAAAGAAGAGCTCCTGCAAGCGAGGTGGAGGTCAGCTCTGCCCCAGGATTCTGGACTTCCAGCTTCCAGCTAGATGTGCTAACTGATGCATTTATAGGCTGATTATCCTGTGGACACAAGCACACAAGCTTCTTTCACCAAGTCGAGCAGAGTCTCAGCTTGGTCTCTACTGGAAATCACATCCAACTCCTGTGTGCTGCAACTTCGGAAAACAATGAATCCGACATGTACGGGCAATGCCAGTCTGCCCATAAACTTGGCCATTTGGTTCAAATGTCTTCAGGGCTATTATTGGGAGGCAAGGAGATCAACACAGCTTAACAGGTAATGGATTCTTACAGGAAATTGCACATATTACCAGTAGTATAGTTTTGGATACAAGAAATCATCCAAAATTATCAAAGAACTCCACAACTAGGATTTTAATTTTATAGCATAGTTTCAAACATAGCCGTGCTGTATTAGTAATAAAGCATTATTATTCTTTAGAGACAAAGTGGTTACATGAAAGAAAACCTAGATGATATAAGCAAAAATTCTAGCAGAGAGCGCATGGGGAACCCTGGAAATGAAAACCACTGAAAGTCTTTGGAGGGCGAGAAGTAGACTGATAGAGGAAATACCAGTGGGCTTTCAGGGGTCCCAGTACAACCTCCTGGACTGAGGTGCAAAGAGGAAAAGGGAATGAAAAAAGACTATGGGGAAATCACAAAGCTATAGTACATGTGTGGTTGCGTGTGTGTGTGTGTTCGTGTGTGCACGCATGTGTGCACATGTGTGTGTGTGTGTGTGTGTGTGTGTAGTGGTAACACAGTAACTTGAGGATACAGGGGAGCAGCTGATGAAGCACTGAATGTAATAACTGATGACAACTTTCCAAAATCAATAACATGCTTCAGACTCAAATCCACGAAACTCAGAAACACTAAAAGGAACAAAATTAAAAAAAAAATTAACACCTGTTCAAACACCAGAAAACCAGAGACAAAGGGGGAAAAACTTAACAGAAGTAAAAAAAAAACTTATTTAGAGAGGAACAAGACAACAGTCAGTCAGTCAGACTCCTCAGAAACTGCAGAGAGTGTGGAGTAAAGAAAGCATTGAAAAAAAAAAACTGAACAAAAAGTCTCCACCAACCTGGAGTTTACTATGGCAAGAATTATCTTTCAAAGTGAAGGAGAAATGAAAAGCTGTTTTTAAGTAATACACAAATAGATTTGTTCTTACTTTACCTGTGTTGTATGAAGCTGTCCACTGACAAGGAAAAGATATAAGATCTCAATAAAGGAAGTCAACGTGTTAGTAAAGGGAAAACAAAATGTTCAAAGTGTGGTCTTGTTTTTCCTTGTTCTGCTGGACAGCGGTTTAAAGCCATGCTAGCAGCAACGGCAGGAAGCTCACCCCTTGTGCGCAAGCATCAGCGGTGCTGTGAGTGTGATGAAGGCCTGGGAACTATGATGACCCATCTCATCGCTGTTGGTTATAAAGACAACCACCAAATAGTTTCAAGAAATAAAAATATAGAGTTGATACACGGAGAAAAGAAAGCAGATGCATTGTGGACATGCTAGATATTAAGTAGAGAAAGCAGAATAAAAGTGAGACGAAAAGGAAACCACTAAAAAAGACAGCAAATAGGCAAAGGCGCACGCAAGCTCTGTGGTTCTGAGCACATCAGCACCAGAGATCTAAGCATACCCTCCAGGCACAGCAGTCCCGGAGCCCTAAGGTACAAGACTGAATGTGTATTTCCTGTAGAAGCCCACTTCAGTAGAAACACAGCATAAGAACCAGACATATATATGGAGAAAGAAATGCATGCTAGCCTAGGACAGGGGCTCAGCACTTAAGAGCACTTGCTGCTCTTGCAAAGGACCTGAGTTGGGATTCTAGCAGCCACGTGAGGCAGCTCACAACTGCCTGTTAGTCCAGCTCCTGTGAATCCAGCACCCTGTTCTAAATTCCACAGGTACTTGCATACATGTAACATGTACTCATACAGACATATACAAGCATAAAGCAAATATTTAAAAATGTAAAATAGGGCGGCTTTATCAGTTTCACACCATGTTAACTTTAGAATAAAGAAAGTTATCTAAGATAAAAAAGAAAAGGACACTATATCAGGACAAATGGCCAAGTTTCCAAGAAGAATAGTATCCAAACATATACCTTACAGCGTAATGTAGAAACTGAGAAAACCCAATAGAAAGCCAGCAGAAAGAGATGGATTCAGCACCACAAATGCAGCTTCCACATCCTTCTGTCAGGATGGACAGATCCAGCAGGCAGGAAACCAGCAAGACACCGAGAGTGGAACAGCCATCTGTCACCAGGACCTAATTGAGTTCTATGAAGCATTTCATCCAACAGCTACAGAATACACATTCTTCCGAGCTCTCAGGGAACACTCCGTAAGACAGGCCACATTCTGGGCCACAAAACATGTTGAACAAATTTAAAAGTGTATAATTCATACAAAATATGATTTTAGACCACAATAAAATTAACTAGAAATCAATAACAGAAAGATAGCTGGAAATTTCTCAAATATTTGGAGATTAAACATGTTTCTTGCTAAAATCTGAATAGGAGGAGAAATCTCTAATGAAATAAAAATATTTTGAGCTAAGTGGAAATAAAGACAGCTTTTTTAGAATTTGTGAAATACAACGCAAAGAAGTGCTTAAGGAAATATATAGCTCTGGGTAAATGTAATAGAGAGGAATATATATAACAAAATGTGTAAGAAGAGCAATAGAAACCCAAAACAAGCAGAAGAAAATCAATAACAACAACTACAAAACCAGGACAGACATGAAAGAACTTGAAAACAACAGAGAGAAAAATCCACAAAACTAAAGGTGACAGTGAAAAGATTAATAAACCTGACTTTTAGCCAAGTTAACCATGAAAAATTCTGACATAGAAAGCGGCCAGAGAAATGAGGAACAATCGCTGCTGATTCTGTGGGCATAAGAAGCTCAGTCAATGGCGCACATCTGTAATCCAGCACTCAGGGGGACTGAGCTCAAGCCTGGGGGACACTGTGAACGTAATAAAGTAATACTTGAACAACTCTAACCTCATAAATTTGATAACTTAGATGAAACAGACCAATTATTTGAAGGAATGCGGAAGATAAGAATCGAGGAAATGACTGGCTATTTTATGGGGTGGGGGTGAGACACCAGCACATGCCGAGAACTGTATGATGCAGATGCTGATACGATCTAAACAATTTCAGCTCCTAATTAAAGAAATCGTTATCATTTGCAAAAACATGTCACCATTTGTGAGCGTCATAGAGGGAGAACAAACGACTGAGAGAGAGGAAGCAAAGCCAGGGCAGCTCGTTCCTTTTTAGTGGAGTATAACATATAAAACTACCTAAGAGGAAAAGCTGAAGCTACTTCAGACGGGCCTCAATTTTATGATAAAGTGCACTAGGAAATTCTAGATAACAACGTAATGAGGTAGTCTTTTTTTTTTTCCTTTCAATGACAAGGGAGAAAAATAGATAAGTGGTTTGGCAATTATTTCTCTTTGTTTTGATGAATTGCTTAGTCTCAGCACAGAGGGAAGCTTCAGGAAGCAATTGAAATGCAGTCCTGTTCAATCACCTAATTTTTCAAGATTCTTATCAAGGAATGGAGTTAAAATCAGAAAAAGAATACACACACACATTCATATATTATAAGGAATTTATATATGTATGTATGCTTACATCTCATCTATCTATCTATCTATCTATCTATCTATCTATCTATCTATCTATCTATCTATCTATCATCTAAATTGATTTGCAGAGACACTCATGCCTAACACATATCTAAATTCCATACCCCATGAAGGAAAGTCCAGCTTTAGGGTTAATCATATTGTTGGAAGAAGCAACTATGCACACTGAGTCATTTCAACTTGGAAACTCTTGAAATCCAAGTTCTCCCAATTTAGTCCCCATCAAAAGCTATCCTTGCAGACAGGCACACAAGAGTCCTAGGCTTGTTGTAGAAACTGCTTTCTGCATAGCCCACAATAAGAATGCCACATTCATTTCAGCGGGAAAGTGTGCACAAAACAGGGGTAGCAGTTCAAACGAGGAGGAGCTGATAGCCTCCACTGACCTCCACCACAGCCTGAGGTATGAGGAAAGAGCCTGGCTTCAGAGTCAAAGTCGCTGGAACTCAAACACTAAGTTCATCACATACTGCTAGAGATTAAATTTAACATGTGCCCCACAGGCTTGGATGTGAGACACCCAGTGTCCGGCAGGTGGCATTGGTTCGGGAGATGTGGAACGTGGGCAACAGGCCCTGGCTAGCAGAAGTGAGCATCTGTGAGCAGCTTTGAAGGCCTTATTCATCTCAGGTTCTGGCTAAGTTCTCTGCTCCTTGAATTGTCAAAATTGAAACAAGCCACATTGCAAGCTCCTGTCCTCCTAGGTTGAGTCTTTTTGCTCCATGCCTTCCGCACCTAGATAGATGGGTCTGTCTGAGGTGTGGGCACAAATCAACCTCCTCTCTCTGTCAAGTGTTCTGGTGCAGGAGAAAGAGAAACTAAGGCACCCCTAAGCTGTGAGAGCTTTTCCAGCTCCCTGAACTGAGCCTAAGCTATGACATGGGACAGCGCTGATAAAATCAATCCCAAGAGCTCTTGTAGTGATTGTTTATACATTTTGTAAGTAATCTGACAGGACTGAGTACAATGTTGAACTTAATATTAACCAAAGTTACCATGCTCACTGGTAAAAGTTAAACCACTTTGGAGCAGTAAGCAGATTTTAACCAATATTCAGAAGCAATTTTGAATACCTGAGTCATTAAGTTTCTAATTGCACAATACATAGGGAGGAATTGTCTGATGGTGTGTGAGGCTCAGAGCTAGTGCAACTCCCTGCAGTGGACAACTGTGCTTGTCTATGATGCAGATGGAATCAGGAAGCTTCAAAATCCACTGGGAAGTAGACTGTAAAGGACATGCTGAGATTGCTTCAAACACTTCAAAGCACATAAGAGTTGGCTCTTCGAGAAAATCCGCAAAATAGACAAACCTTATTCAAACCAACCACAAGGCAGAGAAAGAATATCCAAATTAACAAAATCAGAAATGAAAAGGGGGGCATAACAATAGACATGGAGGAAATCCAGAGAATTATCAGGTCATGCTTAGAAAACTTGTACTCCATAAAATTGGAAAACTTAAAGGAAATGGACAAAGCACTCTTCAAGGAAGGTGAAATCATGTTTTTTTTTTTTCTTAAAAAGTTAGGATGGAGGGAATTGAGACAATGTTTTAGAAATTAGAAAAAGACTTGGCATAGGTGAAAGATACCATACCATACTGAAATGGAATTTGATTGGACAACATGAGTTCTCTATCCTGGGGTGTCTTCAAAGAGAACTCACATGGAGATTCCTACACTATGGTGAAATTGTTTGGGCGTTATTTTAGGTATCTTAAAAATAAAATAAGTAATTTGTCTCTGGTCATCATTTCTTCCAACTACTTTATCCAAAGTATTCCACATTTCCAATTCCATCTTTGATAGACTTTCATATGGAGCTTAGCTTGATGACTCTGCCCTACCATTTTGAAGCCCGAGTGGTTAAGACCTGCCTGTCCACCAGAATGTGGCCTCCTTCTGTTGAACTGATTGGTCTAGAGCTGTTGCATATAGTTTAAGACAGGCCAGGGATAGCACGTTCTCATGTTTAGGTTCAAGTCACTAGAGAAGAGATGTTCTTGCTTGCTTAAGAGTCAGCTAGCACATAATCTCGTCAGGGCCCAGCCTTTCTTTGGGTTAATGAGGTAGTAAAAACCAATGTTTAACTTAAAATATTTTGAAAGGGGTTTCTATACATAGCAAGCAAATATGATCTTGGTTGTAAAATAGATACAGATATTTAAAGAAACAAAGTCCTTGTATCTGCTGATTCTACTGAATATTCAGCTAACAGTAGATTGTTAATGTCTGAAAAAATAATTTGTCAATAACAACCATAATGTAATCATACTTTTCTCTTGTCATTTTTTTCTGAAAATAAAACACAATAACTATTTGCTCAGCATTCATATAGCAATTACACTACTACTGTAAGTCATCTAGAGATGATTTGAAGTATGTGGGAAGATATGTACATATGCATATTCTATGTCATTTTGTATAAGAGACTTGAGCAATTGCATACTTGGGCATCTAGTGGTGGACTCCTGGAAAACTCTCCATGCATGCCAAAGAATGACTGTTTATCAGCAAAGCTCCTTCCATTTTAAAGAATATTGACACCACCTACCAATATAGGACTAGACATAGCACATACTCAAAAAGATGCCAGAAAGACCTGCTGTTGTGACAGCTAAATGGCATGTTCACCTTAAAGTAGACTCAGGTAAAGAGAAGTCATAATATCAGCCAAGGATGACTGAGTACAGTGTTGAAATAAAGCAAACAGTGCGTTACGGTGATATTTGGTCCAGGCCTGATGCCAGAGAGGTTCAGCTTATGTGTGGTGGAGAAACCACATCTTCATTACTTTTCATAGCAAGAGTGACAAATAAAGCTAAGAGTTCTTCATGGCACCCATCAGACATGAACCACAGAGATTTCACAAATCCTAGGGCAATCTTTGAAAACCAAACTACTCATATTTCAAGGGTCAAATGTAACTTTCAAATATTATGATATGATTTCATTAAAGTGGCATGTTTATCATAAAGATGAATAGGATTGATGTCACCTGTGCATCATCTGGTAAGTAGCAGACATAGAGCTGACTGTTCTCAGTGGCCTAGGTGCTCTGGCACAAGTGGTACCCCAGGGACGGACAGATAGGCCTTCTTGGATGTTGTACTTCAGGGTTTTTTCCCAGGGATTTCTATTCTTACTCCTGAAGTACAGCATCCAATAACTTTTAACATTCCAAGTGGAAAGAAGAGTCTTCCCAACAAATTTTGGTGTTTAGAAAAGTGGATATCTACAGACAAAAGAATGAAGTTGGAACCTTGTTCTGCACGGTGTACAAAAAGTTAGTGCTTTGTCCTGGGACAGAGTTTTACTCAGAAGAGATCGAAGACTGAGGCCAGTTACTTCTCATCTTGCCATGACATACCAAGTATCAAACAAACCTAGTTAGTGGATGAGGGGTTTATTCTGACCCACAGTTGGTAGCCATTCATGCAGTCCAACTCGATGGGGAAGACACAACATTAGCTGCTCTGTGGCACTAGTATTGTGGCTCTAGCTCTCCAGACCTCCTTACATCTTGACAGATCACAAGGTGAGTGCGAAGAGGAAGTGGGCTCGGACTGTAAAACTGCAAGGGCTAGTCTCACATGACCCAGTTCCTTGAGTTCGGCCCCATATCCTAAATGTCCCACAGCCTTGCAAAACAATTTCACCATCTGAGAACCAAATGTTTAAACACATGAACCCAAGGGAGCCATTTCACATACAAACCATAACATTCTGCCCCTCGCCTCTACATGCTCCTGGTTGTCTCATAATTCAAAAGTGGATTCGGTCCAACTTCAAAAGTCCCAAAGCCTTGTGGTTCTAGTGCTATCAAAAGTCCAAAGTCCAGAAAACCTTCTTAGATGTAAGGTTTTCTCTTAATTGTATGCCCCTGGGTAATAATTTCTTAGAACTTATAGATTTCCATCAAATAATGGTATGGGCCAAACTTTCCTGGGAAGAAGCAGGGGCTATCAATGAAAGTAAATCAAAGCAAGACAAACAGCAAACCCTTTATCTAGGCCCTAGAACTCGTGGTCCCAGTCTCTGCTGCACACACACATACTGCCTCTTTCTCGGACAGGCTCTATTTGGTTCCTGGAACCCTACGAGGTAGCTTATCTCACACTCCTGGCGTCTCCAGCATCCTGAGATTCCAGCCTTCACGGATTCAGCACAGTCAACTCAAGAGCTCCATACAGGGGACCATACCCTGCTTCACACTGCCTGGCCTCAGGGCCTTTCTGGAACAATGGTGCAAACCGAATTGCCCACTCATATTTATATCTTCATACTTGCAAACCCAGCATCATATGGAAGTTCTGTTGCCAGCTTGAGATGGAGCCTGGCACCCCTGGAGCAGCTATAGTTGCCTCCGAGTGTTTGCCTACCTGAATTTGGAAAACATTTCCCTATAGGGCCTAGTTCAAGCAAGATGATCTGGAGACTCTCTCCAAGCACTCTCTTTTCAAGTAAAAGCTTTTCAAACAGATTTGTATCATTGCAACCAGAATCTGTAGGTGAGCAGGTCTTGCCAGCAAGGTGTCTTTCTGTTGTTCTGGTGCAAGGTGCTAGTGTCTGCCTTAAAGATATTGTCTTCAAGAATAGTAAGTGTATCAACAGCATCCTGCAACTTTCACCTCATTCATACCCATATTCTCTACAAAATATACATTTTCACATCTGCTTGCTTTGTATTACTATAAACCTAACAGTAGTGAGCAGAAAACATACAACAGCCTCATTGTTACAGTGTCTTGAAATTTCATTGTCTAAATGAAATTTCATTGTTTAAAGTACTAAAAGTTTCAGGACACATGCACATTCTTGCCTAAAATATAAGTGGCTTCTGGCTCAGTTCCTGATAAAGTCCCGTTCGCTTCTGAAACCTGTGAGCAGTGTTTACTGTCCACATTTCCGTCAACATTCTGATCTCCCAGATCTGACCAGAAGGATCTTCTGAGCTCTGCTTGTAACATGTAGTGGTTCTTCAGCCCCTAGGACCAAACTTTCCTGCAATCCTTCTACTGCACTGGTTCCAAAGGCTTTTGAAACACATGGTCAGGGAGTTAGAGTGATGGCCCCCACTTTCCGAGTCATTTCCTGTATTAGCTGTTTTTCTTCACTGACAAGAAGCAAATGAAGGGTTTATTCTGACCTGTGGTTATGGTCCATCATGGCAGAGAAAACCTGCTGTCTGGCAGTCCCATGGTGCAGAAACTTTGGTTTGTCTCTCTCTCTCTCCATGTTGGAAGAACAGGAAGAAAAGATGGGGACCAGATCAGGGCCCGTCATAAACCCCAATTCTGTATCCCAGTGACACCTGTCTTCCAGTAAGGCCACACCTCCTAAATATTTCATAGTTTTTCAAACAGCACCAGGAGTCTGAGACCAAATTTTCAAAAGGAGTCTGTGAAGGGCATTTTACATTCAAACTCCAGCAAAATCTAAACATAATGCTCTACTATAAAATTTGAGAAGAAAAGATTTAAAAAAATCAAGACTTTGGATTTAATAATGATTTTCTTGGCACAGAAAACAAAGGTCAAAAATAGGTAGATTGAACTTTATCAAAACTTAAAACGTCTCCACACTAAAGAACATGCATATTGGAATGAAAACCAGTCTATGAGGTGAAAGTATTTTCAATTCACATATGTAATAAGAAAATCTAGCATGTATAAAGAAGTAATTTGTTAAAAAAATGTAAAAAAAACTTGAATTTATTGATATTTATATCTCAAAGAAAATATAAAATTGCTTAAAGTATATGAAAGAAATGTTCAGTGTCACTAATTATTAAGGAAATACAAATCAAACCACAATGGGATACTAGTCACACCCACTAGGGTGTCTACTATTTTAGAAAAAAAAAAACTCACAACAATTCGGGGAAGCAGCAGGTGTTGGCAAGGATGCAAAATGGCTTTGATCCTGCACTTCACTGGTGGGAGTGTCAGGTGACAATGTGGCTGCAAAACAGTATGGCAGCTCACCAAAAATTTAGACGTAACTCCCAATAGCATTTGTGGGTGCATAGCCCACATACCAGAAAGCAAGGTCTCGAAGACGGATTTATGTTCCCATGCTTGCAATAGCCCAAACCAGAAAGAAATAGGAAAGTAAAATTGGTATGTCACACAAAGCAATATCATTGAATCTTAAAAAAGGAAGGAAGCTTTGATACATGCCAGAACACAAATGAATTCTGGAAACATTCTGCTAAGCCAAGTAAGCCAGTCATCAAAAGAGAAATGCAAAGTGATTCCATTTATCTGGGTTACCTAGAAGAGTAAAATTCAGATAGCAGGTTTGGAGGAGAATGTTTTCTCTTTGCATACTGGAGATATTTGAGATTGTCTAGAGACCTACCCCTACTGATGTCGTTAAAATGGTTACAATGAAGAAAACATATTTTTTCTTGTCTCAGCAGCTAACACTGAGAATGACAACCACATGCCACCTAAAGCCTCACTCTCAGGAGTAGTTAGCCTATACAAAATGGTCTTCCTGCGGTTGTGTATGTGTGTGCTTGCATGTGCATGCATGTATGCATGTAGATGTACACATGTTTTTTTAAAAATTTTGTTTTGTTTGTCTTTAAGATAGAAAAAGAACATGAAACTGGGTGGGTAAGGATGGGGTAAAATCTGGAGAGGAGATGTGGAGGGAAAAAAAACATGATCAAAGTCTTTTGAAACATGATAAAAATCATGAAAAATTAAAAAGATGGTTACAGTGATGAGTCTGGATATATAATCTCCTGGCCCAATTTGCATAAAAATGTCCTGTAAGATAGCAGTGGCCCAGTAAACATGTTTTCCATTGGCATTTTGAACACATTTGAAGGTGTGGGTAGAAGGTAAAACGTAGAAAGGGCTGGGGCGGAGCTGAAGTTCGTCTTAGATCCAAAGCGTCAGAGACAGTCTTGTTATCTCCAGGAAGCTGACAGGACTTACTTTGACAAAACGCCTACTCAGCTTCCCACAGATGGAAGAAAGAAGCCCATCTGAGCAGGCTTTAGGAAACGGTTCTGATAGGATGGAAGCCTTAGCAGGAGCCACGGCCACAGACTTCTGAACCATCAGGGTAGCTGCAGTGACTGAGGCAGTGTCCTGAGGAAGTGTTTACAGTCTCCCGCCGTGACCGGGAAACCTCCCAGGAATTCACTCATAAAATGATTAATTTTCAGCAATATCATTTCCTAATGAAACTTCCAAGATAAATTAACTGCAAAAAAGTACATTCGGGTACTAAATGAGTTGACCTCCAGAGTACGAGTGTTAGATCTAACCCAATTAAATGTTGGCAGCTGACTGATTTACAGGTACAGAGACATTCTTAATACATCCTTTTAGGCTGAAATTAGACACAGGATCCAGCGGTCTCTTGGGGTGACTCCAAATTTATGACTATTAATGAGAGAATAGTTCATTTATCTAAAGGGCTTAGGCTAAACTTTAAGAAGATAATAAACAACACAGTCCTTTTCATTACTATACAAAATTGCTGCCAGCTAAGAATTGTTATGTACGAACAATGAGGGGAGATTTTATTAATAGATGTGAAAGAGTATATAGCTTGGAAATGGAAACATATTGATAGGATTTGCTGAAGTTCAGAGGTAGGTGGAGATAAACCCATCAAGGTATTAGGAGCAAAGTTTGCCTGGGTGACTATTTTAAAAGGCTATATGTAGATTGTTATGGCATGCCAGTGTTAAGTTGACTCAAGTTTTAAATATAAAACTCAAAACCATGATGTCCTTGCTAACCAGCTTTCTGTCACTGTGGCAAAATACATAAGGTAACCAACTTAAAAAGAGGAAATGTTAATTGTAGCTCATGCGCAGTCCTTAGTCCTGGTGTTTGAGGCTGTGCTGGAAAAGCTCAGCATGGTGGGAGGTCAGGATGAGAAGGCGGCTTACCGTCTGTTGCAAGGGAGCAAAGAGAAAAGTGGAGAGTTGGGGTTCCAGGACCTCCCTCAAGAGCATGCCTCTGTCGTTTGAATCCCTTGTTCGGGGCTCCAGTGTTAAAAGTGCTGCCACCTCCAGTAACACCACAGGCGGTGACCAATCCTTCAACACATGGACCTTTGAAGATCTTTTCAAGCCACAGTGGCCATGAACTGAGATGAATCTTTATATAATGTTGAAGGGTAGTAATTTCCAGACATGTCCCCAAATGACAGAACCCTCAAAGGGAGGATTAGAAAAGTTATTAAATATACAGAGAGTCATTCTTTTCAAACACCCCTGTAGACAATCACAAAAGCAAGCTATGGGAAGACATGAAAGGCATCTCTATAAATCCTCCATTTAGAAATGTAGAAAACGCTGACCCATGTCATTGAACTGTAGTACAATTGTATACACACACATATTTCCATCTCCTTGCGCCTTTCCAAAACAAACAGAAAACCTCCAGCCTTCACACTTACACACTTAAAATAAAGCAGACGTGAAGTTCATAGCTTAAAGCAAATAAAAAAAATAAAAGCTCAAAATCCTCGCTGCGGGGAGCTCAGTAACCACCAGCTCTGAGCCGTTGCACCTGAGGCTAGGCCAGTACCTTAGAGCAGCATTACTTAGGACTGCCAAGACTTTCTGTAAGCCACAATGGTGAATGGAAGCCAGGGTTAATTTTCCCTTTGCTTTGCTTTGCTTGGATGAAATCTCAAAGAAAACACATCACCCAAGATGAAGACAGTGCAGCGGCCTTGGGAAGCACCAGTACAGTATGTGTCGTTAGATGAGGTTGATCAAGTTTCCAGGTTATGAAGAAGAAAAAGGAATGGACAAAGCATCTGAAAATAGATGAGAAAATCAGGACCCAGAGTTAGGATACGGGACCTGTGAGAAAGTGAGGTCACCTATCTGAAAAGTTCTCCGGGGCCATCAAGCCATTAGTTCCTGTACCGTCTTCTCAACCTAGGTCAGCAACCTGACCCCTGATCCATGGACAATTTCAGTGCCTCGTCCATGTAGGTGTTTTCCTCTCTCCAGACCTTTCTGGAGGTGTCTGAGAGCCCATCCTCACAGACTGTCCCTAATAATTATGGTTTCCCATCTCTCAAGAAAATAGCTGGAGGCTAGGCGGTGTAGCTTGCTTGGTAGAGCGCTTGCTTAGTATGCGTGAGGCCCTGGGTTGGGCCCTCAGCATCACATAAACTGGTGTGGTGGCATGTTGGCACTTCCAGCGCTTGAAACTCAGTGTCACCCTTGTCTATGTAGAGAGGTTGGGGTCAGCAGGATACATGAGAGGGACTGGGAGAGACAAGGAAAAGGGAGGGAGGGAGGGAGGGAGGGAGGGAGGGAGGGAGGGAGGGAGGGAGGGAGGGAGGGAGGGAGATAGAGATAGATAGATAGATAGATAGATAGATAGATAGATAGATAGATAGATAGATAGATAGTAGGGCATGATAGTTAATGGGTGTCGTGCCGAGACTCATGAAGGACCACCTCTCCCTGGGCACTGGGCATGGTTAAAACACTGCCTAAATCTGTTTTTAAAAGTCTCTGTTGGTGTTAACAATAAGCCCTTTAAGTCTGTTTTGTAAATACTTTTGATTGATGTTCCTTTTCCTATAAATAAACACAGACACCGGGGATGGGGTGCTTGGACTGCCTAATTAGCAGCTGTTGGACTTCCCCTTGGAACTCGGAGCGCAAAGGCTAAGAGCCAACCTCACTAAGCTCAAGCCAACACCAGCTATGCTGAATGCTCCCTAGAGCCCCAGCCGGCTACCCAGAGACGTTCAGCGGCTGATGCCTGGCTTCTGAAGCCACCACCCTGGCCAGGCTGTTTTAAACCGTCTGAGCTGTGGTTTTAGTTATCAGAAACCTTGATGAACACTAGATGACCCTGGTGCCATCGCTGCCTTGGCCTGAAGGGGAACCCTTCTCCAGGTGGAGAGTCTCAGTTCTAATAGTGGAGGCTGTGACTGATTCCAGTCATAAGCACCTAGTAACTCTAGGTGCTAAGAGTTTATTGGTCCACATCGCCCTTGAGCTATGTAGATGAACCACTTAGGCTCACCACTGAAGCCCACTAAAAGGCTTTTCTCGAATATTCTTTTATCTCTCCCACTCTCTTTTCCTTTCTTTATATTTTTATGTATTTATTAATTTTCTTATTTTTCGTAGTATGGGCTGAGTTGGTGACACAAAGGAAAAAGCAGCAGAGATGGCAGAGTTGCACCAGCGACGCCCATGACTGGCACAGGCAGCAACGCGCGGCAAGGCCGGCGGTGGCTAAGCTACAGGGGTGCAGGCTGTGAAAACAGCAAGGAGAGTTTGCCAACTCAGGAAGCTGCAGCGACCCTGGAGGCTATCTCCGGGTTGGCGCCTGCAAGCTTTTCTCTGGGCTCTGTCGGGCACCCCGCTTTCTCAGCTCTAGTCCAGTCTTCCTAGGCCACGCACTGTGTGGACGCCACAGCTGAAATAGCTGAGGACCGGGATCCCATCATGCTTGGGCTCATGCCTGAGTGAACCCATCCCTACCGGGCCTGCGTTTCCTACTCCTGAATGGCCCAGAGTCCTATAGCCACCAGCAATTCGTGCTCACGCCTGGTTCCCGAATGCAGCCCTGGCAGAGGTGGGCTCTGAGTTGTGGAAGGCGTCAGCCTCAGGCGACCAACTGAACAACAGTTCAAAAGGCGCAAGAGCAAAATAGATGGGACAGGGAAGAAGAGAGAGTGGAGACCGAAGTGGACATTTGGAGGGAAGGAGGCCAGCAAGAAGAGAACGGGACAGGGGAAGACAGCAGGGGGTTAATAAGAGAAAAGTAAATATTTGTACGAACATGTCGTAGTGAAACTCCCAGTTTGTATGCTAACCAAAAAATTAATTAAAGAATCTTGTAATCTTGTAAAAATGACCAAAAAAAATAAAATAAAATAAAGCAAACCACTGTGAGGAGCCAGTGGAGAATATTATGCTGGACATAGTGACCAGAAGCCTTCCAGGGAACTGTCAAATCTTTAGGGTCTCAGAACCCAGGGCCAAGGACCTCAAGGGCCTCAAAACCTGAGTCTGGCACAGCGAGGTAATGCTTGTTGGCTCTCAAATTTGAGGGTGCGGCTGAGCACCGCTCCACCTGCCTGTGACCACGACTCACTGCCGCTAAACACTGGGCAGCGTTTGAATGGCTCTGGCTAGACCCCCATTTCACTTTAGCTAGAGAAAGCAAAAGCTCCTTAGCCAGCTGACTAAGACTGGAAGCTGGGATTCAGAGTCATCTTGGCCACATCCTGGGTTCCAGGACCAACTCCAGCTACATCATAAAACTGTCTCAAAAATCCAAAACCGAAACCATTTAAAGAAGTAGAACAACAAAAAGCCCCCCAAGCCGAATCTTCTGTTCTGTTTTTCTTCTTCCTAGCTAATGGTCTTTTTTGTTCCAATGTTCTTTAGTTATACTCTGAACGCCATGACCACCAGACCTAGCTACAGACACAGGCTTCCTGTTCTGTGATAAATATTATCTTACTTCTTATCCTTTAAGCTCACTTTGGTTTTCCCCAGTCTCCTTCCAATGCCCTTTTCTGCACCTAGACCTGTGACCGTCTATGGACTGAGGAGCTGTTCCAGGGCTATGCTGTTCTGTTCCGAGGTTATGCTGTTCTGTTCGGAGGCTACCCTGCTCCCCTGTTGAACACCAGGCGTGTGCATACTGAAGTAAAATAAACTATAAAAATTTAGATGAATTGACTAGCTAGGTGAATTGGTGAGAAGTTAAATTTAAAAGCATTATACAACAGCTCTTTGCTTGTGAGATCTGAGTTTTTGGAGCTAACCCAGCGCCATTGTGAGAACCTTCCTTTTGGGTGATGATAGTGTCCCTTTGGAATCTGGAGAATTGGCATAGTTGGTTAGATGGCCAAATGTAGCTCCCAAATTCAGTGTTTTAGCAAGTTTCATTTAAATCCAAGGAAAATTGGAAATAACCTAAATACCCAACATCAGAGGTTAATAAACGATGGAACTTCAGTGAATTGAAATTTCATGCAACCACTAAGTTATGGAACTTGCAGAGATTCAAAATAGTGTTTTGACGGTATTTAATAGAGACCTGAAAACAAGGTGAGTCTAGACGAATTCATACCATGTGTATTTGTGCATATTTCATATGCTCTGCCCCCCTGGAAATCTCGAGTCAAGCCTGGATATTGGTGGGGCATGATAGGGTATGAAATGACTTGGTATTTTGAGGAAAAAGGAGACTCAGAACAAGGAAAAGTGAACCGGAAGTTGGCACTCCCCTTGGATTACTGTAGCTTATGTCAAGTTGAAATTAAGACTAGTTGGCTACTGAGATGGGCGAGTCTTGCTCCTACTTCCTCTGAACACAATCACTATGTCTCGTCTCCTAATTCAGCTCCTCATGCACTGAGGTTGCAGACTGCTGGCGTGTCTCCATCAGAGTTCCTGGTTCCCAACCCCAGCTTTTCTATACTCATACCTGTCATTTCTTCAGCCTCTTGCCATCCCAGTTGCGTCCATCCTAAAACAGTGCAAATCATGACAATTAATGGCCTTTATTCTCTACTTAAAGACAGGCTGGCTAACTGGAACAAGGAACAAAATCCATCTATTGGTTGTCTTCAAGAAATACATCTCAGCACAAATCTGGTGGTTTGAATAAGGATGGCCCCCGTAGGTTCATGTTTGAATACTTGGTTCCAAGTTGGTGGAATTATTTGGGAAGGACTGGGGGATATGGCCTTGTTGGAGGAGATGTGTCACTGGAGACAGACTTCGGGGTTTTAAAAGCCCATGTCGTTTCCCAGTTAGCTCTCTTTCTGCCTCTTGGTGGTTGTTTGTTCAAGATGTAGACGTCAAACTACTGCTACCATGCCTGTCTCCTTGCTATCGTGGTTCCCATCGTGATGGTGACGGACTCACCTTCCAAAACTTCATGTGTGTGTGTGTGTGTGGAAAACTTTTTAGAGCTGATTACGACCTCCGGAATCAAACTCAGACCCTTAGGATTGTGGAATAAATACTTTCACCTAGCAATCTCTATGGACTAGGTGATTCCATGTCAACTCATGTGCTCTGTGACATATACAAGGGCAGAGGTTGTGAATACCGGAAGTTCAGCTCAGGTAAAGGGTAGAATGATGGGCTCCCAAAATATTCTGTGAGAGGAGCAAGAAAAGAGAACGTGCAGGAGTTCACCATTAGGTCAGTCACCATGAAATCATGCCGTAGAGGAGGCTGAATGGTCAGAATCTCTTCCCAAGTCTATTTGAGCTAACATTTACAGCAAACTGCATTAGTAGATTCTTTTGTATGAGGCTTCCCTTCTGATTAGAAGTGACCTTGAAATTTGCAAAAATGTTGTGTCTTTTCTGACTTACATGTTACAAAACTGAAGAAATATTTTGTTTTTAGCAATTGTTACAGAAGTTTTTACTTAGAATGAACTGGCCCTTTGGGGGAAATCGGGTTTATAAGTCTCCTGAGGGGACAGACTTGAGCCTCCTGGGCGTAGGTCTGGGCTAGTGCCTAGATTCCGCAAGCAAGAGCAAAGCTTCTCTGTGTAATAAAGAGGTATTTGCTGTTCCCACAGAGATGTCTGCTGCAGGGGAATGGAATGAGGAGGAAGACGCAGATCCCAGAGAAAGGGGTGACTGCGAGCCAACGGGGTGGGGCGCTCTAGAGGACAGCAGATCACAAAGAGGCTGATAGAGGGTCAGGTTTCTAATTCTCAGCTGAATGGGTTGGGTGATCGAGGCCCTCTGCTAGCCATTTGAGAGAGTTGTGGACTGGGTTCAGAGTACTGTGAGGCCAAAGGGGCTTCTACTTTATCCGACTGAACCTGTGTGGTCGGTGACGCAAGCTCTTAGCAGAAGTCACCAGGAAGTGGGAGCAACTTTTCTTTAATTCCTTCATGACAGCAGGTCAGTGGTACCTGCAACTTTTATATATTAACTGAAGGTGAAAAAGAAAAAAAGCTCAAACAATGGTTAACTCGCCTGCATGCGCATCAGCGCCAGCATGGTCCCCAGTGATTATGAGAGCTGGTTGAGTTTGCTCTGGCTTGGCCAGCCTGCCCATTCTGGCAGCTATGTCCATGGATTTATGGCAGGGTAAGCCTTCCCAGAAAAGGAGAGGCAAGGGTCAAACCAAGTCACAATTTCAGAATTGAGCTGGTAAGTTCAAAGAATTGCCATAGCAAAGGGAAGATAAATAATGCTTCCTTCATCTTGCCAGGTTTTTTTTTTTTAATTGTTGTGTAGTTTTGTTTTTCAGTGTGGGCCTCTGACAGCAGTTTCAGAGTCACGTGGAAGCTGCGGAAATGCTTATCACTCGCCACCATGCCAAACGTGCTGAATCAGACACTCTGGGCAAGGGCTGAAATCTGTGCTATGTTGGGCTCGTCTACTAGGAGCTAACATTTGGAAACGGTTGCTATGCAATGGCTAACTGAATTCAGAAGCCCAGGAATCCAGAGGGAAAATACATACCAATATTTTCACTAAGTTTACTTGAGAGCTAGCATTTCCTCCATTTGGGGAATGTATGGAAAGCTTCCTTGTTAGGATGGTCTGACCTATCATGTTTCAAATCTCTTGTGCCATCAAATGGATACTTACAACTCTTTCAGGGCACTATAAACCTTTTAGGATGTAATACCATCATAAATGGGCATGAGCCTGAGTGTAAAAGGCTTAGTGGCAATGGCAGCACCCAAGCTCTCTTGGAGGACAGAGGAGTGTACATAGCAGCTGTACCCTGTACAAGGTACTTTCTCACAAACCTTAGGGCGAAAAAAGTACTGAAAGAAAAGTTGTCAATCCAGAATTCCATATAAGGTAAATTGGCTTTGGGCAATGAGAGAGAGAGAAGGAGAGGGAGAGAGAGAGAGAGAGAGAGAGAGAGAGAGAGAGAGAGAGAGAGACTAGCTGTAAAGATGTTCCTTCACCAAAAGAATGCTGTAAAAAGTTTGGGTAGAAAGAGAACACCAAAGTGGAACTTACATCAGAGAGAAAGGAGAACAATAGAAATAGCAAATATGAGTGCCTTTCTTTTTCAGTTCTTAAAATGCTGCGCTTGGAGGTAGAAACCATGACATGACCTCTTGGTACTCAGGTAACATCTCTCTTAATTTTAAAGCACTCCTTCAACATAGAATTTAGTAACATCGCTCTTAATTTTAAAGCACTCCTTCAACATAGAATTTAAAAGTTAAACATGTTTACTAAAAGCACTAAGAAAAATAACAAGAAAAACAGAACAAAATAAAAAAAGTGGAGCGAGCTAGTCAAACCACAATAAGTAAATTAAATATTTAAAATATTAAGATACACTAAAAGAAAGTTGTAAAGAAGGAATAAAGAAATGCATCACATGTAAAATTATTAATCTAAATCTAGATATATGAATGACTGCTTTAGGTGGAAGCCTTCTAAAGCAGTCATTTAAAAGTCAGGTTGTCAGAATGGATTTGAAAACACCTGCAATATAATGGTAACGATGCAAGGGTAGGAAATAAGGAAATAATGGAGAACACAGAGCATGGGAACGCTAGTGGCTGTGCTGACACCAGAGTTCAGAGCAAGGCAAGCTCCCAGCAGCAAAGGGAAACATTGCATGATATTGAGCCAGTTTGCCAAAAAGATGCAAGAATGAAAGATAGAAATGAAGGATTAATAGACAAGTTTACAGTTTTACTTGGAAATGTCAATTCTATCAGCAGGGACCAGTCTGAAAACATAATTGGTGAGGGTCTAGAAGATATCAGCAGATCTAACTGGCACATAAAAATTCTACCCGACCACCACAAGATACACATTTTATAGAGAGGTAGAACTATTTTGAACTGAGCAAAAATAAAAACAGTTTATCAAATGTGTGGAATGTAGATAAAGGAGCGCCAAGAAAGAAATGTTTAGAGAATTCAGGAACAGAAGAAAAGTTTTGAATAAACAATCTAAGCTTCCATCTTAATATTTAGAAAAAAACAACAGTAAAATAATCCCAACATAAGCAGAAAAGAAGAAAATGGGAGGGAGAAAGGAAGAAACTTAAAAGCCAAGACCAGAAACCAATAATATTTCAAGCTGGAACATAGTAGAGAATAAACCAGTAGAGCTAAAGGCTCTGCAGGGAATGGTGTTCAGTTCTCAGCATCCACACAACACCTCACAACCATGTGTAGCTCCAGTTCTGGGGAATTCAATAGCCTCTTCTGATCCCCTGCAGCCATGCGTACACACACACACACACACACACACACACACACACACACACACACACAATTGCACAGGAAGATAATTGTTGACAACGATGAAAGGAGCTGAGATATTTGTGATAACATCACAAGAGAAAGAAGGGATGGCTGCCGACCCTGGCAACACTGGAAGAACAAGAGCATTACAGGCTGTACTCCCATGCTTGGCAGAACAGAGAAAGGGTCATTCCCTGTACACCACAAATCCCCACAGCTCCCACAGAAGAAGATAATCTCTGTGAGGAGGAGGTGATTTTGCAGCTCAAATGCTCCTGCGAGGAGCTACGGCTTAGATGGTTTCATTGCAAAATTTGAATAAATATTTAAAGAAGAAATGACTCCAATTCTACATGCTAACTTCCAGGAAATCAGAGGTGGCGAAATAATTCCACGCTCATTTGTTAAAAGGCGGTGACCACTAGACCCCAAAGTTGTCCTTGGGGAAGTAGGGCCGAGAAAAGATTTTTTTTTTTCCTTTTAAGCCACCTTGGGGAGAGGGGATTTTATTTTTAATTATGTCCACTCGTTTCTCTAATTTGCAACTAAATATGAGTACCTTGGTTGCAAGTCTTCACAAAACTCGATGCAGAGCTCCCTGTTGCAGCGCTGCATGAACTCTAGCCCAGAGATCCAGGGTACGTGGCCGCCAGTTTCTCCCTGTAAATTTTGATATGCCTGTCTTCCGAGATATTCTTACGCGCTTTTAAGTGAAGATCTTTCGACAAATCTCATCTCAGGTCTTTTTTGGTTAACTTTTTTTTTTTCTTTTCACAATCAGTTTTTGGGGATCAATCAATGAGATTCTCAGAAAAGAATGTGCATGGAGGAAAGCCCCTGGAGCAGCCTGTGACCTCCGGCTGTGCGATGGCTTCAAATTTGCCAAGCACTCAAAGTGCACCAGAGGGCTCCCAGGGGGAGACTGCGGCAGGACTCCTGGGAGGTCGTGACACCATCATTAAGAAACTGCGCTGGCTGGCATTGTGTCTGACCTTGGGAAACCGTGAATTTCAGGAAGTGAGAGAATGCCGAGCTCGCTGGGTAGCCTGTGTTGCGGGGTTAAGATGGCACAGGCGGGGTGGAGTTAGCTCACCCGCTGAAAATTATCCTGTGGTTCTTTCACAAGGACCGTGGCATTTGGGATAAAGGAGTCATAACCACATAGAATGAGCTAGGGAGTTTGAAGGGAGAATTGGTTGGCAAAAGGCGAGTCTTTATCAAGAACAAGATGTTTGGAAATCATTCCAAGCTGTTTGTTCAGGCCAGATGTCCCTGGATGGAGCCCAGTCTCGTTTCTCCCCAGGCTTTTGCACAGACTCCTGAAACCTTCAGTGCTGGGGATTGTTGACTGTTTCCTGGGAATCTGGTTTGTAATGACGGTAGGTAGCAGGGGCCAGGAGGTACGCTTGGCTCCACATCTGGGGTCTGTTTCCTAGCATGTCTGGTTCTAAAGTTGAGTGTGCTTGGCATGGCCAGAAGAACCAAGGCTTCGTTCTGAGAACCCAGCGTCAGTAAAGCCCAGTCCAAGCCTAGTGTTTCTCTCCAAAGAGCTTCTGCTGGCCAGACATCACAGTAATACCGGGAAACCACATTAGAAAAACGGCGAGTGGCTGGGTTCAGACAGTAGCAAAGGCCTAAGGACCAAGCCACTCTTCTACCTGAGACATGCGCAGATGCGGTAGGAAACAAACTATTAACAGCCAGCGCCACACGGCACTTACTAGGAGCAAGACACTGTTGCGGGGGGAAGGGGGGGGCATGTGTACCCTAACCCCTCACCTCAAAACCTTTACCTGTGAGATATTATTGTCACCACCTGGTAGACACGTGGATTAAGGAACAAGGAAGTTCCCAGAGTCTCAGTGTGTGTGCGGTGTTTTCGGTCACACAGAACCACACCAGAGTTCAGGCAGGGTGGTATTTGAATACAATTCCTTTCAAACCTAGGTGTCTCTGAAGATTCCCAAGCATGAAAACAACCCTCAATGATGTTGAGCATATTCATTTCCTTTTCAAGAAAGACGGAAAGACGTTTTTCAGTCCTACCTGATGGTGTATTTCCAACAGATGACTGTGTTGGGGGAACATCCTGGTGCGGGATTCTGGGGGCTTTGGAGGTTTGAATATCACATGACTCCCACAAGCACACATGTTTGGATTCTTAACCCCCAACTGGCAGTGCTGTTTGGGAAGGTCGTGACAAGATGGGGCCTTACAGAGAGAAGGAGGTCACCAAGAGTGAGCCTTTGCGTTTGGTGACTGAGCCCTACTCCCTGTCTGCTCTCTGATTCCTAACTGTGAACACACTTTGACCAACTGCCCCCACACTACAGTTGCCAGACCTTCCCTGCCATGCTGAACTTTATCCCCTTGAACTGTAAGCCACCAAACACAGCCTTCCTCCCTTAAAGTGTTTCTTCTCCTTTCTCCCTTAATGTGATCCTCATTGGGTATTTGCCCACAGCAACAATGAAAATAAGCAATACAAGATGTCCTTGAGAAAATCTCCAACCTAGCATAGCGTGGACACAAGGGCAGATGAGTGCTTAAGCGTAAACACAGAGGCAGAGCTGTGAGCAGATGAGGAATAAATGCCAAACGAAGCGCAGAACCACATGCTCAGAGCTGAAGGGGATGGCGGTGGGATGGCAGATGGTGACCTCAACCTCAGAGCTGAGAGAACAAGAAGGAACACACAGCACAGGCAGAAGAGATGATGCTTCCAGGTGTGCAGCCACTTTCAGCGTGCATTCAGAGTGGGCTGTCCCCAACAGTGGACAGGAACTGGCCTTCGTCACAGTGAACAGGAACTGGCCTTCGTCACAGTGAACAGGAACAGATTTTAAACAATGCCACCTTCTCTGGCACAGTGATGTACAGCTTCTCTCCACACTCAACCAGTGCTCGTCACTGCATGAGTCTCTCCCTCTGTCTTTCTCTCTCCTGGTCTTTTTCTTTTTTTTCCCCCTCAAGAACACAAAATAGCTTTTGAGTTACTACACTATCATCATTAATTAATGTGTAACTCTCCTATTTATATGTATTCTATATCTAGTTGTATGTTAATTTAAATTTATTGAACTATATCAATTGTATAAAACAACAGATTTCACTGTGACATTTCCATACTTCATGTTCCCATCTCTGTCACCCTCATTTCCCCCAGTTAGGCTAGTTTTGATAATGTAACTAACACCCTGTAGACACTGATACCAAAGCTAGCTCTCATACACAGTCCTACCCTTAATGGGCGCCCTATCCTTTCTATGCACCCCATTCAGACCTTGGTGGGTGCTCAGAAATGTGCCTTCATGGGTCCCTGTCACTACTCAAATATGCACGTACATTATGGTACATATAGAATTACCATATGTGCTATAGCATGTGTATATGCAATATGTAAAGATATTTAAACTATTTTACAAGTCCATTGGCATAATGATAAATCCAAATTCATTATAATCATATGGATTTTTTTATTCTGACCCCAGGAAATATAGAATATTCACTTCTTCCCTGAAGATGAGCAAAGATCAAATAATTTTAAATTCATCAATGTTTTTGGACTTTTATCAGAGAGCTAAAGTCATGTAGCAAACTGATATCTGGGCAAATGAGTAAACCAGGCCAGCCTCTGCTTCTAAGGAGCTCTGTAGAAATTCGCTGGTGAGGACAGACAGACAGACAGACAGACAGACACACACACACACACACACACACACACACACACCCCACATGCTCACTGGTTTTCATGAATTTCTGGAAACTGAGTGTGAGCCAGTAAATGGGAAACTGTGGGCAGTTTGACTGGAGTTCTCCATAATTTGATTGACTTTCCCTTCCCTGATCTCCACAGTCTCATTGCTGTGGGGACACTGATCTTGTACCCTATAAAGATTTGTCAGTTGTATTGCTTTAATTAAATGCTGATTGGCCAGTAGCCAGGCAGGAAGTATAGGCGGGGTGACGAAACCAGGAGAATTCTGGGAAGAGGAAAGTTGCAGATCCAGATGCAGAGAAAGCAAAATGAAAATGCCTCAATGATAAAAGGTACCAAGCTATGTGGCTAACATAGACAAGAATTATGGGTTAATGTAGGATGTAAGAGTTAGTAAGAAGCCTGAGCTAATAGGTCAACTAGTTTATAATTAATGTAGGTCTCTATGTGTTTCTTTGGGACTGAACGGCTGCGGGACTTGGTGGGACAGCACCCTCTGTCAACATCTCATGGTAAATGTCCAAGGAAGATTTACCTCCCCCCTGGAGAGGTAGTAAGGTCAGAACTTTCTTACACCAAGACCTTCCAGGAGAGTCATACCTGGACAATGGATCCACTCCAGCTTTTCTGTCTTACTTAAGGGAAGGGCTAAGCAAAGAAAGGGCCAGTACACCATGAGACAGAGGACTTTGGGGTTCTTGACCTACATTCCTTAAATAATTGCAACTTAGCATTTAGAACAGCATCTTGTTTTGGCTACCGAGTACCTGTAAAGTTAGTTAGCAGTAAACATAACATAATATAAAGTATAGGGCCAGAAAATGGATCATTGTAGTGGATGTCCTGCATTTCTAGTGATGACTCATCCTTTTCAAATAAAAGTTTAGGGGAAATCCCACAATAATCATAAGAACTAATTTTCATACTAGCAACACTCTCAGGCTACTATAATCAGTCTTTACATTCATCAATTTATACTTGTATAGTGCCATGTGGCAGCGTGCTACTGTCATTTCCTATGTGCAGTTGTAAAAACAGAAGACTTACCTAAGGCCACCTGGAGAAGGTATGTGGCAGAGCGGTGACACACTGTGCTCTGTCTCCTAAGCCTGCACTAACAACACAGCCCACATCTTTCTGCCTCCTGGGCCAACTGTGTTAGTAGGAGTGTTCTAGAGAAAGTGAGCCAAAAGCAGGAACAGAAGCTGCCTTTCAGTTTCTGCCAATGTGTTCCCCAACATGCCATGATTACTCTCAGTATGCCAACGTGTTGGACATCATTATCATATCTTACCTTGCATGTGCCCAAAGCAGCTGCATTTGCCTATAGAGGGAAAGATTATCTGGAGCAAAGCCCATTTATAACCAAGTGTTTGCTATCTCCTGCCTCGTATTGAGTAATGTATTGAAAGTACAAAATGGTACTCACCATGAATATACACAGAAGAAGACAGAGGTAGGGGGTTGGTAGACATAATGGGATATGGAAACAAAAACTAGACACTTCAGGATTGTTGGAAATGACACTGCTTCCCCAAATCCTGGTAGCATAGCACATTGCTAACTAAAGGGGAAAAAAAAATCAAAGCTCAAAATTCAAAGTGTGGTTTTTACTGAATATTTATTGATTTTGCACCATGGTTAAGTCTAAAAATTAGAAGCCAAAACACCAAGTGATAGCCATCTGTGCATATACAGTTATGAAAAGGAGTTGGCTCCGGCAATGATGGTGACGACAGCACCAACTCTCCAATGTGACTGGAATGGAGCTCGGAAAGCCATCTATAGCCCGGGATGTGTGCTGGGAAGTCTTCTTGCTGAAGCAGCTCCTCCTTTGCTTCTCTTTGCTTTTGCCCAGGTTTGTAATGGATTGATAAAGTCAATCACATTTTCAGTCAAAACCACTCACTTATATTTTAATAACGTTATTTAAAGTCATCCCTCAGGTTGGTAAGTAAAATTAACCATTCCAACAAGTAATGAAAAATCTCACAGGCAGTTTAAGGTCTATTCAGTAGAATCTTTCACTGTGCACACATACCCAGAAGCACGTGTGGAAAATACAGCCGGGCAACCACAGGTCCACGAGTAAGCAGCAACCTTCTTCCTTTTCTTTCTTCATCTCTCCAATGGTCTTCTCTGAATGGCTTTACTTTTTAACCTCTAAACCACTTGCTTGAGAGGGCTCAACTGTCAAGGCCATAGAGATTTAAGACTCAACTTTCTGATTGTACATCAATGTCAATAAAAACTCATTTGAGTTGTGTAATCTTAATACTTGCAAATGTTTAAATTATAGCTCAAACGAAATATCAATATGTATAGAGTAGGAAAGAGCAGGAAAGGAAGACTATTTTTAATGTCTAATTCTCATGATTGACTCTACTCAAGGTCAAGCCACACTTGGCTAAGGAGTTATTACTAATGACATTGTATTCATCATATTCTAAATTAACTTCTTGATTAGTATAAATGAACTTTCAGCTATGCATATGTCAGATATGATTATATCCATACAGCTTTGCTTCCTAACGTGGTTGATCATATGCTTGCTTGAGATAAATAAGAAATGGCAGGGTTGACATTTTCTTGTTTGCTTGGCATTTCCAATCTACAGGGTCTTCATCCTTGTGTTAGGTCTTATTAAGCCAGATAATTGAAACTGCAGCTCTACTTGTCAGGACAAATTGCAGTGGGCAAGACTGTGGTGTCCTGTCTAGTGCGACCTTTCATTGCCACCAAAGCTATTTTATTATACCTTCGGGGTTTTGAAAACCTGGTAAGGAGTCAATGGTTCTTTCTACAGAAAACCACATTGTTACATACAATGCAGTATACTTGGCTTTTGGCTTGGATATCTAGCTGCAAATCTATTTCAGCAAACTTGCCAGGCAACCTAGATATGTGTGTGTTTATAGTTCTCGTTCGAACAAATTTAAGCAACTCACTGCAGTCCTCACTAAATTATGTCAATCTTTGTGTGTATCCATCTATATTCACATGAGAGTGAGTCATTTATTATTTTAAAGATAAACTCACTGCTCTGGACAACGTGCATTATGGTCGACACGAGACAAATGCGGAGAAGATGTGATGCATTGAGAATAGTAATTCTCAACCTTTCCCAGAAAGTCACATAAGCAGCGTGTGATACATAACTGTCCATTTTACACTTTATAGAGAATGTGTTAGTTAGGGTTTTCTAAAGAAACAGAACATATAGAGTATGTGCATGTGTATGTGTGTGTGTGTGTGTGTGTGTGTGTAGAGAGAGTGAGACAGAGAGAGAAGGAGGGGGTATTGTCCTACAGGATACTGTTGGAGCAGTCCCGCAATGGCTGTCTCACACTGGCGAGGCCAAAAATGCAGTAGCTGTTCTGTCTATGAGGCTGGGTGTCTCTGCAGCCCCAATCTGTCCCAATCAGAGGGCTGCTGGTCTTCCGTCTGTTAGAATCCCACAGGGGCAGGCACTGATGTCAGGGAAGGAACGCGGGAGCAGCAGGATAGACGGACGTGTCTGTGAGGGTGGGGGCAGCACGCAAGAGCAGCTTCCTTCTTCCACGTCCAGAAGGTGCCACCCAGATTTAAGGTGGGTCTTCCTGCTTCAAAATGTGATCCAGAAAATCTCTCACAGGATGCCTAGCAGCTTGGGTTTCAGTTGACGCCAGATGCAGTTAAGTTGACAACCAAGATTAGTCATCACAGAAGGTATCATGCAAATACATTAAATATTAGTACAAATTTCTTCCTTTAGGTTGGGGCTAGAGAGATAGCTCAAAGTGTAGAACAGAGGCTGCTTTTCCAGAGGACCAGGCTTTGATCCCCAGCATCCACGCGATGATTCACGACTGTCTATAGCTCCAGTCCCAGGAAACTCAATGCCCTTTTCTGGCATCTAGGAAGAAATGCACACATGTGGTATACACAGCAGGCACATGTAGGCAAAATACCCATACACATGAAGTAATAGAATAAACTGTTTTTAAAACACAAGGCAGAATCCCCATTACTCAGTCATCTTGTGACCTAGTAATGTCATGACCTTTGAGGTCATCACAGCAGATCAGTTGGACCAGGGACCTTTTAGGCTATTCTATGCTTTAAAGTTCATCTGAGTAAAATTACTAATATCTCCCAAAAGAAGATGGCACTGATTCTGTCCTTGGTCTTGAGGGTCATTTGCCCTGTAATCTTGCCAAGATTTAGGGACAGAGGGCAGCAGATATGAGAGACAACATGAGACTGCTGTAAGTGCCTTTAGTCTTGGAATATCTGCTGTCACCATGGGCTACAACGATGTTCTGCAATGACTTCAGGCTGCAGTCACTCTGTGCTGTGGTAGGACATTCATGCCATAGTCTACAAGGCTACATATAAAACTTATATGGCAGTTACGATCAGTAATGATTTGGAAAATAACCAAGTGTACACACACACACACACACACACACACACACACACACACTAACTTTAAAAAAAAACAACAACAAGAAACTCCAGAGATTGTCTTAATTAATAAAGTGGTGAGGGGGTGGAGGAGGAGACTAGTGGAAGAACAAACCCATAACGCAACTACAAGAGTGTTTAAGAAACCTGACTCTTAAAGGCAGCCAAGGGCAGGTCTCTGGTCTGGTCTGGTCTCTCGAGGGCTCAACTGTTAGCATTCCACACAGCCCAGGAGCAACTGCTTTAGGACTCTGACAGTTGGTAGGTAGAAGTGAGCTGCCTAGGGCCTGGGCCTGGAGGAGTAGCTCTGTTCAAGGCTCTCTGCCCTGATCTTCAAAGGGAAGATGTGTTCTGGGCTCCCAGATACTCATTCCTTACCAGATCCACAAGTGCTCTCCTAAGCATGGAGAGAGGGGAGGCAGATATGGCATTCCTGGTGAGACGGGTGCTGTGGTCTCTGTCAGAAATCAGCAGCTTGGCCTTTTTGCATCAATCTCTAGACTTCCCACTAGATTCTGAAACTGGTAGAGGACAAAGCTAGCCTGTGGCCTGCTTAGGAAGCCTCCCTGACCCATAAGGGAGGCCCATTGTCTACTCAGAGACACAGGGTTGACAAACTGGAGAAAGGTATTGAGACAGGCGGTTTAGGAAGTGCCTCCACCCCAGGGCTTGATGTTTTCAACCCCACACATACAGATTCATCGGTCTAGACAGGTAAAAGATCTGGACACAGCAAGAGGCCTGAAGACATGGAGAAGCCTGCCCAGGAAGGGCTCTGTTCATACCCATAGTAGCTGAGGTGGGAGTCAGTAGGACCCCTGGTGGGCAGCCTGAGCAAACCTTTTCATCTTCTCAAACAGGTGTCAGCAAGAGTTCCTGAAACATCAGATTAACAATCCAACAACTATAACATTCACAGAGAGGCTCTTACAATTAAATTGTTATTATAACTGTAATATTGAGTTGGAAGCATCACTCCAATTCTCAGCCTGCCAAGCACAGACACCTCCCCAGGAGGGTCATGATCACTCCCACAGGCTATTTAGACTCGCAACCAGAAAAGGAGCACACGATTTCGTGTTTTACGTGTCTCCCCACCCCCTTCTGTCTCTGTCTGTCTGTCTATCTCTGTCTCTCTCTCTCTCTGTGTCTGTCTGTCTGTTTGTCTCTCTCTGTGTGTGTCTTCCTCTCTCTCTCTCTCTCTCTCTCTCGCTCTCTCTCTCGCTCTCTCTCTCTCTTCTCGCCATGTTCTCCTAGCCACTGGGATTGTGGCATTTATTAAATATGGGCATTTTTGAATTGGTCTAATCTGGTTTAATTGGAGTTATTTTGCATCGGCGGAGAGGCTCTCCTTAAGATTATTTCTAACAATAACTACAAGCCAGATGACAGCTGAATCTAGTGACTACTGTAGAACAAATAGTAAAAACACCAAGACAGATACTGAGGCTCAACCTGAAGAATAGAGAAGAAAAGCAGCCAAGTCATTCGAGAGCTCTTACCTCTATGAAATCTTTGAACTGAAAAAAAGAAAAAAAAAACCAAGTTCCTGTCTCATCCTACCTTATATTCCTCTCTAGTGCTAGGATTAAAGGTGTGCACCACCACTGCCTGGACTGTATGACTGACTAGTGTGACTGCTTTGATTAAAAGTGTGTGCCACCACTACCTGGCTATATGGCTGCCTATTTGTGTGGCTGATTTGCATTCTGATCGTCAGGCAAGATTATTTATGAAAATACAAAAGAACTATCACTACAGACTATCTAACAAATTAAAGAAATTAAATGCACCTCATTGTCTTCTAACATTTACGTCAAAATTCCAGAATACGGGATGTTTCAGAAACAATGGTATCAATAATTAGGACTATCACAACCTAAATAAGTAAAGAAACTTGGTGCTGAGGTGAACCCGGTGTTGGAAAAATCTGACAAGGGGTTTTAAGAAAATGATCATAGAAATGCTGCAAATAGCAAGGGCAAATTTTCTGAAGTCAAATAAGCCAATCTAGACTCAGAACAAAGAATAAGCAATGAGCTTTGTATGAACTGTAGAACTGCCGTATTTTAGAGCAACGGTTCGAGAATCTTGTTGAACGAATACAATAGTAGAGTGGAGAATATGTGTTCAGCAGATTGGAGATGGAGACAACACGGTAGCTCCAGTCTGGGAAGCAGGGATGGATGGGCTGGGAAACATAACACCTCAAGGTATACTTGATGTTTGCCTCTTTAGAGTGGAAGGAGAGAAGGGAATGACACTAGAAGAATAATTGAGTAAAGAATGTCTCAGGCTGGGTGTGGTAGTGCACACCTTTAAAACCAGCACTTAGGAGGCAGGGGCAGGTCAGTGAGTTCAAGACCAGCCTGGTCTACATAACAAGTTTCAGGCCAGCCAGGGCTACATAGTGAGACCCTAACTCAAAACAACAAAAACAAAAATAAAACAAAAGAATGGCTCAAAACTGAACCAAATACGTGAAAGATACCGTTTCAGATCCAGGCTGCAAAACTTGAAGCAGAGTAAGCCTGAAGAAACCTATGCTAAAAGAAATCAAAATTAAATTTTTGAAAACTAAATACAAGAAAACTCATGAAAGCAGCCAGAGAAAAACACTTTACCTATGCGCAAAAATCGTTTAGAATGGCAGAGCTCAGGAAGAGTGCACGTGTTTGTTACATTCTGAAAGAAAAGAATCATTTACCATAAGTCTGTTTATAGCAAGATCAATCTTCAAAGATAAAGAGCGAATAAAACATATGTTGTTAGTGCTGTATCTGTACAGACTGACCAGCATGTCTTCAAACAGAAAGACAGATAAAATAAGCAACGAGGAATTACAGGAATTACAGAAACATGGGCATATAAAATAATCTTTTGTCATATTTACAAATCATATCTAGTGTTTTAAAACAAAAATTTGGGGTTAGCATCTGATACCGAAGCTGCAGTGGAGGACTAAGCAGCTAATGAAAGTGAAGATGGTACAGTCCATCTGAGGTCAGTGGCAGCCTAATGCCTGACACACACTGCCATCTAAGTCCCAGAAAAACCACATACACATATACATGAACAAACCAACTCCAATCAGATCAAGGATCTTAACCCAAGACCTAAGACTCTGAAATTGCTTGAGAAAAAAGTTCAAGATATAGCACAGGTAAAGACTTTCCCAACAAGACCCTATTGTCTCAGAAAATAAGGTCTTATCGCTCTAGCTAAAAGTTCAGGCACAATACTAGCTAAGAGTGGAGAAAGTGGACACCCTTGGGTTACTGCTGACCTGAGTGGAAATGCTGTTAGTATAGGGTTGTCACACATAGCCTTTGTTATACTGAGATGTGTTTCTTCTACTCCTTGTCCCTGCAAGGCTTTATAATGAAGAGATGTTGGATTTTGACAGAAGTCTCTCTATCTATTGAGATGACCATAGAATTTCTATCCCTGAGTTCATCTTTGCCACCTATTATATTTAATGATTTGCATGTGTTGAATCATCCCTCCATCTCTGGAATGTGGCCAGCTTGACCATAGTAAATCATCTCTTTGACATGTTCTTAAATTTGGTTTGCAAATATTTAGAGAATATTTGCACGTGTGTTTCTTTTTTCCATTGGATCTTTGTCTTGGTCTCCTATCAGCATAATATGGGCTTTGTCAAAAGGGTTTGACAGTGTTCCTTCCTTTGATATTTTACAGAAGAGTCTGAGAAGCAGAATTGACCAGTGAATTCATTTAAGTCTGAACTTGTTTTCCTTGGGGGGTTTCTTATAACTGATCCTTGCTATATGTAAACTATTTAAACCAAGAGTATCTTATCTTGGTTTAATTTTGGAAGGCTATATTCAACTAAAACCTCTTCCATTTCTTTGGTATGTACCAATTTAGGGAAGTATAAGTTTTTAAGGTGTGCCCATACAGTTCTCTGAATTGTTTTGTTGTCTGGTATAATGTCTCCCCTTTCTGCCTCTAATGTTAATAATTTGGGTTTTCTCTCTTTGATTTAGTTGAGCTTTAGTTTAGTTTAGTGGGTTTTTGATCTTATTTATATTTTCAAAGAACCAACTCCTTGTTTCATTAATTCCTTTTTTATTTTTATTTCTGCATCAATTTCTTCTTAATCTTGATTATTTCTTCCTGTCTATTCATTTAGATTTTGCTTGCTCTTATTTTTTTCCGAAGCCCTAAAGTACATCATTTAATTATCTATTTGAGATCTCTCTGACATTTTAATGTCAGCTCCTGTAGCTATCATTGTATCCCATATGTTTTGGTGTGCCATATTTTCATTTCTGTTGATTTCTAGAAATTCCGCTCAATTGCTTCACTTTTGCAATGACCCATTCAATACTGACCTACTCAATCTTCACGATTTATATATGCTCAGGGTTTTCTCTTACTGTTGATTTCTAGTTTTATTCTATTGTAGTCAAGTAAAATACAATAAATCATTTCAACTTTACAATATCTATTAAGATTTTCTTTGTGTCTTATTACACAATCTATTTTAGGGAAATTCCCAGGGGCTATGAGAAGATATATTCTGTTGTGCCTAGATGGAATAGTCTGTAGATGCACCTATAGATTTGCCTGTGATGTGATTTAACTTAGATACTTCTTTTGCTTGTTTTGTTTCTGTCAAGATGGCCTTTCTATTGGTGAGAAGGCAGAATTGAATTCATTCACTATTACTGAGTCTGATTAATCTGTCTTTACATCTAGTAGTACTTGTCTTACAAAATAGGGTTCATCCATATTCAATGTGTAAATGCTGAAAATTGTAATGTATTCTTGATGGACTTTTACCTCCTTGATCAGAATAAGTGATCTTTTTAAAATCTTCTGGCTTATTTTGGCTTGAAGACTTTTTTTTCTCTTTGAAGAGTAATAGATCATTTCCTAGGTCTGTTTCTTGGTGTTTCTATCTTGTAGCTTTCAGGAACCTTTTTTCATTTTCTATGTTCATATGCTTAGTATGTTAACTACAGTACAGTGGAGGGAGTTATTTCCTTTCCCTCCCTTCCTTTCTTTCTCCATCTCTCCCTCCCTCCCTCCTTCTCTCCCTCCTTTCCTTTCTTCCTTCCTTTTTTGTCTATTTGGAATTTTAACTACCTATTGGCTTAATTCTAGATGTAAGAGCTATCTAGCAATACGCTTAAGTGATTGGCCAAGCAGTGATTTAAATAATATAGCTTCTGTGTGCTTATTTTCAGAAGTCTGTGCGGCTGGGAAATGAACAAGTGGCCTCCTACATCACTACACATCTCGCTTCTTTGGAGGCTGCTGGAGTCTCTCCAACTCCACCTTCTTTCCCCCTATATATCTGCTTGGATTTCCTGCCTAGTTATATTCTGCCCTGCTGGTGGCCAAAGGAGCTTTATTCATCAACCAATAAAAGCAACACATATTTGTAGCAAACAGAAGGACATCCCAAATCTTGCATGTGGTTGTATATTTGGTTTTTCACGATGTTTCTTCACAAATTTGAACATTCTATTCATGCTGTCTTACTAATATATCTCTGTCACTGTCTGAACTTACCAATTGTTCTCCCTCGTCTTCAAACCCTGAAGCTGTTTCTTCTTCTTAATCCTCTATTGATGAGACTTTACATGGAGATTTTTAGTGACTCACTGAAATTTGATTTCAAACATTTTGGTTTTGTTTTTCCTCTAGCATATCTATCTTTTTATTAAAGTCTTTTCTTTCATACTCTTTATCTAATTCTACTGCTTGTGATGTCTTGGAATTCATTCACAAGAGCTTTTTTTATTACTTTATACATTCTTATAATCATTCTTTTATATTCTTTCTCTTGTATTTCATTCAGTTCATTCTCATTGGGTACTATTACTGTGAGAGTTTTAATATTGATTCAGCTTCATCCCAACATCTTTAATGTATTCTATTTTCATTTTAATTCATCTCAATGTATTTTATAATGCCCCTGTGATTCTTTCTTTGATCTGTAGGTTATTTGTTATTTAATTACCACATTACTGTGAATTTCTCAAAGCTTTTATATTGTTGGTTACTAATATTATTTCATCATCATTATAGCATCTACTTTGTAATAATTCATACATTAGCAACTAGCAAAGGTTTCTATGACTTTGTGTAAATTCTAATTATTTCATGTACATTTCAGAAGGATTTACATCCTACAATTCTTGGGTGAAATAAACGACTACTGGTGTCTGATATTCAGGTTGCTTCCTCTGATTTGCAGTCTTCTGTTTCCCAGTTGTTGTTAAAGTAAGGCACCAGTGCTGCTAGTTGTTATCACTGAACTGCCTGTTACTTCTTTCAGTTCTTTTAGGTTTTCTTCATATATTTGGGATCTCTGCTGTTAGGTATATCAATGTTCATAAGTTTCTATTTCTTTATAGTGAATATTTTCATGAATCACTTTTATCATAGAATTTTTGTATTATTATTTGTCTTAAGACGAACTTTGACTACTATTAAACACATCCTCTAGCTTTCTTTCAGTTATTATGTATAAAACATAACTGTCCTGGAAGCTTTATTTTCATGATTTTTCTTTTTGTTCTTTTTTAATGATTAATAAAAGGGTTATTTATTTAAAGGGAAAAACTTACAGATCACCATCCTAGACAACAGCTTCCTGCATAACTGGGAAAAGTGTCTGGAAGCCAGAAGTGGAGTCCAAAGCAAGAGAGCAAACCGAGGGCTGCCGCTGCTTTCTTAAAGCGAAAGATTATTTTTCTATTGAACTTAAAATGAATCTCTTCATGATAGTATCTGGGTGACCTGTGTGTGCGCTTTAAATTTCATTTTATTAACCTTCTTCTTTTAATTTTAAAGTTAAAATAACTATGTTTACATAATTATCAAAATATTTGTCATTTTATAATTTATCTCTGTCACTACACGCACGCACACACACACACATACACTTCTCTATTCCTTCTTTAGAACCTTCTTTTGTGTTAAAACAGTTTTTAATTTTATCATTTAGTCCCTCTTGTATTTTATTTTGCTAGTTTTTATTTTCATTTTTAGTGGTTGAGGATTATAAGTATTATACTAAATTAAAACAAAATAGTTTGAGTATGTGTACAAGGAGGAGCTGCGGGCAGGCCTGCTTTTCGCCCTGCATGGCTCCCGCACCGGCTAGCTTAGCCCCAGAAATAACAACACACAAATTGTATTCATTTAAACACTGCCTGGCCCATTATCTGTAGAGAGTTAGTTACCAGCTAACTCTCACATCTTGACTAACCCATTTCTAATAATCTGTGTAGCACCACGAGGTGGTGGCTTACTGGGAAAGATTCAGTATGTCTGACCTGGTGGCTGGCTCCATGGCGTCTGCCTCATTGCCCTCTTCCCAGCATTCTGTTCTGTTTCCTCCGCCTACCTAATTTTCTGTCCTATCAAAGGGCCAAGGCAGTCTCTTTATTAACCAATGAAAATAACACAGACAGAAGGCCCACCTAAATCAAGTGTGGAAAGATAAGAACACTTAAAAATGAAGTAGATGATAGTAGTTGCACAAAAAAATGAATGAACATAAAGCCTTTGTTCTAGATGCCTTATATTGTTATGATAAGACATTCTGATCAAATGCAACTTAGAGGAAGGAGACGTTATTTTAGTTTACAGCAGTGGTTCTCAACCTTCCTAATTCTGTGACCTTTTAATACAGTTCCTCATGTTGTTGTAGTGTTCAACCATAAAATTATTTTGTTGCTACTTCATAACTGTAATTTTGCTACTGTTTTGAATCATAGGGCAAATATCTGATATGCAGGATATCTGATACGCGACCTACAGGTTGAGAAGAGCTGGCTTATGAGGGAAGTTGGAGCAGGGACTGAAGAAGCAGAAATCCTGAAGGAACACTGCTTGCTGACTGCTGGCTTGCTCCCACTTAGCTCTATAACTGCAGGATAACCTGCCTGGGAATGATGCTGCCTCCAAGGGACTGGTCCCTTCCACCTCAACTAACAATCAACACAACCCCCCACAGGCTGATCTTACCTATATAATTCCTCACTTGAGACTTTCCTCTCAGCAATTCTAGGCTGGGTCAAGTTGACAGCCAAAGCTAATTAGGCCTGCCTTTGGCCTTGGCTAATTTGAGTTATTATGACATTACAACTATGTGAATTAGATTGGACCCTATTCTGTCCATATTTGGTAGCTGATGCTGTTTGCTGTTTGCTTTGTGACTAAAATCTAACTAACATTTGTATAACTGAAGATTAGACAGATTTCCTTAAATGCCTTGAAAAAATTGAGGCTTAATCTTTTGTCAAGATTTGTTGGAGTATACCTTCAGTGTCCCAGCACCTCAAAACTCTCCCTTGGGCCTCATTACTGATTTCCCCTCAACAGGAGCCAAAGGTGAGAAGTTAGATTCTTTTCAGGTCTTTCCTGGGTGTGTACCACACACAAAGCCTCTTAGATTCCCAGAAATATGTTAGAGCTTTTGAAAGCCACTTATGGACATCTCATTCTCCAAGTTTTCCTTTGAAATATTTTGGCTAGCCTTGATTTTGCCCAACTATTGTTCAGGCAGCCAGGATGTTAAACAATTGAAATGATTTTGTTTTTATCGCAAATGCCTGGGGACAGGCTTCTATTCATTGAGAGAGTCTTAAATTCGATCAAATAAAAATAAACTCTGTTACTGAAATTGTTTAATGGAGCTATCCGATAGGTGAGTTAGGAATGATGAAGCATTTGTGGGCATCCAGAACCATCTCTGTCCCTTATATCAGTGAAGCTCCATGCTGTTTTCCATATCTCCCACAGTCCTATGTCTTCTGGTTTCCATGGTGAACAGGGAGAGGTACTGGAGATTGGGAAGAGTAAACTATAAATGCTCTAAAGCTTCTGGTTTTACTGAGTTCCAGGCACCTTGGATATCTGAAAAGGTCTATTTTAACATAGATTTCCAACAGCCTATATACTTTAGGGGGATCATATTTCTGATGATTTTCTCATGAGAGGTGTATTATAATAATAACCTTGGTAATTCTTAAGGAGATATTACCATCAATAAATCAAGTCCCCAGATTGTCATGAGGGCACACACTGATAATCCCAGCTTTCAGGAGACCAAGTTGGATAGACTGAGCCCCAGGTCAGCTGAAACTATATGAGCAGACCCTCACAAAACTAAATAGAAAAAGCAACTAAACTAAATGAATTATGAATAATATTTTAGTTTTTAAACACTATAATACTGTAATCTCAGTAATAAATGAAACAAAAAAATAAAGTACCATTAGGAATATATAAACAACTTGAAGAACAGAAACATATGATGGGTAGACTTTCAAAGAATACTACATTTAAAAGTGGTAGGATACTTGTTCAAATATACCTAGAATATTTGTCAGGAAACACAATTTCTTGGCCTCAAGTATAAGTATCTTTATAAGCATTTTTTTCCTGTGTTAGGACTTCTTAACTCTTTTTTCTTCACTTATTAGTTCTTTAAGAATCTTGTAAAATGTATTTTGATCATATTCACCGTCTTTACACCTCCTCCCATATTTATCGCCCACTTTCCTAACCACCCAAATATCTGTACTCTTTTTATTTTTAACCCATTGTGGTGGTCTGAAAGAAAATGGCCCCTAAAGAGAGTAACACTATTAGGAGGTGTAGCTTTGTTGGAGTAGGTGTGGCCTGTGGGGGGTGTGTCAATGTGGGCATGTATCACTGTGGGGATGGGCTTTGAGGTCTCTTTTTCTCAAGCTTCCCTCAGTGTGATTATTAGTTAACTTCCTGTTCCCTGCAAAATGTATGAGTCTCAGTTCCTGCACCACATTTTCCTGCACACTGCTGTGCTTTTTGTCATCATAATAATGGGCTGAACCTCTGAAATTGTAAGTGAACCACCTCAAGTAAATGCTTTTTTCCCCCTAAGAGTTGCCTTGGTCATAGTGTCTCTTCACAGTAAAACAAAACCCTAACTAAAAGTCACCAAGAACGATTTGTGTTTCTCATATATTCTTAGAGGTGTAACCACCCACTGGAGTGTGCTTGACCTACCAGAAGCCAGACACTTAAAGAAAATGGATTCTCCCTCTCCCAACAATTGCTAATTTCCAATGGCTTCTTAGATAAGGATGGGGCTTCATGCATACCCCCATTCTGTGTTGATGTTTTGTCTGGATTGAGCTTGCTCAGGTCTTGTGTATGCTGCCACAGCTGCTGTGAGTTTATATGTGCAGGTGCCCTACCATGACCTGAAAACACTTTCTTTGTAAGTCATCCAGTTGCCTCTGGCTCCCACAATCTATCAACAGCTTCTTTCTACAATGATGATTGTGGCTTGTGGGGAGGGGATATGATATAGATGTCCCATTTCAGGATGAACATTCCACAGTATCTTATTCTCTGCCCCTTGGCTAGCTGTGGATCTCTGCATTGATCACAATCTAATGCAAAGAAGTATCTCTGATGAGGGTTGAGAGATGCACTGATCTACAGATATAATGATAAGTCATTATGAATCATTTTAATTGTATGGCCATTTAGCAGAATTATAGTGGTTGGATTCTCCCCCAGGGCATAAGACCCATTTAGTCACAGGTTCTTGGCTACTTTAATAGTACTAGGTATGGGTTCCGTCTCATGGAGCAGGACTTAGAGACAAGCAAAAAGTATTTGGTTACTCCCATAGCATTTGTGCCACTGTTGTAGCAGTGGGTATATATTATCAGGTTAGTTATGTTTTATCATGCAGGGTTCACAGATAGGAAAGAACAGTGGGAGTGAAAGTTTCTAATGTCTGATGCATCGGGTGGAGAATAAGAAGCACAAACATACACTTAACAAGAGTTCTGATCATAGACAACAGAGAGGATGTGGGACATGTCAAAATCACAACACCTTAGAACATTCCAGAAGTCATAAATCCACAGGTAGCATTGTGTGCCAAGTGATAAGCAGCATAAAGAACATCAGCCTTTACCTAGAACCATAGTTGAGAAAACGCAGAACCCTACAAACCAGTTAGTGTGGAGGAGACCAGTGCTTAGAGGACCAGCAGCTACAGATGTTTATGGGAAGGAAGGAGCAGTCTCTGGGAAACGACTCGCACACAATAACTGAACAATTAACTAAAAACGATGCACAGTTATCTTGACTTATAGTTCTGTAAGTCTTAGTTCAAGATCTGATGGCCTCATTGTGCAGTGCTTTGGAGAGGATGATGCATCATAATGGAACTTCATATGAGAGCAAGAGCCATCATAAATCAGGAAGAAATAGAGTAAACAGGAAAAGGAAGAGGATGAAACTGAGATCCCACAATCCCCTTCCAGGACATATTCCCAATGACCAAGGTTCCTCCCACCAGTCCTCTCCTAAAGGTTTACCATCATTATTATGAATCATTTTGAAAGGAAATTCATGTTGAATTTGACATCAGTGGTGAGTTGAGTGGGTTTTGTTTTGTTTTTTGTATGTGAGTTAGATAAAAGTGTTGCAGTGGGGTGCTAAAGTTGTCAGTCTGCTCTATGGCAATGTCTGCTAGAAAGGAAGGGTATGTTTGACACGTACAGAGCATGGTATCAAAGAGTGGTAGGAGGCTGAGGGAAATATGCTTACAGTCAATGATTTCTCAGCATGCTGAGAAGAGTGTCAGGACATAAGTGACAGGATTCAGTGGGGTCTAACCGGCTCTTACAGGATTGTCCATTCTCCTGTAGCCTTCTGTGTTGGGAGTAGCAGATGCAGGATTCCTAGTTCAAGAATAACAGGAGAGTGTAGCCTTCTCTGGGAGGAGGCTGAAGGGTCAAGTGCAGTGTTTACTGAATGTTCATGTGGTAGATTCTTTAGACATGGATTCTAAAAACTTAGGCTTCAAGGTAAGCTATGAATAATACTGTTTTTAAAGCCAGGGAAAGGGACTTGGGGAAAGCCAATCTTAGCCAGACTTCTGAGTGGGGACAGACACTTTGAAGGCAGTGATGGGGGTTCCTGCCATGACTCTACTTTGAGGCACATGCTCTACTGTTGAGGGTGTGATGTCTGACCCTCTGGTGGCTCCCACTTCTTCCTAAGAGGTCCTTTGGAGATGCCCATGGAGCTTGGCAGAGGCCAAGGTTGTTTCCTGATTCTCTCTGTGTGTGGTCTCCCAACAGTATTTAACCTCTCGCTGCTTTGGCCTCTCCAACAGTAGAATGGAGGTTGAATTATTTACTTGTAGGTCTGTGTGCCCAGGGAAGCCTGGAAGCAGGCTATAAATGGGTGAGTGTCAGGCTGGGGACAAGCTCATTTGCTAAATATAAGCTAAGGGGAGATTTTTCCAGAATCATATTTCATAACATTTAATAATTACAAATTAATTTAAGTTAAACACCTCCATTTCAATTAGCAGTGCCAGATTGCTCCCAGAGGAAACTGATGTGGTTTTGGCATGCTCACACTTGTCAAAAGCTTAACCGGACTTAGTTAGTTTATTCCTTAACTAAAATGGATTATGTTCAAAATGACATTTCAGACTACCACAGTTTCCAAACACCTCCAGGGCTTTGAGGTTTAGCTGAGGAGCAGATTAAACAACTCCAGGCCAACTTCAGCTTGCCTAAACTTTACAAACATTGCATTAGGACTATATGAATTCATACATTTTGCTTTACATTAAAGCTGAAATTTAAGACAGTGTGTTACCATCAATCTTTAAACGCTGACAGATACTTCTGTGAGCCCCTGGACTAGATACTTGACCATTGTTCTGCGTGGTATGTGACTGGAGATGTCTGCCTGCAGGGAGAGGGGGTGGGGATTCAGAACCCAAAGGGACATGGATGCGTGGTCCTCCCTCAGTGTTCACATGTCCTCTTAATCACAGTCCCACTTGATGTGACAATCCTGGGATTCTGATTGCCTGAGATTCCCTCCTTCTGGTGGAAATGCCCAACAGTAGGCTTGGTGTCTGAATGGATGCATGCATTTCATTGCACCCATCTGCCCGGCTCCTGTCTCAGAGAAATTTCTTGACATTCATGTCAGTAAAACAGAAAAGCAAAGGATTTAGTGAAGCAATCAGGTAAAAAATGTCTTCATATTCTGCCGCTTATTTGGAAACAGAGGGAAAATGCCCTGGGGTAGGGTGAGGGGTCATCGCTGCAGCTCACAGCCTAGTGTAAGCAGTAGATATATTTGAAGGACATCTCTATCCATGTAGGTGGAGTTTGTCATCGACATCACCAGCCAGCTCGGCTCCCTAATAACCCACACTGAGACTTATTATTGGTTATAAATGCTCAGTTCCTAGCTGAGGCTTGTTACTAACTACCTCTGACAACTTAATCCATATTTTATCTGTTTCTACCACGTGGCTCGATACCTTATCTCAGTACAGCATGCACATGCGCCGCTTCCTCTGCCTCTGAGACTCCTGAGACCCTGCGCTTCTTCTTAGTATCCTCCTAGTCTGGCTCTCCCGTCCAATTTCTTCGTGCCCAGCTACAGGCCAGTCAGCTCTTTATTAACTATATATATAGGGTCCAAAGATTGTTCCGCAGCCCATGTATATACCTTAAGGCGTCTCTAAGTGTGGCTTAGAAAAATAGAAGGCTCTGGCTGTACCTCCTCTGAGATGGAAAGACCTCGCTGAGCTCACTGGAAACACAGCAAGTCAAGATATCCATTGGTCTCATGGGGGCGCCTCGCTGGTGACTTTGTTTCCCATGAAGGGCTGTTTCCAAGATAAAGTCAGCTTGGCCTTGCACTTCCATTAGGTTAAATGCTATAGCTTGACTCATGCTGCATTTCTTAAACAATCCCAACTCTTACCTTAAGGAGAAATTAGGTAGTGTAAGATGGAATTAAGAAAGTGTTTCGATGTCAGAAGAATTGACATGCATGCATGAAAACAAACAAAAACCAGGTTTATTCTGAGTTTTTCAGTATAATCACGGCAACTGAGTAAAGAATGAGACACCGAGAAACCAAAGCATTTACTCTGAGTTCTCAATACAGTTTAATGAGAGGGGACGGGGTCTTAGTCCAGCAAAGATTACCCTATCTAACCAGACAGTTCCTCCAGGAGACTGAGATTACGGAAATAAACTCTAGACAGTCCCTTATTCTCCATGCAGCTCAGACCTTTCCCCTTTGGTTTTAGGAGCCGGCAATTATTCTGTGGAAGACGCAATGATACTGATACTGCATTTCCCAAACATCTTCAACCCGGTTGTGGGGGCGGGATCAGAATCAGATGCAGATTTACTCACAAGCCAGAATATAAGTTTTCAGTCCAAATAAATGTTCTCAAACAATGACTTTCAATGAGAGTACACCATCCATTCATACGCTTACTTTCATTTGAGTCAAACAAGAATAAGGTGGATTTCAAGGTTTCAGAGGGTGAGTGCAGAGGCAGAACTAGAAAGACTCAAGCTGATTTATTAAAGGGTTTTCCTGAACATATTTTCAAGGGTAAATGCCGGGTCTTCTGGAAAGCTCTTTCCCGGGGGATGTTTGCATCTTGTGGTTTCAATCTCTCACATTCTACTTGCCCGAGTCCTCATTATGGTCTCGGGTTTCCTAGGCACCACACAGCCACTCCAATTGCAGTATAATCAGCAGCAGATGCCCACAGGGGAGGGACGGCCATCCCTGCCCTCCCACTAAGGAACTGTTCACACAAGGCTCGCAAACAAACGGCGCTGGCCACGTTCCTGCTCCGTGTCTAACCTCCTGTGATCTTTGGCTTCTGTTCGATAATTGCATTTATTTTGACTTCATTAAAAACGCGTGAGCTGGAATTTCACATAGGTCTGAAGTTCAGTGATTTACCAGGCCAGATACAATGGAGGGTCATCCCAGAGTTCATCACCGTTGGGATTGGAAGCCCTGGTTGTCGTGGAGAGGACAAAGCAAACAGCCCTCATATCTTCACAACTCACTGAGAACTAAGACCATCACGCACAACCCTTTTCCTCCCCTGGTCTTCTCGGCTTCTCTGTGAGCTGCTTGGAGATATTCTCCTTTTGATAGCTCTCGAGCTGCCTTGATTGCTCAATGTGTGAGACGGAAGCTAAGGTGTTTGAAGGTGCAGTGAGTACGAAGAGCACCATATACCCATGTAAAAACGTTGGGGTAAGATCCATTAGTCTATACAAAAGGTGTTTATACATTAACAATTAAGAGTAATTTAAAATCAAATATACTGACAGTTAACTAAAAAAGGCAATTTAATATCATCTAACAAAATTTAGATGCAAATACTTTCACTTAGAGATTCTATTTTTCTGAATCTACTGATAAACACACACACACACACACACACACACACACACACACATATATATATATATTTGATTGAGATTTGTCTAAAATGTTCATTGGAATACTTACAACAATGAAAAATTGAAAATAAATTACCGTAAATAAAGCAGGAAAATAGAAATTGCTTCAGATTGAAAAAGGCAGGTCATTGCTCGGATAGCTGTCTATGAACCTTCCTTGCCCAGTCCCGTGAACCTTAAGTCCAAACAGTCCAGCTGCTGTTGGGTACATCAGAGAAATCCCAGCACTTAAAGTTTACCGCTATGCTTTAAGTCTTGATTCCGATTTGCAAAAAGCTCACACATCTAGATGTACTTATAGATGTTAGGGACCATCATAGCCAGTGTTTCTCTGTGTTCCTTGCCACCCATATGCAATGGAGCAACCTTCTGAAAGGCCTCATTGCCAGGTATTCAATGAGTTCTTTTCCCAGGTCTTATCAGGCAGGTCACCTTCTACTAGGATAAGTCACAGTTGTCTCCAGCAGTATGACATTCTTAAATATTACTTTACTGTCAAACATGTGCCATCCCCAAAGAAAGATGAGAAAACTCAGCTTAGAAAAGTTAGATGCCTGAACCAACTTTGGATAACTATCTATGGCCAAACTGGAGGAGGATCGAGATTAGCTCGACAATGGGCAGGTTTGATAGATAAATGAAGCCATTGTAATAGGAATGGGCACGGGACAAAAACCGTGGTCTGTGGGCAGGAACAAAGCAAGTGCCAGCCACAGCAGCTGTGGACTGCAGAAGCTGAGCAAGTGCGTGTTGCCAGCAGGGACAGTTGCTGAGGAGGAAGATGCAGTCTGAATCTGCTGATCTTCTTACACTCCATGTGGGCGCAGTAAGAAGTAAATTGTGCAAGCTTGTGTTTTATGTATCTGGACTCACAGCCACCTACAGTGTCCGCCTTACAAGGGCATTGAGAACAAAGGCCATGATCTAAGACTGCAGTTGAATTCTGGGGAACTGGAATGAATTTCTTAGGATAGAGCTTTCTCTTGGGAGAGGCAGATCTTCCAAGTACGGTCATCTGACCTCACCCCATCAGGATTTTCCATATAGAAACCACCACCACCATCACTGCCTTCTGCCCTTTCCTTCTCATTAGTCATTGAAACAAAGTCCCTAAAGATCCCCTTCAGTAACTGTTTTATGTTCACTACTTCCAAGGTGTGATGCAAATGTAATTTAGATTTATATCCAGATTATATAAAAATTGGGGTGGTCGTGTAGAGTCTAGAATATCTGTTTATTTGTTTGTTCATTTATATTTGTCAAGACAGGGTTTCTCTGTGTAGCCCCAGCTGTCCTGGAACTCACACTGAAGACCAGGCTGGCCTCGAACTCACAGAGATCTGCCTGCTTCTTTCTCCCAAGAGCTGGGATTAAAGGCGTGCACTGCCACCGCCACCTAGTAAGATCTGTTTATTTTGACAGATGAGGAAATAAGCAAGTCATTTTTAACTGCCCATATAGAAAAAACATGTTCATAGTGGGCATACATTAGCACAGACTTATGGCTTCCTAGTAACGGTTCTATATTTAGAAGACCAAGTCGCTTTGAAATTCAGTATTGTGTGAGACATAAACAGCCGTGTCAGAGGAATGACTGTGGAGACCGTCAGGATCCCCACCACACGAGGCTCACACAGTCAAACGCTGAGGCTTCAGCTAATAAGAACTGACCTTGTGGTTTCCTTGTAGCTGTGCTGACAGTTCACCACCCCTTACTTATAAGAACTTGGTGACTACTTTAATAAATGTGAACACTGTCACTGCAGGAGAAGAATCACCCACAGTTGTATAGATATCTTTTCTTTGGCTGGTACCAAAGAAGGGGGAGAAAGGAAGGCAGACAAATGTAAAACAAGAATGAGAAAAAGGCTTAACTAGAGAGATCTAGATCTCAGACCAATAAGACATTTTCAGAATAAAAATTCACATGAGCGTGTTTTTAAACATGTGTGGGTTTTCCCTGTGAAAAGGAAATGTATTAAGATCAGTTAAGAAATACAAGCTTTGAATAGAATCATAGAAGCAGAAATGGGTGGCAGGGACATGGCAAGAGTGTTTCTAGTGGCGATATTGATTTCCTTTAGTGCTGTCAATGTTCAGATAATCTTCAAACTCTTTAAACTGTTCCAGACAGCACCCTGGAAGGTCTCTCAAGCTCCTGCTGCGCGGATCTGGACTATTACAACTGCAGGCTTACTTCAATTGCGAGGGCAAGGCACAGAGTCTACAGGAAAAGACTAGCCACTCAGCAGCACATTCAAAGGCTAACATTCCATGTGGAAGGCTTCTACACAGATGCTGATATACTAAAAATAAGCCCATTAGCAGAGCACTTAAAATAAGTCGGCCAAAGGAGAAATGATTCAAGTTCATTTTAAAAACTATCAAAGGTCATTCAAGAAACGTCTGCACGTATTCTGATGAAAACTGTAGCTATCAGCACCAAGAATGACAGAGGGACAAAGTCAACAGGGGGCACCCTGGTAGGGATGCCCTTGTGTGCTGCAGGTGTGAGGGAGAGCATCCAACCCCTGCTGTGGGGACAGAGAGAAGAGGGTCTAAAACAGCTTCTAAGGATGCAGAGGCGAAGCTGTCTGCTTGGGTGACCTTTGGGACTGCGGTGGGCCCTCGTGGTCTGCGTCTAGCTGTAACTAGACCTAGAGTGGGTGACTTATGAGGGATGAAGGGTGGGTGTAAAGTTTGGGAAGCTCAAGATCAGGCAATGTAATCTGGGCAGGTTCCCCTGGCTTCTGAGCTGGGGAATCCCATGCCAGCCAGGGAGTTCCATGCCAGCCAGGGAGTCCCATGCCAGGTTGGTGTTCATCCGCTTGCTTGGGTCTTAGTTCCACTCCTTATAAAGCCGCTGATGCTGTCATGGAGCCGCGCCCTGATGAGCTCATTTGATACTGATGGTCATTGTAAAGGTATTTTGTCTCATTTCCAAATACCATTACTAACATGTGACTTTGGGAACTAAGTTTTTGGTACCTGAAAGTTAAGGGGCACATCCATGCCATGGTAATGAATGATTTTCAAATATGAAACCTAAAAACGGGGCTGGGAGATGGCAGCCCGTCAGTCAAGTGCTTATGGCACAACGTGAGGACCTGCCCTGGATCCCTGAAACCCACAGCAAAACTGACATAGTGGTGTTCCCTGACAGAGACAGAGGATGTCTGGAGCTTACTGGCCAGATACTCTCAAAAAAATAAGGTGGAGGATAATTCAGAAGACACTCAGTGTCAGCTTTTGTCCTCCGCTGCACAGACACACAGACACACAGACACACAGACACACGCCACCACCATCAATGGGACCTGAAGTGGGCAAGAAAACAGTAAGAGCTGTTCAGTTCTTTATCTGTATAGCTTTATCAAGCTATACAGTGTTTTCCTCATTCATGTGCTAAATTTAGTCACCAGGTGGCCCTGACTGGCCCATAATTCACACTGAAGACCAGGCTGACTTCAAACTCATAGTGTTTGGCCTGTCTCTGCCTCCTGGTGCTTGGTTGGGTAAAAGGTGTGGGCCTGCCAAGCAAGTCAGCAAGTCAAGGCCTCTATTTATTTGCTTGTTTGTATGCTTGTATGTACATTCAGGTTTTTCCTGTAGGAGGTTGCCAGATCCCCTGGAACTGGAGTTGCAGACAGTTGTGAACTGCCATGTGGGTGCTGGCAATTGAACCTGTGTCCTTTGGAAGATCAGCGGCCAGTGCTCTTAACTGCTGAACCATCCCTCCATCCCACCCCACCCCCCAGCAAGTCAAGGTCTTTAAGGAAGTAACTAAAGTCAAATGGGGACCTTGGTGTCAATGTTAATCGAGTAAAAGAAGAGGATGTTAGGGCACAGACACACAGGGAGGACCACGTGATGACGCAGGTTGAACACACCACAGTCTTTGGGCAGGGAGAGAGGCCTCAGGAGAAAGGGAGTCACAGTCACACCCTGGCCTTGAACCTCCAGCCTCCAGCAGGTGAGAGTCAACATCTGTGACTTAATCCAAAACCTCTTAAACTTTTTTTTCCACTCTCGAACCTTTTCTGCCTGAGAAATTTCACACAGGCCTGGGTGTACAGATACATAAAATAGGTACATAACTCTAGTGTTTGCTCCTAATAAATCACAAAGACATTTATTGTGAAACAATTCTTTGGTGTGTCTATAATTTACCACTTATTAAGACAGAAAGCGAGTGGTGTACTAATGAATGAACGGGTGTGCATTCCAAGAAGAGGGATGAACTGGCCTTGCCCTACCAAACTCAAGCTAGCTAGCGCCCGGGCTTGCAGCCTCCCTCAGACACATTTGTGTCTGATGACTCGCATGTGTCAGAGGCAACAGATGCCTGCAGCCTGGTTAGTTCTCCTCTTGAGAGTTCATGTCAGTCAATCATTTGAATCAGTGTCCTGTCAAATACCACGAGCTCTGTCTCTCCCATGACACCGTGAAGTGGGCTCTGCCAGTCTCTCAAGAGCCTGGCCCCTTCCCTCCCTGTCATAGCCCTAGAAAGTCCATGACTGTCGTCTGGAGGAAAGAGTATTCTTAGTTCTGACTAAGGCTCTGAGAACTCTCTAACGAGAGACAACGATGTTCTAATGAGGAGCAGATGAAGGGCACAAATGCCTTAGCTGGGAATCCGGGAAAGCTGAGAAAAGAAAATACCAAGATTGCCAAATCCTTCTGAGCTCCAAGTTCAAAAGCATGCCCATTCAGCTTGCTGCTCTTCTGCTGCACTCACCCCACGGAGGAGTGCAGAATCTTGTAAATTTGAAAGAAATAAATTTAATCAAGAAACCACCACCCTCAGATACATTCACCAGAAGGAATGTCTTAATCAGCCCACACTTTCAGAAAAGTGGCTGCAATGACCAAAACCCATGACTAATTACCGTGTGTAACCGGGCGGGAAACACACAAGGCAGCTAGAAGCCAAGGGAGAGTGTGATGTCTTTGTTCACATTGTCACAGATAATTGCTTTGTTGGAAGGGCTCTGGGCTGCATTTCGAGACAAATACAAGCAGAAAACGTAGTTTTGAGCATCCCTTCATTGGCTTATCTTCACATGGCCTCCAGTCCTTGCTCGCCGCTGCACTGTGCAAATGTTGTGCATCGTCACGAGAAAATAGGGACCACTAAACACAATGAACTCTGTGTGGTTTCTCTTCTCCTCCCTTTGCAGAACCACAAAGACATTCCTGCTGGATTTGAACGGTGAGAAAGCATGTATACAAATCCCAATACTGTGACTCCAAAGCTCCATATATACAGCAGTAACTCTGGCTTCTGTCAAATGACAGGAGGAAAGGGGTAGCCAGAGCTCAGCCTGCCTCCTTCAAATCCTGCCAAAGTCCACCACTGCCTTAAGTTCTAGAGCAAAAACCAGGATTCCCAGAGTGCTAACAGTGAGACAGCCATCATCTAAAATATTAATTAAGGACACAATTAACCGTGAAAGGAAGAGAAAGAAGTGTGACCGCATAGAAAAGAGGAACTGATAAAAAGGGGTTCAGCAGGCCCAAGTTTGTCTTTAGGCACTGACATGCATTTTTGGGTTTAAAAAGAAGATTTGGGGCAGGGTCAAGAAGTATGCAAAATTAAGCAGCTTTGATTCAGGTGTGATCTGGTTGATCCTTGCTCAGCTCTGGTTGCCCAGCAGTGTCTGAAGTTGTCATTGCTGTCATCACTTGAGGGGAGCAATCTGGTTCTCATGAGGTGATCACTCCTGCTCCAGGGTACAGCCTCATTGTAGCCGACAGTGGCCCTCACTTAGGAGCAGTCTGTTTGGTGGGTAGTTCTAGTCCTTAGACAAAACGGGGTTTGTTAATCAACCCTATTGGTCTCAGAATCTAAAGTGACTGCAAGTGTCAGACAATGACTGGATTTCTTCAGATATGGTTGGCAGATATGGAACAGGATGTTACACCTGATAGGAAGATGCTCATGGAGACAGATACAAATGAAGGAGAGATGTCAGGCTTCTTCCTGCTTGTAGGACCAAGTGAGGAGTCGGTGCTTTTCAAAGCTCTGTAAGTGCCTGTTGCATCTCCACCTCAATTCCCCGACCTTCAATTCTAGAATTTCCCCCATAAGTCATAAACACTGGCTTAAAATAAATTACGCATTCCTTAAAGAAAATATTCTTTAAGTATCTTTGAATGTTCCAGGTCTTTTCTCTGTATGTTTGTTTGTTTCTCTAAAGCAAAAAATTAAATTTACTAAGGAGATGAGGAAAGTGCAGAAATAGTTCCACACACCTTAGGATGTTTATTTAACTTTGCTCTGATTTATGTTTTTGCTTACCTCTCCTATTATAAAACAGCAAATTATACAAATTGCCATTGTTTGAGAAATTATTTCACAGTCTTGCAGGGGGAGCACCATTTTTTTCTTCTCACCACTAAAAGTTTTACAGATGGAGAGAAAGCAAAATTGTAATCTTATTTATATCCTAGAAAATATGTTTAAAAGCCAACAAAAAAGCCTTTAGTGATAGCACAAAATATATATTTGGTTGTCAAAGAACCCCTAAAAACATGAAAACCTTTATGAAGATATGATTCTCTTTATATGTCAAAAATAGAAAGTTATATGGCAGCCCCCAGAAAACATCAGGATGAAGCTGGCTACCATAATGACAGGCAGGAAGACGTTATTGGGACATTAACTCCATCTCCAACCCAGGGAGAAGGAGAATGCTGAAGGATAGGTTGGCAGTTGTGAACAATTGCTTAATCAATCTTGGTTATCTAATGAAGTTTCCATTAAAATGCAGAAGAATAGAGATTAGAGGGTTCTTTCATGGCCAAGGGCTTGGTAATGTCTGAAGAGTGGTAAGTACTAAGGGCGTGGGAGCTCTGAGACCATTCCCTATGCATTTTTTAAATATTCTTTGTTTCATGCCTTCTGTGGGACATTCCAGTAAATTAATAAACCAAAGCAGAGGTTGTGGAAACCCTGTCCATATCCAGTCTTCCAGAAAAGCAAATAAGGTAATTGTGGGATCAGTCTTGGGGACCAAGTCCGCAGCCTGGTATCAACCTCAGGTAGACAGTGTCCAAACTGAATTGAATAAAAAGACACATTTGCTGAGGTGCCTGGGTGAAACCTCACATACCTGCACTCACAGAAGTATTTTATGTCCTAAGAGCATCATATAAGCTGTTTGGCATGCTGTACTCAGAGAGACAGATTCATGTTTACAAAATCTCTTATCCAGATACATCCAAAGTGACCCAGTGGTTATATGTTTGTTTGTGACCCAGGGATGGTTTGATGGAAATACCACGTTTTCTAACTTGAATTTAGGCCAGTTTGTGTCAGGCTGATCTACAAAACCTTCCTGGGACGTCTCAGTGACTGTTTTTGTCTCGGTGTCCTTTTTCTGTAGTGTGCACATTCAGGTCTCTTTTGGGATATATGAAAACCAGAGACAAGGTCCCGTGGTCCCCTGTATAGTGGAAAACCCTTGGCCCGCAGGCAGAGGCAGATCTACGACAGCAGCATTGCCGCTTTATGTCTGCACAGAGCTGTTTGCTTTAGGACACGGGAGCCAGTTTTGTGCAATGTTGAAGGAAATGTCAAAAACTGGACACAAATCTAGAAACTTGCTGACTTTTCAGATTGTGTTATGGCAAAATTTTTCACAAACCTTCAATCTTTGAATGTAAATAACATTCCTGCATGCAATGCAGAACTATTATTTAGAAGCTAAGAAAACAGACGTCCTGAACAATTGTTTTCATGAACTTGGTTGGCACAACAGTGTGTGTTTTGCGAAGAGTCAAAGCCAAGTTATTTACATGGGTGCCTGTTGCTCAATGTGGCTTCCCAAGCCTTTGGTCAAGGTCTCTAGGACATGGAGAAAGTGTTCAGATCAAGGCTGGAGGAGGCCATGTGGCCCTGCTGGACTTCAACAGTTTTGCTTCTGAGGTAGCAGACCAACTGTTAGTGGATCCTTTGTGAGGTAATTCCTTCTCTGGCACTTACATGGTTACCTGTCACATCAAATCTAAGGCGTATACATCATTGTGATTTTGGAAGCAGGAAGCCTGGGTCTCAGAAAGCATAAACACTCTGCCTGAGTCACCAACTAACTCTGATTGCTGAACCCAGGCAGTCTGACTTAAAGTTACCCTGAGATGTCACCCTCTCTGTAGTTTAACATTGTCAGACCCAACAGCCTTGGCACTTGTCGGGAAAAGCAACCTATATGATTCTTTCAAGAGAAAACAATTTTGTAATGAAGTCACCCAACAACAGAGGGACAATTCCCCAACTAGATACCTCATGTTAGCAAATAAAAAACACAGTGCCAGGAACAGGCCATCTGGTTTGAGCTGTTGACCAATGAAGTCACCTAGACACGCCTACTCTCAGCTGCCCTCCAGAACTTGACAGTAAGATCCTGTTGCTGAGGACACAGCAGAGTCACAGAGCGTGGCGGAATCAAGCTAGTTCTCACCTGGGAAATTTCATTCCTACAGGCTGGTGTTTATGGTGTTGAAAGTTGTTAAGCACACATCTGAAGAGAAGAAATAATCTTCCATCTCACTTAGCTGCGAGCCCTGCTAGTTCTAACAACTCCTGGCCTGACAAGATACAACCACTGGTACAGTAGGGGCACAAATGTTACGGGGTAAACAACCACTTTCTGTTAAATTCTAAGCCCTGCTCCGTGAGATGGAACCCATACCTGGCATTGTTAAAAGGGCCACGAACCTGACTAAATTGCTCGTAGACCCTAGGGAAGATCCCGGTGGTATGATTCTGCAAGATGGACATAGTATGAAAGTGACTCCCAGTGACTTACTGCTGTACCTATAGACCAGAGCATCTTACTGCTGTACCTATAGACCAGAGCATCTTACTGCTGCACCTATAGACCAGAGCATCTTACTGCTGTACCTATAGACCAGAGCATCTTACTGCTGTACCTATAGACCAGAGCATCTTACTGCTGTACCTATAGACCAGAGCATCTTACTGCTGTACCTATAGACCAGAGCATCTTACTGCTGCACCTATAGACCAGAGCATCTTACTGCTGTACCTATAGACCAGAGCATCTTACTGCTGCACCTATAAACTAGAACATCTTTCAGTCCTCATCGGAGAAACTTCTCCTCACAGTAGATATCAATTAACAGAGACACCCTGCAGCTTCTTAATGTAAAGAGAATAAAAGATGAGGTGCATAGCCCCAAATGGAACATTCATATGGCACCCCCATAAGGTTCAGGGATCTTGGAAATGGTAGAGAGATTCTACCAGCCAGAGGAGGTTCATACCATCAGAAAATAGTGCTTTTCAGTCACAACCAGGAAGTTGCACATGTGAACTCACAGAAACTATGACAGTGTGTATATGACCCAGAAAAGCTTCAGCCTGGCAAAATCCCAACATAGCAGGGGAAGGCAGGCATGCAATCTCACCACTAGCTCATTAGATATTGTCATTTGACAGCTTCTGTGAGAGGGAGACTTGGTTGTCTTTATGATCTAACCACTGGCAGGTATATTGCATACCAGGCAGACCCCAACCCCAAGATGGGTTAAGCAGCACCAACTGGACTCAATATGGGTCAAAGATAGAAGAAATTTCGGTTGAGTGGGAAGGAAAATGGAGGGATAAAGGTGATTATGGAAGAAGTTGGGCTTGAATATGCTCAAAAGACAAGGTATGGCATTCTTAAATAATCAACAAAAATACCTTTTAAAAAACAAGAAAATAATTTTGGCTATAATGAAATGCAATATCCATTCCATGCCCACATGAATGCCCTGGCCAGTCAAAGACTGTCTTTCAGAGGCGCCAGCTGATTAGAGGGGGAGTGGTCAGAAAAGTGAGCTTGGCTTTCGGCTCAGCCCGGCCACCTGTGTTTGTGGTGTCTCACCTGCAGTACCACTGTCCCCTCCTGCACATTCCCAGGCCCCACAGGACAGTCTTCACTGGGATACTGGAGTTGGAACAGCAAACACTGGGGTGCCACTGTGGCTCCAGGAAGAAGTCTTAGCCTCTATGGGAGGGTGATGGAGTTGTGTCTGAAGGACACAGGGAAAGAAAAGCAGAATTCCCATCAGGCAGCAGTGAGGTTTCCAGGAAAGATTTGCTTTATAAAAGGAGAAAATACAAAAATAAGACAAACAAAACAAACAAACCCCACTCAGACACCTCAGGCTCAGAAGAGCAGATAGGCCAAGTCTTGAAAAACTGAACAGAAATGAATAAGACCGCAAGAGTGTGCTGTCTTTATGGGAGCCCAGGAGGGCTAGGGAAGGAGTTGTGACAAAGTGTGGGGATCCTGGGGTGTGCTTTGTTGGCTGCCTCTCCTCTGCAGACTTCATTCCAGGCATCTGTGCGCATTTCTCTTGACAAACGCAGAGGCTGCAGAGATATTTGCTTACGTTCTCAGTGATGGAGAAGCCCCCACTCTGCCATTACCTCCAACAGCATGCTGAGGGCATGCAGTAGAAGAGCCCGATGCCATCCCCAAAGCTTCCTGTACCCTTAACTGGGAGAGGGGGAGGGGACTTTCTTATCAGAGAGCAGATCGACATAGGGAGGGTGGGGATAGCACACCCTAAGGTGTCAAATGGATTGGAAAAAGGAGGGAGGGAGGAAGAAACAGTGAAGGAGGTGGGGGTTAAAAAAAGGGAGGAAGGGGGAATAGAAGAAAGGAAGAAGGGCACTCACACCATGCAGAGGCAAAGTCATGATCACCAGTAGAGATGGAATGGACCCGTCTCTCTTTCTCAGTTCATCTTGAGTGAAATTTGCAGTGAGGGGTCAACCATTCCCTCTCCCATACTCATCTCCTTGTCCCAGGAGGAAAGGGGGAAATTTCTGTGTTACAAAAGAAGAAATCGTATCACAGGAAGACGGCCAAAGAAATGTGTTGAAATTGGTGGGCAGTCAAGAAAATATTTGCGGGGAGGGAAGAAGATTCTTTTAGGTCCCATCACAAATGCAATGAATTCAGCTCCTCTGAGATTACTCACTGTGGCCTGATTGTTCTAAAAAATGAAACGAAGGGGGAAAAAAAAAACAATTCATATATTTAACCTGCGCCTCACCCCACATCTATGCAAGTGTGAAGTGGGTGAGGTTGAAGATTGAGAGGCCAATCAGAGGCTGAGCAGGTTCATGTCAAAGTGGGAGAAAAAGAGCCCGGTGTGCTCAGAACCCGGTTCATTTGTGCTGTTATTTATCTGCGGGAGAGGAGAGGAAACATTTTGAAATATTTGTATAAGAAGCTCTGTGGCTTTGCAACCTTCAGTACGTATCTGCCAGGGCTGGTTACCATGATCCCTGTGTTCAGCTAATTGCCCATCAGGCTCCCTGGCAGAACATTCGGGATACAATGTCAACTCATGACAACCCAACAAATGGAGAAACACCAGCATAGCAAGCTGATCTCATTCTGCTCAAAACAAGGGGCCTTTTCAGGGAATTGCATGCGAGAGGGGAGCGGACATTGGCCTAGTGAGGGGTGTGTGTTGCAAGATGGGAAAGGGTTTGCAAGTCCCACTGGAGATGCCACAGGGGCTAGTCCAGGATGATGCCCTTTCCCATTTCGAGCCTTGGCCCGATCTGTAGCTTTGTATTTTAATGAGGAAGTCAAGCCCAGTGGGCAGTTTGCTCATTAATGCAAAACTCAATGTCATGGCCAGGAATTGCTGCTTGAGGGACAGACGTCACTTTATAGATAATCGGCCAACTGCCCTCGGGGAGGGTGCAGCGTAGACCATGCATCTTGTGCCTGGTTTATGTTTATTTTAAGTGACGGCTCCATAGGCAGCTGCTCTTTTGTTGGCTTGTTTGTTTGTTTAAGTTTTTCCATTTCTATACACATCATAAGAAAAGATTCCGACTGTGGTCTGGCTGAAGCCATTATGAGGTTGTTCCTCCAAACAAAGACCATTGTGATCATTGGAGATCTCAGAGTCACAGACTGAACTGTATCCAGGTGGGGACTTAGCCAGGAGGGCTTTCTCCTTCCCTGTGAACTTGGACCAAGGGAGCGGCAGTCTCGAGTAGCCTCACGCTGTTAGTTATTATTTGTCAGAGCCTCCACTGACCCCACTCACTTGACCTAACCCATTCTGCCCACCTGTCAGTTGTGGCCATGGCCATGGTGCTGGGACAGCAGGTCCCTGCGAAGCCAGAGACAAAAGTGGCTCCTGTGGTCTTTACAGGGACCTCCTCTGCCTGCATCTGCCACCATAAGCTTCGCTGAGGAAGGAAAGTGCAGGGAAATCTGCTTGATTCTCCAAAGAACAGTGTGTGTGATGGGTGGCATGCTGTGATACTTTCAAAGGCTCCCCACAACCCCGTGACTCACTATTGCTATGGTACTATGGGTCTCCATGGCCTGGGCACCGGAGGAGTGTTCACTCTAGTTAGGGAGCATCCCTAGACCCTGTTTCCTGTGGGTTCAGGAGTTTTATTTTTTTAAATTGGGCTATACATTTTTCTCTGCTCCCCTCCTTTCCTCTCCTCTCCCCTTCAACCCTCCCCCAAGGTCCCCACGTTCCCAATTTACTCAGGAGAGCTTGTCTTTTTCTATTTCCCATGTAGATTAGATTCATGTGTGTCTCTCTTGGTCCTCATTGTTGTCTAGGTTCTCTGGGATTGTGAATTGTAGGCTTCTTAAAGAATGAAAAAGGGTTTTTTTGTTTTTTGGTTTTTGTTTTTTTGCTTTTTTTAGCACCTTGTAGACATTTATTACAACCCAGCAGAAACCTTGATGCCTTCATAACGGGCATTGACTTTGCTGTCTCAGAGGACTCTCAGCCAGGACACTTTCTTCCCCACCACAGTCCCCTGCCACTTTGCTCCACGCAGATACATAAACTCTGTCTTCAGTGTTCTTTGTTCTGCCTCTGTCACTCACCCATTCCTGCTCTGCTGCTTAAACCTCCCTTTGAATCTCTTAAGCATCAGAGCTCACCTCACCAAAGCACCCTCGGGGAAGAGTGCAGAGCACAAGGAGCCCAAAGCCAACACAGAAATTGCAGGTATTGTGAGACCCTTTCCAGGAAGAAGACCCCAGGCCCTGAAAAATTCCACCAAAGAAGTGGCAGGTCTTTTATTAAAACAAATAAAAACAAAAATCACTTTCAGAGACCTTGTCTTGGAGGGAAACATAGCCCTTATACCAACCCCAAAACACGACAAGACAAGAAAACTGCAGACTGATAACACAATCACCCCTCCACCACCACGGGCAAAGTGAGATGAGGGGTGTGTACAGAAAATCAAATCAGTGTTATTCAGAATGCATACTAGGCATTATGGCCAAAGCTGTGAAGTTTAGTCTGGGAATATAGGCTTGGGCAAACATTTGAAAATTATCCCTGTAGCTCCATCCCAGTGAGCCAGGAGAGAAACATCATGTGATTATTTAAATAGCTTCCCTTCCTCCCCCTCCCTCCCTTGTGTTCATTCTTTGTTGCTTCTTTTGCTTTTTAAAAACATTATTCCTATTTCTAATAATGTTCCAACAAAATGAAAGAGGAGAGAAGAAAATCAATTAAGAACAATAAACCTAAAGCTTTGACAGCAATTAGAGAACTGTGTGTTTTCCTCCTGGGATCAGGGCAGAAGACCCACACTGAGGATTCTAGCTTGAACATCCATGTTGGAAAAGAAGAACCAAAATGTTTTAATACTGGGGCTGAGGCTGGGACCCCATGCATTTAGGCAAGCCCTCTGCCACTAAACAGTGTCTTCTGCCTTTATAATTGTGTGGAAGATCTTACCAAGTTGTTCGAGGTAATGGCTTCACACTCGCCTCTCAGGAACCGGGGATTACAGGCGGGCACCTCTATAGTCAGTAGTTTAGGTTTGTTTCACTACAGACTGCTTAATCCCTAAATAGACATGTCTATGGAATCCACAGAAAGTGACCAGAACTAATAAGAGAACTAAACTCATTTGTACCATACAATGTAGTCTCTAAAAGTCAGGTGTATTTCTGTATGCCAACAGCAAACAATAAAATATTTTATAGTAGCAGTTTATAATATCAAGCATATTAACTACTTGGTAAGAAATCTGATGAAATATATAAAACCCCAATATATGAAAATTTAGAAAATATTGCTGAATGAGATTTTAAAAGGCATAAATAACTTGAGAGGTTATAACTTGTTTTTACATGGCTGTGTATTGTTTGTCACGGTTTGTGTTTGGAGCATCTCTGACAGGCACCTGCATGTAAAGGCTTGATTCTCGGCTGGTGGAGGTTATTTGGGGGAGGTTAAAAAACCTTTAGGATGTGGTGCCAACCTGGTGAACATAGGCAGGCCATTGAGAGTTATATTCCAGGCCATTTCTAGTGTAAGCTCTTTGCTTCCTGGCATAAGATGTGAGAAGCTCTCCCTCCATTCACTCCTGCTGCTTTCTCTTCAATGATGGACTGAAACCACGAGCCCGAATGGACTCATTCCTTACATTTCTTCTGCCATTTATTTTGCCACAGCAATGAGAAAATAACATAATAAATGCAGCTGTTCCTGTAATAAACCTGACCATGCGACTCATAGGCTTTGAAACTGTAGGGAGAATGAGGAAGAGCTTGAAGCTGGAGGCTGGAGAAACACTGGAATACTGTAGTCGTAGGTGAACGGGCCATCCTGATAGGTGTTAATAATACCAGAGCGCTGTTAGAAACAACCGAGACTTTGTGACCATGAAATTTCAGAGGGGAAAAAGATGCTGTCAGAAATTGAATTGGAGGTCATCCATATTACAATGTAACAAAGAACAAATGGCTTTATTCTCTCTGCATCCTTAAAAAAATTGAAAGTTGAAATTTAAATGTAACAAAAAAATTTGTTTGGTGCAGGAAATTTTAAGATACCTTAGCTTGTAAGCAGTGGCATGGTTATGACTTGCTGATTTTAGAAAGATTTGTAGTAAGATTTCAAAACAGGCAATGGTAGAAAGATGTGGAAAATGCAGTCTGGTGAGGAAAGATGCTTGCTTTTGTTTGAAGCTGCAGACAAAACAGCTCTAGTTGTTGGAGATATTGGTACCACTAAAAAGAAACTGCAGACGTTGCACTACAAGGATAGGAAAGGCACCTTGAGAGCAAGACTCCACCCAGCTCTAAGGTGAAAAACTGAAAATCCATTTGGAAGATCTTCATTTAAAAAGAATCCCATTGTAGGGCTGTCCTAATTGAAGAGGACTTTCTAGCAAAGTGTTTTCCATGATGTAGGCCTTCGTAGACTACTAAAGCTGTGGTCTGAGGGGCTGACGGCATCCAAGAGAACTTGGTGTTGACTATGTGGCAGGTGCTCATTTTACAGGCATGCAAAGTAGAAGAGTAACAGGCCATGGAAGTTATGACAAGAGCCAGAAAGAGTTCAGGAGGCCCGGCAGTGTGCCAGCAGGGTCAGAGTCGCTGTGAAGAGACCATGAACGGACCAATGTATGAGGCTGTGAAGAAGCCTAAGTCTCACTGGAGATTATAGTATTTGAGGGATTCCAATAATGTGGGTGTCTGATGAAGAAAGCTGCAGGAGCTGACTGGAGTTGACTCAGGCAGGAGCCACACACTGTGTAGAACAGGACCACAAGGACAAGGCTACGCGGTCCCACTGAACTCAGATGATGTCATCCCACACTCAGATGCTGGATGAGGATCTGTGGGGTCTGCTGTTGTCCTGTTGGTGTAGAGTTTGCTTGGATCTTTCTGGGCTCTCTTTGCTGTCAGTCCTACGTTTCCTCCTCTTTGAAGTGGAAATGTGTGCTTTGAGGGATTGTATATCGAAACTATATGATTTTAAAAAAAATTTACAGTCTTACAGTTAAGAATTCGCCTTGAGTATCCAGAAAGACTCATTCGCTCTTCTGTATGATCCAGTCATTTCCAGTTCTGAAGCCATAAAAACACATGAAGAACCTCCCTGGACAGTACTACTGAGAGGAAGTCAATTTAATTCCAACTATGTGGTATTCTAGAAAAGGCAAGAGCAAGGATATGGTAAAAGGATCTGTGGTTGGCAGAACTTTAGGAGAGGGAGGGGTCAACAAATGCAAACTGAAGGGGTTTTAAGGCAGTGAAACTATTGTGTATGATTCTATAGTGATATACATAGCCAATACATTTGTTGGAACCCACAGCATGCCCAGACCAAGGACCGGTCAAACTAAGAACACAGTGGGCTGAGTTTTTGAGGCAGGCTCATCAGCTATCCAAAGCTATCACTGCGGGAGGGATATTCATTTAGAGAAGGTGTGTGTGTGTGTGTGTGTGTGTGTGTGTGTGTGTGCGTGTGCGTGTGTATGTGCATGCACATGTATGTGTGTGCACGCGCAAGTGCGTGTGTGCATGTATGTGTGTGTGTGCACGCATGTGTGCGTTCATGTGAGTGTGTGTGTGTGTATGTGTGTGTATGTGTGTGAGAAGGTGCATGGAAAAGGGCAATTTCTGCTCAGGGTGCCCAAAAGGGCTCTAAAACTACAGTCTGCTTTTAAAGTAAAATAAAACAGACTGAAAATGGGAAGGAGACATGAGGAAAATGGGAAGGGGGCAGGAAGGCAGAACAGGGAAAGGAAGGACGATAGTTCTCTAGGTTAGGAGGGTGTGAAGAGGAATGGTGATGACGACCCAGCTGGGACTGTCCAGAAGTCATTGTAGGAAAGCGCCACATTGAGCTTGTTAAGGGGATGTGGGGGCGAGGGGTGTGGGGGTGTTGTCTCTTGATGCTAACAGGTAGGACACCAGGGCTTAAGGAGAGTGGGTTTCCCTAAATCTCTGCAGGGCTTCATAAGAGACCTCTGAAGACAACTGTCATCTGTACTGGCCACTGGTGTGGGGCATTCCTTAGCTCTTGGCGTGGGCCCTGATGATGAGGCTGAGCCCCCTCTCTCAGCTCTGTCTTCTTCCCTCCAGCATTCTCTCTTGTCTGAAAGCAGCCAAAGTCCTTGCTTTCTCAGGACCTTACACATGCAGGTCCTATGGCTGGAATGTGCTCCTCAACTCTGTCTTGCTCTATGTATTCAAAGTCAATCTCACAGAGGCAGTGGTCTTTCCTTTCCCCACCCACAATCTGAATTTAATCCCTTGACTTCAGCCACAAGTGTTCTTTTAGAATCCCAAGACAGCTGTAACAAAACAGGAGGCGAAGCTTACCTTTATACTTTATCTCATTTGAAAACCACCCCCAAAGTCTCAAGAAGGTCTCTCAGTAAAAGCCAGTGCTACCTGCCTGGCCTGTCTCTGCACGCTACCCCCGCCCCAGGTCCTCATTTACAAGGCCCAGCTACAACCCCCACAAGGCCATCTCGGAGAAAACAAAACTTGAGCAATCAACCTTCCTCTGCTCAGTTATGAACCTGGGGGTCAGAGTCTCCCCAGATCCTTCATGACTCTGGATTCACAGCCGGGTTGTTGCATTTAAGTGAGCGGCTGTAATTTTGAAATTTGAGAGCAAAGAGCAGCAACCTCCACTGTGAACCGCAAACTCAATGCAACTCCCCACTGAGGCCTGTGGGTTCTTCTCTAATCCCACAAGCTCAATTCCCAGAGCTGCCTCAAGTCTGCCTATAAATTACTTTTATAGGAATGTTATCACATTACTGAAAATTAATATAAGCCCCTTTGGATACACATTTATCCTGATTTTGTAACTATGCTAGATATGGAGTACTATGGACTCCTGTCTTCATGCTAACCACGCAGGTCCTTTAATGCCTCTTTCTAGATCATTCTTTCATCCAGCTTGCAGATGAAAGATGAACAAAGAACATGCTCCAGATGGAATGATATTACGATGAGATTAGGTAGGCCTCTATCTCAGTATCAGTGATGAGCTAACAGCCTGGATAAAGGATGCAATAGCATGTGGATGCCATCTGAGAATGGATGCTTAGCAACAAGGAAGCTGCTGCCTCCTCTGCTTTGCTGCGGGACCATGTTCAAGTGCACGACTTTGCGACTTTGCTCCTGATCTCCAATAATTAGGGGATCATCTCCAGGGCTAAACACTTCCTGCCAGCTAGGGTTTGGGCAAGCTCCACTGCAGTGTGTTTGAAGGACCCACTTGCCTTCCCCTAGGCCGTGTTATTCCCTGCTCTGGAGTGGGAAGGAGGGAAATACAAGAACAAACTGCCAAGTAGCCAACCCAGGTCTTTCCACTGTCATTGATGGGGACCAAAGAAATCATTTTACCATCGGAAACCAAATTTTTGTTGCCCAAATAAACTGTGACACTAAACCTGATCACAAAACTTCCACATACAATCCTTGGGGTAGTTGCCATTCTTGGAATAAAGATCCACATCATTCCTTGAGAAGCCAGATATGCCCTTTGCCCCAGTCCGCCTCTTCCTTGTGTGATTTCCAGAATCACCACCTCTTCAGAGTCCCAGAAGGGCTGGCAGTCCCCTGTGATTACTGGAACTATTTCCTTCTACATAGGTGCATACATTAATAAGCAAGTGCACATACGTAAAATTATATCCTACTGTGTTTAGCATTGTCTTTTGAGTCTGGGATTGAATTTGAAAATCTCATACAGAACACACCCTCTAGCCTAGACCTTAATACCTGCTCGGATGTCTTTCAGACTCCAGATATGTGTATGCTGGTTGTACCTCAGCAGAGAAGGGAAATCCACCCCTGGGAGAATGAGGCAGAGAGGGTAAGAGTGTCTCCATATCACATTCCACTGTGGGATTCAGGGTGTGTGAATTCACTGGAGCCAAGACTACACAGTGCGGCTTTAACAAAACCGTATTGTCCCAGTTTGGGAGACTGGAAATCTCAGATGAGGGTATTAAGCAGAACTCCTGCCCATGAATTAGATCTCCCTGGTTCACAGGTTTCTGAACATCCTTTGTGATACATGGTCATCTTCCTTTGTGTCTCTGTCTTGATCACCTTTCTTTTTTTCAACTAATCAGTTAGCTAATTGATTAATTTTATGTGTGCCTACAGAAGCTTAGGTGCATCACATGTGTGTAGGTGCCTTCAGGAGCCATAAAAAGATGTCATATGTGAGTGATAGGAACTGAATCTGCGTCTTTTGAGAGAGCAATAAATACTTAACTGCTGAGCAATTTTTTTTTACTTTTCTTTTAAGCACAACATCTTGTTAATTAGAACCTTTCCCCATGAACTAATTTTTATTTGTATCACCCAATTAAAGACCCCCTTGCCCATCTTTAAGTCCAGTTGATTCTGATGGGAATTGAGATATTCTGGAGTTGGGAGCAATTTAATCCATAGTGTACTATATGTGGGAGGAAGGCATTTTTCCTTGCTGGGTCATAATTACATCTCTTCCTCTGTGATGTGGAGGTGGAGGTTTATACCAGATAATCTGGTGGGTGTGTGAGAGTAACGGGCCAGCAGTGAAGCTTCCACCTAGCTTTTCGTCCTCTCGGCCATTGAATTACCTCAGCCCCAAAGGAGAAACAGGGTACCAACTCTGCAAACACTCCACAGGAAAATTCACTGAATTAATAGTTCTTTTCTTTTTGTGATTTTACATTTTAATTAAAATCAATATATGAAATTGTGTGTGTCATGTTCAACATGATGTTTTGAATCACACATATATTAAACGAGTATATTTAGCTTACTAAAATATGTGTCAGCTGACACAGTTGTGATCTATATGGTAAGATCATATCATATCCACTCATTCAGCATTTTACAAGGGTACAAAACCACACATTGTAATTGACTGATGCCACTGCTCTTGAACAACAGAACTTTTAAACTTATTTCTCCTGATTGGCCCTAATTTTTTTTTAAAATTTTTTTTGACTAATCTCTATTTAAGTGGCTCCCTTTGCTTTCCTCAGCTCCTGGTTACTGTCATGCTGCTCTATGCTTTTACACATTATCTATTTTAATTCCCCATATTCTGATGTGCTTAGCATAATATCTGGCACAGAGATGGCAAGATGCAAGCCCAGCAGGGGTGAGTGAGGGCAGGAAGGCAGTGGAGAGTAGGACTTGAGGGAGAGGTATGTGCAGAGGCGGCAGGCCCAATTGGTCCTTGAGGAGACCAACAATGACAGACTTAGTTCCCTGGGTGTGTTAGGTCTCTGTGTTAACACATCTTACTGCTTCCTTTCCTATGGTGCAGGCTCTTCCAGATGTGCAGAAAACAGAGATTCCCCCATCATCCTGACAGGAAGAAACACTGGAGCGCATCTCACCATGTAAATGAGGCTACTGCCTCTTCCCTTAGCATGCTCTTCTTCCTGACTTTTGACCTGTCTCGCACTAAAGACATGCAGTCTCAGCAAGCAGAAGGCGAGGTTACATACATTCATGTTCCAACACTAAAATTCAGGCAGGTTCTAAGAACTGGGTTTTTTCAAAAAGGGAGAAGCAGGTGTGCCAGAAAAACTGTGAAGTCCCAGAACTATGTGGTCTTCCTTGTCCCCAAGCTCCTGAGAGCCCTCTAGGGGCCCACAAGATGCTTACCATCCTGCTTGGAGTGTTGGCAGGATATCATCATTCTGCCAGCTCCACCTGTGTTGACCGAGGTTTCTCTCTGGCCCAGTCCTTCAGCCATTCAGTCTCAAAGAAACACACAGAGGTCTACATTAATCATAAACTAGTTGGCCTACTAGCTCAGGCTTTGTATTAACTCTTATGACTTATATTAGCCCATAATTCTTGTTTGTGTTAGTCACGTGGCTTGGTACCTTTTTCAGCGAGGCATTCTCATCTTGCGGCCTCTGCATCTGGTTGACGGCTGCAGACTGAATCTTTCCTCTTCCCAGAAATCTTCTGTTCTCATTGCCCCACCTCAACTTCCTGCCTGGTTGCCCTGCTTCTACTTCCTTCCTGGCTACTGGCCAATCAGCATTTTATTAAACAAGTACAAGAAACAAATCTTTGCAGGGTAAAGTCATTGTCCCACAGCACGCCTGTTGAGTACTGCCAGTTTAACCAGAAAGGTTCCACCCATCTCCTCAATATGAAGGAAATTTTACTCAAAGAAATGTCCCTATCCTATCTCAAAAACTTTAGGACATGCTCCAAAGAGAATACTCTTTGCCACCTAGAATTCAGGAGACTCCTTTCCAAATGTATTTGTGTCTTCTCAGGAAGCCTTTAGAGAAAGATGTCCTCCACTCCTGCTGAGGTAGGACCCAGGCTCAGGGTAGCCAGGAGCCGGGCATCTGTTGTGGATGTTCAGTCTCGGATTGCACTGGGGGCTTTTTCCTGCTTCTGGAGACTGCCAAGCATAGAAGTGCCAAGAAAGGTAGGAGGCCATTCTACAGCCTGAATATCTTCTCTTCTTTCTACATATCAGAAGATATCAGGAGGTGACTGACCCATTTGTATGACTGATAGTTTTGTGGATACCAGGTTTTCTTGAGAATATGTCAGCTGTAGCTGTAATACAGTTGTAATACCTTTGTCAATTGCAGCCTTGGTCCTTTTTTTGTTTTGTTTTGTTTTGTTTTTCTAGACAGGGTTTCTCTGCAGTTTTGGAGCATGTCCAAAACAGGCTGGCCTTGAACTCACAGAGATTTGCCTGCCTCGGCCTTCCGAGTGCTGGGATAAAAGGCATCAGCCTCCACCGCCCGACTGCAGCCTTGGTTCTTGTAGTGGACCCAACAGCCCAAAGAAAAGGTCTTCTGTATAATTTCCCAGTTTGTGGTCTTAGGTCAGCAACAGAAAGTGGTCAGATTGCAAGGGACTTTGTGTACCCATTACCATAACCTGTTTTTAAAATACGTAAATTATTTCTAAAACTTTCATTGGAGAAAAAAATGACTGGAGAACCATTATGGAAACCTCCTGAGATTTATCAAAATGAGAAACAAACCCAGTGCTGGCGCCCAGTTCCTCAGTTGTTTGCCTGGCTCCCTTTCTGTCTGAAGCCCAACACAACTGTGTGGTGAATGGGAAGACCTACTAGGGCCAGAAAGTCCCCACTGATCCCACAGGAAAGTCAAGAGCTAAATTGCTTTCCTCATCACAAAAAGCACACTCTCCAGCCAGGCAGAGCGGCTAGTGTTTGCAATCCTGAAACTTGGGAGGCTGAGACAGAAGAACTGTGTTTCCAACAAACTTGGGTTACATAATGAGTTCCAGGCCAACATGGGTTATAAAATTAAACCTTATTTCAAAGCAAGCAAGCAAATAAACAGTACAGTTTTGAAGTTTTGGGACAGCTAATCCCTGACTTCAAAAGTCACTGATGCTTGGTGTCTTAGAAATGGCTGTTACTGACTCCCGCAGACCCTGCCGTCTTGCTGAGGGATGATGGGAATGTGGACTTGCCCTGACCTATGGGCTCACCATTTAATGACAGTGAGCACCGTGCCTTGTGCCTTCCTCTCCTCCACAGCAGCCTTGGGGTCTTCCTGTGTCGTGGGTTGGGGGGAGGTTATGGCGGCTGATCCCTCCCTTCCTTAATGAAGCATCCATCCATATATGCCTTCCCTTCTACCTGGCCCAGTGCATATGTGAAGGTCCCTGTGGGTGGCACAGGTGCCAACAGGCATGAGTAGTGACCTTGGTGAGCTCCCATGGTTACTATGGACCTAGATGAGCTAAGCAGTGGAACAGTCTCTTTTTTCTGTCATCTTGCTCCTTTGTAAGTGGAATGCCAGAAGGTAGGAAGGATGGAGGAATGCCTTAGCGCAGCTGGAAGGAGAAATCAGATGTCCCTCTGATTTTAGTGTCAGACAAGGGGTCTTTGTATCTTACATGCTTTCCCATGCCTCCAGGTAGCCTTGTGCCCAGTTCTTAGGCAATGAATGGGAACAGAATTGACACCAAGAACACAGGAAATCCCCTCCTATCTGAGCTCTGTTCCCAGAAACAACTGCGTCCATAACACCCCAGAATCAAATGAATACACAAGAATGAAAATTTCGCTTAAAACGACGTCTTTTCTGCAGCCAGTATCTGTGGACAGACATGGGTAGCACTAGGGAAGTTGTGCTGGGGAACCTGGAGAGGGCTAGAGGAAGGCTTAGGAAGGATGCGTTGTGTCTGGAATGTTAATTTGAATGGGAACAGCTTTGAACTTGACCGTGAGTTCTCAGGTCTGGGTGACATCTTCCTAAAGAACACCTCTTCTTAGCCGGGTGGTGGTGGTGCACGTCTTTAATCCCAGCACTTGGGAGGCAGAGGCAGGCAGATCTCTGTGAGTTTGAGGTCAACCTGGTCTACAGAGCTGCTTCCAGGATAGGCACCAATGCTACACAGAGAAACACTGTCTCGGAAAACAAAAACAGAAACAAAACAAACAACCAAACAAAAAAGAACACCTCTCCTCAAGGAGTTTCTATGTGGTACCTTGGTATGTAACTTCATGGCAGAAAACAAAGACCACCTTGTCATCAGTTAAGGGGGTATTCATGGAGTAGCCATATGGAAAAAGACAGGATGTGGAGAAATATGGCTATAGAAAAATGTACTAGCGAGTGGGAAAAAGTAAGACAATCGCATACAACCTTCTCGGCCCTCTCCAGCCCCAACAGGTGTCCTCCTGATGCAAGTGTCCTGACACAAGTGTGCAAGGTACTAACTTTCAGTACACAGCACAAGGCCAGGATGCACACAGAGCAGGTGTTTTTCTCTTTGGGGGACAGGAGCCTTCTTCCAGTCACACCTGTTGAAAAAAAAAAACAGCATTTTTGTCCTTGACACAGTTGGCCATTGGGATTGGCCTTCTACTTCAGGATCTTCACTTACTTTGGAGAGCCGTGACCTATTTCCTCCAGGGACACTGACAGCAAATGGATCGTATTGGGTCCTAGACTGTGTTCTGAGTGGTTTGAGCATTCTCTGTCCCATTATTCAGAAAACTGAATTTGATGTAACCCTAGGTACCCGAAAGTCTCACACTTTTTTTCTTTGAAGAACCAAGTTGGGTGGCTACTCACAAACAAGGTAGCTCGGAAACTGGAGCTAATTAAGGAGGAGGCAAGGGTGCATCTGGGTTCCCATCAGTGGGCCACTCATGGACAATCGTTCAACTTAATGTCTGCAAATGTTCGAGGCAGCATGACCCCTCCTGGCTCTTGGGTCGGCAAAGCCCTAATCTCACCAAGACATAGTGGGCGGAAGCAGAGAATAAAGTCTACAGTTGGGAAGACCGAGTCCAGTCCTTTTTACAAGTGGTTGACCCATACACTTTGTTCTCCCTAGCTGAAGTAAAGAGGAATCTAGGTGAAAAGCCCAGGGCGTGAGACCACGGGGACTGGATTCCCATCCTGCACCTTTTGCTGCATCTAAGGTTCAAGAAATCTACTCACTGTGACTTCAGAGTGGACAAGCTGGTCATGGATCATCAAGGAAGTTCTCTTGGGCACCAAGTTTGTCTCATCATCCTGGACCTGGATCCTGAGGCATTTAGGCAGGATTTATAGATGAAAAGGAAGGGTTCTGTTAAGGGTGAGGTTTAGAAACAGGAGAGCTAACCTCTAGCACCTCAGAATTTGAGTTTATTAGAAACAGGCTCTTTACAGAGGTAATTATGTCAAAATGAGTCCCTTCAGCTGAACCCTAATCCACTATGACTGGTACCCTTATAAAAAGATTGCATTCCGACACAACAATGGGTACACACAAGGAAGATGATGTGATGACACACCCAGTCTCTAGTCTTTCCATGGTCTTTAGTGATTGGCTCTCCTTATTTGAAATTTTCTCTTTCTAGTAATAAATAATCCACTAGGATCAGGCCAATATGCACACAGTAGAGTCCACTCAATTGGACCCAAAGTCCTCCTGCCCTGTTAGGTTAGACCATCGTCCTAGCTCCAGTTGACACTCTTCATTCTCCATCACTCTGAAATATACAGAATGGCCTTGCAGTGTGTGTGAGGATGAGGCACGCCCATGCCGTGATGCCTGGTTGGAAACCAGAAGATGGCTTTCAAGATCCAGTTATCTCCTTCCCGCGAGCTCTGGGAATTGAACACAGGTTGCCAAGCTTACATATCAACCACTTGTACCTGCTGAGTCGTCTCAACGACCTGCATCAGTGTTTTAGAAGGGAAGTGCCTAAGATGATGATGGACGTGTTTATTAGCTTGATTATGGTAACTGAGTTATAATGCTTACACACATCAAAGGCATCGCCTTAACCACATGCAATTTCTGTCAATTACACCTGAGCAAATCTGGGAAATAGATGTTAGTAACTGCAGCAATTTGTCGTTAGTACCCATCAGTGTACCAGGCTCCGTCCTAGGAGGAATTCTTCCATCCATCATCCTTAACGTCCCACGCTGCTAGGAGGAAAATGTCATTGTTCACATGTGGTAGTTAAGAAAACTATGTTTTACAGAAGTCATGAGGCATGGCCAGAGCCACAGTTACGAAGTAGAGGATCCTGGCTTACTCTTGTCAAACTCCCCAAAGGTTTTTTTCATGTGGAATAAATCTTGTTTCCAGCAGGCCCAATGTGAAGTGGTGGCCAGTCCTGCCAGAGTAGCCTGGGGATGCAACAACTCAGGCAGGACCTACAGTTTTAGCAAGGTAAGCACAGTGAAGACAAGAGTGTGTGAAGCCAGACGGCAGGCACAGAATTCATGTGTGCTGAAGCTCCAGCCAGGGACCCTGGGACAGTTCACCGTGTGACTCAGAAAACCCAGTTTGAGCCAGTCTAGAGGCTTAGATCTGCACTTCTAGCTTCCTGGAAGGCTGAGGCAGGATGGTTGTACATTCAAGACCTGGCAGGCTCCAGAGTCAGTTCAAGGCCTGCCAGAACACTTACTGAGTGCTTCTCCCAGAACAAATTTTCAAGGGGAATATAAGCCAAATGGCAGAGCACTTGCTCAGCAAACACTCAGTTTAATCTCTAGCCAAAAGCGGAAGAGCCCCGTTACCAGGGGCAGCTCTGCTCTTGTTGATGGTTCAGAGCTCTGTTTGGCAAATGTCGTTCTTCAGTCCACACCTGTGCCTGTGAACCTGAAGGGTTCAGCACTTGTAGAAGGCGAAGGGAGAAGGTCTGGAGGCCAACATCTGCCTCCCAGCCATCTCCTTAACTCCTGCAAGTTTCTGCTCTCTCTGCAAAGGAGAGAGTTGTTCTTTCACCCTGCAAGTGATGAGAAAATCAATATAAATTTAAATATGAATATAAACTAATGTCAGTATTAAGTAGACAGTGACATTGCATATATGAATTTACACATCCTCAGCCCTGTTAAGATCTTTCCATTCATCTACATGAAAGCAAGTGGGTAGGTAGATAGATATGGATACAGATATCTATATTAATATCTCTTTAAGTATATCTGTTCACTTTCATGAAGATTAAATTAGTTATATATTTTAAATTATATGTAAATTTAAATGTCATTTATATGCCAGCTATGTATATCATGTTTTTTAAAAATCTGTGTAAATCATCTATATATAAATAACAAAGCAAATGTTTAGAAATTAATAAGTTGCCCTAGATGACATGCAGAGTTATCATATGATCTCAGGATTCTCTGGCTCCAACTCCCGTAGATGTTACTTTATCTATAATCTATTTCCTTTGACTTAGCCAAGAAACTATAGAACGAGTTGTTTGGAACAGAGTATTATGAGTTTAAACAAACGTATGAAAACTCACCCAACTCAGCTTAAAAAAAAAACTGCACCTGAAACACTCTTTAAATAAAGACAAAAAAGCAAGAACTGTATCTCAGCTGTGAACCGAGCAGTCTCAGGGGGATGGTGCCTGTGGTTCTGCCCAAGGACAGGGGACTGTGGGTGAGTAGTGAGATGAGGAGCTTAGGGAAAGATGAGGGGTAGCTAAGGGTGCTGAGAATAAGGGAGTTCTACTGGGAGTGGACAGGGGTGGGTGGTGGGTTCAGGATGGGTGCTAGGAAGCTTTTACAGCATTGCCCCACTTCCAGCTGTTTCTGGGCAGCAACTGACTCCTCCATTGCTCACAGAACCTACTGAATTGCTCTTGTCAAGATTTTCATCAGTTTCCTGTTATCAAGTTCAGTGGGTCCTGGTCACCCTCACCTTGTCTTCTGTCACAATCTTCTTTGCCAGCTTGTTGAATGTCACATGCACATGGGTTTTCACTTCCTCTGTGCCTTACTCTGTTGATGCAGGGCACTACTTACTCATCCTGTACCACCAAATGATGCAGGTCTATCAGTGAGGCATAACACCTTCAAAATTACCTGGAGTGCCTGCAGTTTCTTCATAAACCGCAATTCTCGCAACAAATTGGAGGTTGGGTCCACCGAAAGATCATCCACAGAAATATCTCCAGTAGCACAAAAACCAACCAAACAAACAAAAGACCTAGATGAATAACACAAAAGACACATAAATGACCCCTGACAGTCAGTGCAAAAGCCGAATCTGTGCTGCACTGGCTGACCCCTACGAGTTGACGAGAATCAACTAAGGTCTTCATGGATTTGGGGAAACTCCACATTAAACTGCTGTAGCTGAACAGGTTTGGAGAAAGCATGCATAGCACCACATCCTTGTTTCTTCAGGAAAGTCAGTAAATCATTGGATCTGAAATAGAAGCGATTACATGACCTGTAAGAAGAGCAGGAAAGACAGTGAAACCAAGGAAAGTCATGAGGTGTATTGGCTAAGAATTTTCCAAAATAAAATACACCTAGCTGTAAGTTTATGTGTGCACAGAACAAAATAAGGAAGTAAAGAAAGAGATAAAATGTACCTCAACATACCACAGTAAATATGGTGGGGGGGAGTTCTGGAAAGCACCCAATGGAAAAAGTTAATTTGATTGGGTTCATTTGATTTCTTGTTTATTAGTAAAATGAACAATTCTCAAAAGATGAACTGCAAATAGCCAATAGACAAAGGCATGAATAGACAGTGAACCCCACTAGCCCTCAGAGAAATGTCTGTCAAACTACACTGAGATTCCATCTTACCTCAGTGAAAATGGCAATCATTGAGAAAACACATAACCAGTACCGGCAGGGATGTGAACAAAATGGAACTCTCCTTTACTACCGCTGGCAAACTTTACAGAAGTCAAACTTTACAGAAGTCAAAGGGGAGTTTCTCAAAAAGCTAGAAATAGATCTTCCATGTGACTAGGCTCTCCTGGCCCTTATCCAGAGGACTCCAAGTCCGCATACCGCGGACTCACCCGTGTGTACTGCAGCGCTCCTCAATACCTGGGCTGTGGATCCAAGCTGGGTGTCCGTCAGCTGAGCAGCGGAGAAGGAATGTGTGGCCTATGCACAGGGGAATGGTTTTCAGCCATAGAGATGAGAGGAGCTGCGTGGCTTTCAGGGAAATGGATGCAACTGGAGACAATCATACTAAGCTAATTAAGGTGTGCTAAGAAACACAAACGTTGTATGTTTGCTCGCAGCTGTGGTTCCTGCATAAGAGGAGAACTGAAGCTGTCTGAGGGGACAAGGAGGGCTAAGAGGAGAAGAGAGGAGAGGGAAGGGATGGGGATGCAGAGGAACTATGTTCAATATACACACGAGTAAAAACTTAAAAAACAAACAAAAAGTTTAATATGAAATGGAGCGAAATATGAATGACAGCTGGCCTCCACGGAAGGAAAAGGTGGCTTAGGAGCTGGGTGGTGGTGGTGCACACCTTTTATCCCAGCACTCAGGAGGCAGAGGCAGGTGGATCTCTGTGAGTTCGAGGCCAACCTGATCTACAAGAGCTAGTTCCAGGACAGGCTCCAAAGCTACAGAGAAACCCCGTCTCAAAATAACCAAGAAAAAAACTGGAAATGATAGCATAAAGAGATGAGGGGAAAAATCAGCTTAGAAGTTTACAGCTATCAGAAATAAATTTCAAAATCAAAATATACTTTAAAACTCAAAAACTAAGTAAAAACATTTCCACTCAAAATTCTGAGAGAATTCATCATCACCAGACTTGCCTAAGAAACAGTGTCAATAATAGAAGTAAACTGTCTCATATGTTATGTGTGCTGTGAATTCTAGTTGGTCTCAATAATAAAAACACAGAGTCAGATATAGGGGTAAATACTGAAAGATCAGAGATCAAACCACAACTGCTTCTCACCTCACCAACCCCTCAGCCTGACAGAAGGGCCTGAACTCTGTCTCCACCCTGCTGCCACGTCACTTCCTGTTTCCTCCTCCCGGGTGCTGGGAGTAAAGGTGTATGCCACCACTGCCTGGCCTCGATGGCTAGCTAGTGGCTACCTCTGCACTCTGATCTCCAGACAAACTTTGTTTGTTAGAGCACAAGCAAAATATCACCACACAAATGGAAAGAATATAAACAGAAGAGATACATAATATAAAATACAGATTTGTGATTGAATAAAAGCGAAACTACAAAATAAGATTATAAAAAATGAAATGAATGGTAAGATAATGCAGATTAGGTAATTTGAGTATGAGTGAAATAAAAGCAAGTTAAATTACTGGCAAATAAGTAAAATTCACCCTCTCTATGTGAGTCAGAGGTTTGTATGTTTCAGTCTCTATGGTAACCACTAAAAATAGTGAAAGACTGTATTATGAAAAAGAAAACAGAAGAAAAACTAAATAATTTCAATTATTACTAAAATAGGAAAATGTAAACATATTATTCATAAGAAGTAGAAAATAGCAATAATTAATGTTAATGGTCTAGTTTATTTGAAAGACAAAACTTGCCATATTTAAAAAATCTATGTGCTAAAAATTTGGTGTGTACCATATGGAGTATAAATATATCTTGATCATAACTTTATATAATATATATTCCATCAGTTCTAGATCGTCTAAGATTTAACTGAAATACCATAGTTTGTAGAATGGAATAACATTTACTTTATCATAAAAATGAATTAGGAAGCATGTCTTAATCAGTATGCAAAAATTATTGACAGTAAGAAAGGAAAGCTAAATAATGCTATATAATATAATTAGGAATTTGGTTATCAAAGATATCAGTAAATGTAGCAACGTGGCCGTGTTGAGAGTTTATATTCTATCTATTGTTTATCTATAAAGTTCTTGACTCACAATATGGAAATAACTCATATAAATAGAAACAACAGTTTTTAAGGGTGTAAGTCTTAAAAAGCATTTCATAAAAATGATAATTACGTGCCCAGTGAATAATTTCACGAGTCGTCAGGAAAGCATGAGGAAGGCCAGAAAAGGGCTAAAGAGATGAAATGAAGAAACCAAGAGTATCCTTTCTAGGTGCAAGAGAAACGCATACATGCCCTCTGGAAGATTCTCAAGGAGTGCCCCGTAACGTATTTGTAATAACAAGAAGCAATGGAAGCCAAGCATCCGCTCGCAGCAGAACAGATAATGGCAGAGCTGTGCCATGAAGGGCCAGGTAATGGTGACAAAGACCTACTGCTATGGAGACTGCAGGCTGATGCTAAGCACAAGCACAGGACGTAAAGTCGCAGGCACAGTACTGCTCCCTTCTACTTGGTAGGAGATGTGATAGCTGTGGGGGACCTCAGGGCTCTCTGAGTGGGTTTGCTTATTTTGTTGGTGATTTTGCAGATACGTTTGCTTTGTAAAATTTAATTAGCTAGATACTCATGATCTTTACATTTGCAAACATTATATTCTCCAATATAGTGCCAAAATAGAGAAAATAGGAGTTAAAGCATTTCATTCAAAACGGGCATGCTAACTCCACACAGGTACATACACCAGGAAAGCACAAGCAAAGGCTAGGCCATCAGCAGCTTTGGGAACAGGGCTGGAATCCAGGGAGTGAGTCTCTGGTCTTCTAGGTCTCAGAGTTGAGCCTTGTCATCTACTGTCTCAGTTGGCTGGGAAGGTAAACAGTACTTTTTCTTGTCTTACCAACAGCCTAGACTCACTGCCCAATTCCTTATCTTTCTTATTGCTTTTCAGTTTCAGGAGAAGGAGGCAGTGTCTCCCCTTCGGAACTGTAGTCATTTGCTACAGCACCTTGGTCCCCAACAACGAAGTTCCAAACCTTTGAATAAAGTGCTTAAGCCAACTTGATGAACTTAGGTTGAAATTAATCTTTCTAGGAGTCTAGAGAGATTGCTCAGGGGTTAAAAAAGGTGTACTGCTTTTGCAGAGGACCTGGGGTTTGGTTCCAGCATCCACATCAGGTACTTCACAACTGCCTGTAACTCTAGTTCTAGAGGAACTGATGCCCTCTTGTGGCATCTATAGGCACCTGCAATCACATAGTGCACATAAACTCAAGGAAGCACATGCACATGCACAAAACAAAGATAAAAATGCAAACATTTTTTGAATTAAAAATCCCAGTGGTAACCTTATTGAGTCTGGGAAGATGAAAGAAAGAAGACTGGAGTGAGAGGCAGTTTGACAGGTCCACAGATGCTGGAAATGAGGCATGCTGTAGTAAGTGGGACTGTTATTTAATTGTGTATTTTCCTTGCATCATGGTTTTCTAGCACAGAGAACTAGGGACTGTTTGGGAGCATATTTCTGCCAGCCAGCTAAAGCAACATAGCAGAAAACTGCCTTCTAAGTATCTGACCTTAACGCCCCTCAACAAAAGCTCTTCCAGTCTTAATTAGTGCAGTCTCTTTTTGCTGTGAATGGAGGTGATTACAGAAGCACACGACTGCCCAAGATGCAGCAAATAAGGAGTGTATGTGGGCCCAGTTCTAAACAAGTCATTTATACCACCCCTTCTAAGATTCAGGGAATGTTTTAGAAGAGGGTTAAAAAGTATGCAAGAAGCTGCCCGTAGGCTGATACAACTACATATTCATTAACGCCCATCAAGTGTAGATACCTACACAAGGCCCACACAAGACCGTCCCACTCATTAACCAGCCAAGAAGAGGGAGCGCAGAAGGGAAAGGGGAAGGGGGAGGGGAAGAGGAGACAGGAAGAGGCTCACAGGACTTTAAACTATCAGCTCTCTATAGATCCTTGTGGCAGGGGGAAATCATTGTGTGCCCTCTGCTGAGCTGACCAGGCTCCAATGGATAGCTCAAAAACTCACAGTCACACAGGTGGTCCTGGTTAATCTTGTCGGGCCACAAAACCAAATAGATATGAACACAAGCGAGAGGTTTGTGGATAGCAGTGAGTGTGGACAGGGAAGTAGGGAGATGGGATGTGAAGGAGACCAGCGCACAAGGCATACCCATAGAGATTTGTTAAAATAGTAATGACAGCAGAAATGTTTCTTTAAAGAAGAAGGGGGAGCTGGTGGTCTAGGCCTTCTCTAGGGCTCCACTTTCCCCTTCTTGTATGTCTGTGTTTCTTAGAAGGATGCTCTGGGAAAAGTTAAACTGCCTGGCAGAGCTTATCACCGCCTTAAAGGGAACCCATGACCCTGCTCAGATGGCTGCTAATGATGCTAAGGGCCAAGGTCCCTCCCACAGAGCGCTGGGGCAACACTCAGAGCTGGCACCAATAACTCCAGGGATTTAAAACACATGGTGGAATGGGTCAAGGCTACATCTTCATCCCAGCCAGAAATATTGCAAAATGCTTTTCCAGTGCTTGTGTTGACTCGAGAAGAGTTCCCAGCCAAAGAGCTCCAAGTGTCTGCTGTCCTGGGTGGTCAGTGCTGTCACCCTCCGGTGGTCACTGCCATCCCCTTCAGGTGGTCAATGCTATCGAACTCTAAGACAAACACAGCTCCATGGCTGAGCTCCTCCAGGGATGGGTGCGGAAGGCACGCTTCCCCAGAGAGCTTCGTTCACCGCTCCCACAAGGACTCTGCTCTGACACTCTTGCTATCTCGCCAATGTGTTTCGGCCCAGATTCCTAACAGCTACCCAGCTGTGTGCTTACCGTGACCTCTGGCTGCCAGTCAGATGGCAAAGTGAAAAGCTACGTGACCCTCAGATAAACAAAGCAAGATGGAGGCAATCGCAAAACACAGGCAAATATTTATCATGAGAACTGCATTTGAACTTTGCTCTTGTGTGGAGGTCCAAGTTTGCTAGCACAACCTGACCCCAGTGACCTTGCCCTCAGCTCAGTTTTTGAGATCACTCATGTTGCACAGGTTTCCCATAAGCCCCGTCTGGATCAACAAGCATTCTTGTGACCCCAAGCTTTCTCTTTGGGACTCCTCTACAAGAAGCCTAGAAGGTCCCCTGGGAAAGTTGGTAATAATTTTGTCTCTTCTGTTTTGGACAGCATGCACTTTGGTGCTTTAGTTCTGAAACCTATGTTTTAGAAGGACGTGGCAAAGGAGAGTGGGTCAAAACATTTTAAACCTTAAGAGGCTCACACTGTGCGTTGATACAAAATACGGTTTATTTCTTATGCCCACCACAACTTGATTCACGCAGTGTGGTGCTGAAAAGTATTTAGGATTATCATAAGAACTATCATCAGAATGGAAGGGGAGGGGAGAGGAAGACAGGAAGAGAGTAGCAGACAAGGCAGAGCCAGGGAGTGGTTGGTGGGGAAGGAGACAGGAAGCCCCAAGAATTAAAAGGAGAAGGAGGAGGAGGAGCGCTTGTGATATATTAACCATTTCTCATGGATTATCATTTGTGGTCACCCAACCTTAAAGGTTAGCAGTACTTTCCATACTTTTGGAGGAAAGGAGAACTCAGATCTGGAGAGATTTGGTGACCACTTCACCCAACACAACCAGGCAGACGCGTTTCATTTTCATCCTAAGGGGGAAGTAGAGTTCCCGGTGGAGCTTTTAGTTTTGCTTTTAGCTTCTCAATGGTTTGTGTAGATGTAGAAATGACCTGTCTTTATTTTCTGACATATGACTTAAGGGCAGAGTATTCAGTTAATACCGTATTGAGTTTCTATGTGTTTAGACGGCTGGAAGGCTGTCGCAGTCATGAGACTGGTAACTGTTTACAGTGGGGTGGAAAGTCCAGGGCTGAGTCCTTGGCTTCTGTCCTGGGTCCTAGAAGATGAGAGAGTCACCGGCTCAATCAATCAATGCGGAGGGGGGAAGCCAGAGGGGGAAGGAGAGGGATTTGTGCTACGAAGCCTGTTACATTTGAGCTGATTGGAATCACTGAATGGAGGGCTGGTGGGACCACGCGGTAGGCCAAGTGGACAGCATGCAGCCGCAGTAATGGGTGCGGACGAAGCTGTGGGCGGGTGAAGACTGCCCTCAAAGCAGAAAATGACAGAAATAGAGCTGGAGCCCAGGAATTGTCAGCTACATGAAGAGTCACCTCACAAACAGATGTGGGGAGTGAGAAGCCCGTGGTGCTGAAATCGAGAGAAGTCTGGACCGCAGCTCCAGCGGCCAGTTTCTCTCTCTGTGCCTTTGCTCCTGAGGAAGGCATATTAGAGTCTCAATGAGAAATTCTAAATTGGAGTAGATCTGAAACGTACCAAGGGACCCTCCATAAGACCCTAATACAACACGCTGCTATGTTGTCTCAATTCCCTGCAGTCTATGGCCAGGTCTCCCCAAACAGGAAGGCCATTCCTCTTAAACAGAGACTCTGAGGGACCTCAGATTTCTGTTTCCTCTCCAAGTTACCCCAAGGCCACCAGCTCTGATTTTCTGAATGACACAGATCACTTTCCTTTTAGGAAAATTGAATAAGTAGAACCAAGCAAAACAGCAGACAAAAGGCCCATTGAGATCGTCAGGAGCATTAATGGAAGCAATTACCGGGTGCTCATCTGTTTGGGACACTTTTCACCACCTTATGTCATTTCCACAAGAGCCTGGAAGGTGAAGGTTCCCACGTTTCCGAGGTAGGCCAAGGTCGTGGTGCCAGTTAAAGGAGTCAGAATCCACCTGCAGCCTCCCGCCGTAGAGGCCTACCCTTCCACTTCACTGCGCCGCCTCCAGTTCTGCCTGAGTCCTAAGCGGAGATTCTGGCACTGATGTGTGCTGATATGTCTCGACACACACATTTTACCTTTAAGCTGGGTCTACTAAGGACTGGGCATAGTGGAGAATGCAGGCAGACCAGAGATGATGGGCTAAGTATGCAAATGATTTCAGAATGTGGCAAATGCTTCGGAGAAAATCAGGCGAGGCAGTAAAGAAAGTGACCAGGCCCAGGGTCCATCTACGATTGGAGTAGAGGCCTCTAGGTAACCTCAGTTCTGTATTCAGCTCAATGAACCATCCTGACTGCTCTGGGCTGGATGCATTACCTGGCACAGACTTGTTAATGCCCTGACTGACCTGGTGTGTAAGCAGAGGTGTGGTATGCTATTTAAGGACCTGGAGTATTCTCATATTTACCACAGGGATGAGCAAATTTCGTTTCTGTGGCCAGGTAAACACTGCTGCAGCAGAGGGAACTGACTTGTACCACGGAGGATGTTGATGTGCTGTATGTAACAATGGCATGTGTTGACGGTAGTGACTTCCCAGCTCCCATGTCAAGGACATCATCACAAACTTCTCAGATATGAGGTACTGCCTAGAACAGAGACAACAATTTGGTAGGTTTGGAGACTAAGAAGAACCAGTGGCAACATAGTAAAAGAAAGCAGAGGTAATGGAGTGGGGTGAAGGGAGGGAGAAAAGGAAAGGAATTGGGGAGAGGGAGAAAGAGACGGAAAGAGATTCATTAACATGGAGGAGCTACAGATGGTATGGATCCAACTGCCAAACTGAAACTTGGGAGACAGAGGTCTCATGGCGTAGACCAGCGAGGGAAGAGAGAGTTCAGGAATTCCTTCAGATTTTAATCTCCCCGAGGAACTCAGTGAAAATGGCTTCTTCCTTCTGGGGCTCATGAAAGAGGAAAGAGGAGAAAAGGCAGGAAAAGAAAGGGAGGGAAAAGGAGACTGAGAGAATAGAGGAGAGGAAGGCAAGAGACAGGAAAAGGAAGGAAAGGCGAAGAAAGGGAATGGAACAGACATGAAAAGAAGCAGCAAAAAGATGAGAAAAGGGAAGAATCTCAAAGGAGGTCAAAAGGAAACAGTAGTGGGGAGAGAGAAGCGGAGGAAGAAGAATGGATGGATTTCCCGCAGGACTGAGATGCCTGGGTTGGGTTGGGAGGAATCTGACTTGAGTGGACTGAGTCCTGAGGATTAAAGTGAATCTCTGGCGGGTGGAGTATGGCAGCGACCCGAAGGAGAGACTCAGGACCTGCTGATGAGAAGACTGGGGCCTCAAAGTCTTGGTGCCAATGGGAGATTCAAGCAGAGGCTTCTCTGAGTGTGACTCTCCAGGCTTCATAGTTCTAGAAAATCCATGATTTCCTGGGGCTAGAAACCTTGCTGACAGGCCAGGCACCCTAGTCCACCTACCCCAGCACATTCATCTGTGTGAATGTGTGGGACACTGGTCAGGTAGGACTTGAGGATTTATCAAGGGCAAGGACTACTCATCCTCTTCAAAGAGCCAAGCCTGGAGAAGCAGCCTTTAGCAAGGAAAGAGCTGTCCTTTTCTCAGATAGGTGTGCCTGTCGCCTATGGGTGGGGTTCCCAGGACTTGAGATCTAAGACTATTGCAGTCAGAGGCAGTGAGCAGACTCTCAGGGCTGCCCGACCGTGGGAAAGACACTGCCTGGCTTTGGGAGGGGGACGACAGAGCCAGTGACAGAGCTACAGGTATCCACATGCCTGAGCTCCAAATCACAAGGACCACCTGGTAGAAGTGAGTCCAGCACCTCCTGTGGACACTTAGGACCTTGCTTATTGGAGTACACTAACTTAAGCACAGTGTCCAGCCCTGGGGGTGCCCCCCACTCTGCTCAGCTTCACTCTCAGTGGGGTTCCAGCAAGGCCTTGCCCCCATTGTCCTCCAAAGCTGGACTCACAGCATTCCCAGGGAGGCATTCTAGGAAAAATGTCCCTGTCTGTACCCGACATGGGAGATGATCAGAAATGAAAAATGCTAGATGCCCTTGCCTGCGTCCCCTGGAAGTTCAGATGCAAGGTCCCTCCCCCTTGCTGTCCCCCTGCATCTGACATCTCCCCTTAAACCCTATCTTCTAATCTTCCTGTGGGCCTACAGCAGTTTGAATGTCTCAGTGCCTCCCCTCATGCTGACAAGGATGCCCTTGGGCATCAGACTTTCCCAGGCATTCCTCAGTGGCATAATGGCCCCGTCTTTCATGGGCTGCTTGCCTTAAGAGACACATTCCCCCAAGCCACAGTGGGCGTCTGAATATACTTCCTGCTGGCTTTCTCCAGGACCCTCTGAGTGAGAACCTGGAGATCAGCTGTTCTCACTGATGCAGGTCCCTCCTGCTTCTCCGTGCTGGGCCCATCAGCATGCCTCTGGAGCCTGAGCTGATTCTCCCAGATCATTCATTTAATACTGAACACATGTTGTACTTCTAAAGTAGGACCTTCTTAAGACTCAGGGCTGATGATAGCATCTTTCAATCATCTGTTGACTGCTCAAAGCACACATCTATGGCACCTAAAGGAATCTGACAATGCTGGGTTAAAGGAAGCATCATGCCCTAGTATGTTTCCAGTGAAGGAACTGGAGTTCCATCTTGAGACACTGGGACTATCTGTAGCAGAAAGAAAAACAACACAAATGAGAACAGAAGTTAATAAAACAGAAAAAAGTACCCTAGAGAGGGTAAACAAACGTGAAGTTGTTTTGAGAACGACTAAGAAAAATGATGTCCAGCAGCAGGGCTGACCAAGGGATCCCTGAGCCCTCTTGATGCTGCTTCATTCAGACGCCATCCAGATGTAGGGCTTAGTTTATCAAAACAGCCCCGAAATCCCTGAAAGACATTCCACCCAGAGGAACCTGCTGGGTCGTTAACATTTGCTTAGCACTCCTCTGCTGACTTCTCCTCCCAAAGACTCAGGCTCCTAAATACAGTAGGAGAGAGAGAGAGGGAAGGGGGGGAACATGGAGGAGTGGAAGGAGGGGAGGAGGAGAAGGAAGAGAAGAGGGAGGAGACAGATGGGAAGAAACATAGCAGGATGGGAGGGGGAGCAGGCAGGGCTTGAGGACATGTGAAGGCTATCTACCCTTAATGGATTCAAAGATCTCAAGTGATTTGGAAGCCAGAGCTCCATTCTCAAGTCCTTAAATGACTTCAGGTCACAAGAGAGGAGACTGTAAATGTTTCACAAGGGCAACAGGCATGACACAAGACTGTTCTCAGAAGCCAAGGATATTCAGGGATCCTGTTAATGGAAAGGGGAATGGGGCAGCACAGTACACAAACCCGTTCCCTTTTATTTCACTTTTTTATTTTTACTTTTTATGTTTTGAAAGATTTTTAATGTGTGTATGCATATATATTTGTATATATGTGTATGTACACACATATTTGCATATATAACATATACATGTATATAATAGATTTACATACTTGTATTTATATATTCATTTTATATTTATATATTATATGCATATATTTATATGGTATATATGAAACATATATATTTGTGTCTGTTCATGTGTGTAAAGGTGCACAGGCATCCACACATGTGTAGAGGACAGGGGACAGTCAGGTGAGTCACTGCCACCTTACTTTTATGAGACAGTCACTCACTGTCTCAGCTACACAGGCTGGCCAGCAAGCTTCAAGGGCCCTCCTATCTCTCTCTGCCTTCCCTGTGCTGGACTGGAGGCACACGCTGCTTGCTGTACCTGGCTTTTTTTCTTTTAAACATGTCTTTCTGGAGATCCAACTGAAGTTCTCAGTCTTCTACAGCGCTTGACTGATGAAGCTGTCTTTCCAGCCTGTGTTTTCAAACTCTTGATGGTAGTAAAACATACATAACATGGAATTTATTATCTTGTTTTTTTCTTTAAAATACTTATCTATCTACCTGTCTATCGGTCTGTCTGTCTATCTATTGTGCTTGTGTGCGTGAGTGTGTGTGTGCGTGTGCAAGACAGAGGACTATTTTGTGGAGTCGCTTCTCTCCTTCCAGCTTTATGTGAGTTCTAAGATTAAACTCAGGTGGGCAAAGATAGTATCGCAAGGGCCTTTACCCCCTCAGTCATCTTATGCTACCACCCATCCCCTTAGTTTTTGGAAAATATGCAGTTTAGTGGTGTCACATATATTTACACTGATGGACAGCCAATCTCCAAAACATTCTTACCTGGAAAATAAACTTCTTTGTCTTTTAAATCACCCTCCATCCTCCCTCCTCTGCCCATCCAGCTACCATGCTACTTTCTGTTTCTACTTCTTTAGTGACTGTAATTACCTCAAGCGGATAGAATCACAATCTCAGTCTCTCTCTCTTTCCCCCTCTCCCTTCCCCTCTCCTTCCACCTTTCCCCTTCTCTCTCCTCTGCCTCACACTCCCCTGTGTGTGTGTGTGCGTGTGTGCGTGTGTGTATGTGCGTGTCTCTCTCTCTCTGTGTCTGTCAGTCAGTCTTTACCTGGCATTGTGTCCTCAAGGTTATTCTGATGATTATTGATCGATAAACATTATCACACCCTCAATTTCACGTTCTCCATCGAAACACTGACAACCTAAAGCTACGTAAGTCATTTTCTGTCATTGTTGTTGCTAAGTGATCAGAATTGATAGGGGTTTTCACACTGCTTTCTTCTTCTTCCTTCCCCTCTGCCTCTTTCTCTTTCCCTTTTTTTTTTTTTTTTTTCCTGAGGTGTTTGCACTGGGTTCCCTGTGTTCTGAAAACTCACAGATTTTAAGTTTAGGTACTATTTGGTATAACCCAAGTATTTTGAAGCTCTAAACATCTAGTCTGGCAGCCACTCAGAACCAGCAGGCCAAAGCTTCTGGGCCTGGCATGCTGGACCACGATGTAAGGCAGAACTTAGTCTATGAGCAATTTTATTTGTTCGGGAACTGAAATTTAGGTCTGTGCTATTTTATATCTAGGTGATCCTTAACTTTCTCATGGATTGTATGATGGTTTATTTGAAAATGTGTTGTTTCAAAGTACAAGCCGGAGAACAATACAGACAGCATGTGCATCGATGGTTGGCTGTGATGACTGAGCATACATTTATGTGTCTCTGAGGCTATAATCCAAACCATAACCAGTCCCAAGTCTGGGAACTGAGGATATGTTTAAAGCTCCATAGCCTTTTACATGGCTCCCATGGGTAACTCCATATTTTTTGTTGTTTTATTTTTCAAAAAGTACTTTTATTCATCAATAATAATACAATTTAGAATTATAAAAACATGAAAAATAAAAATAAGCATCTTTCCCAGTGTTTTCAATATCTGGCATGTTACTCTTTGAGATTCAAGGACAATAAATCAACATTTCTAGGTATTCTCAGATTTTTCAAAATTATGCTGTTTTACACATATTTCTAACAATCTTCTCACTCTATAATTTGAAGAGCAAAACTTCTTGTTTAAAGAATAAAATGTCTTAAGTTCAGTGGTACTTATGAAGAGCTCCGTCCTCCTGGGATATTCAGCAAAAGCCTAGCTTGAAACGGAGATCTTCTAGGAAGGTCGCGGACCCTCCTGGAGTCATGTGTGGACACTGCCTATTTAAGGATGTGTTTTGCACTGAGAACATGTTCTGTGAGAGAACACACAAAGCACTCACACAGAGTGTATGGTATAGGTGAACTCATTAGCAAGCATTTTCTCTTTTTAAATTACCCATTCTTCTCCTTTCTGTTCTCCTTGGCCCACATGTGCATTAGTTTATATTAATGTATGTGCACATTGTAGGCTGAGGGCCACATACGAGCAAGAGCAGGTGAGGACTCTGTTTTCTGAGACTGGATGTCCCTGCTGAGTTTTATACATTCTAATTCCATTCATTTTCCTACAAATTTTATACATTCTAATTCCATTCATTTTCCTACAAATTTTGTGATTTCATTTTTATTTTGAAAACTTTACTTATTTATCATTTATTTATTTTAATTTAACACAATTTTTTATTGAATCTTTGGGAATTTCACCCTAATTCCACTCACCTCCCAGTCCCTCCATATCCTCCCCTTACCCATGCAGTGTCTCCAACCCATCATCATTTGTCCTGGTGGCACTGGAAGCTGCAGCGAGTCACACAGTGTAGCCTTTTGTCCAACCCGCTTTGCTTGCTAATGTCTACTGCAGTGTGTAACAGGTCTGGTTCACGGCCTCGGGAGTTAGAGCCCATGTGGCTACAACACAGATAATTATTTTCCCTTACTGGACTGGTACGGAGGCACAAGGAATAACCAGACACAGCTTGCACCATTATTACGGAAAACGGCATCTCAGGCTTCTTCCTCCTGAAGATCTCTCCTGAGGATCTCCTCGTGTTTATTCTCCAGACAGCTTTTTATATCAACATATAAACTGGGCGGGGGGGGGGGGGGGGGCGATACATCAGCATTCTGTTTCCTAGGTAACCAGGTGAGTGGCCTTTAGTCACGTCCACATCTACATCACATCTACCTGTCTGCTGAGTATGCTAGCTGTCACGTAGGCTTGAATTAGCATCTCAATAAGGCATCCTCTAAATTACAAAGAAAGGGAGCAGCCAACATCCTGACCTTTGTCAGGCAGAGACAGCCTGTCTGCAGGGCTACGTGATCATTTCTGATTGGCACAATGGCTTCAGAGCCTGGCTGCTACACCATAAAGAAATATGGGCCTACACTCTGGTTCAAGGCACACCATCATCACCGGATCCTCGCTGAAACTCCTCCCAGTTACCCTGTGGCCACCCAGAGTCATGGAGATGCTGCGGGCATTGTTTCCAAGGACCAGTCTCTTCCAGAACTGCAGAAGGTCCTGGGTTGGGCAGATGTTAAGGTGGACCAACTCCAGACCTGACTGTGGACCTCAGTGGTAGCCGAGCTGGTCAGTGCTGGTCACAGGAGTCACCCCTCCCAGGTGAGGGATGGAGTCAGCTCCCTGCACCCATGCCATCAGGGTCATTTCTCCCTTGTCCATGGCGAGGGGTGGGGCCGCCTCACCCGAGTGTGTGGACAGGCAGCTCTCCCTTGCAGGTCTGGACCAGCTCTCTTGCTGCAGTGTTCAGCAAAGGACAGGGCCAGCTATCTCAGGACCAGCGAAGGGAAGGGGCAGGCTCAGCACAGCCCCCTGATTTCATCATGCATGCTTCCTAAGGCCCTCTGAGGTGACATAGGCCACAGACATCAACAGATCACAGCTTCGATAGGACCACAGACCCAAACATGGTCCTTGGCAGCAGCCTGGGTCGGGATGCCACCATGGCCCTAGGTGGTAGTGCAGGCCACCCAGACTACAATGACCCTGGCCACAGTACAACCCTCAGACACCAAGATAGCCCTAGGTGGTGGCCCAGACCCATGACCCTCGTGGCAACAGGAGCCATAGACATCAACACAGACCCTGGCCACTGTAAGGCCACAGACCCAGATAAGGCCTTCCGCTTCAATCATGGCCTGGATGTCACCATGGCACCAGATAGCCATATGTGCCCCTGATGCAGCATGGCCCTTGGGCACTCACGTGGTCCCAGGTAGCACAGAACAGACCCTGGCCAACCACACAGCTCTCGGTTGCAACAGGACCCACAGAGGTCAACTCAGACCCTAGTTACTGTAGGGCCATGGACCTAGATATGACCCTTGACAGAGGTTCGGGTCTGCATGACACCATGGCCTCTGATGGCAGCACAGGTCACCCAGATTGCTGTAGCTCCAGCAGCAGCATGGCTCTTAGACACCTACATGGCCATGGGTGGCAGCCCATACACTGAGCATCCTTACAGCCTTTGGTAGCAATATAGGCCAAGGATGGTCATACAGACCCTGACTGTGGTAGGACCATGGACCCAGACACAGCCCTTGGCAGCAGCCCAGTCTTGGACGTCAGTCACCCTGGCCTGGGTGGCAAGAAGTTTTCCCACCTCAGCCTACTCTTCACCACCTTCACTTCTGTTCTGGCTTTTTCCACAAGAACCATGCCGTTTCATTTTCTTTCCCATTTCTCCTCCACATACTTGCCCATCATAATGGGACCCACCCGTCAGGCTCCACAAGGTGCTGGGCTGGTTTGGGGGATGGCTTGCACCTGCCTGCACATCAGACGGGCTGTGAATGTCTTCCTACCAGCCTGGTCTTGAAGACCCAGATTGGCCTGTGGGGAGTTTGCACCCACCTGAGCTGTCTAGCATCAGACAGGTCATGGATGACTTAATTTTTCTTTAGGGCTGAATACTATTCCATTTTAATATGTGCCAGATTTTCATTATCCACTTGCCTGTTGATAGGTAAGTAGGCTGATTCCAATTCTTTGTTACAGTGAATAAGGCAACAATAGGCATGAGGGTGTAACTATCTCTGCAGATGAGTTGGGTGTGGAGTTCTCTGGGTTCATGCCCAAGAGTGGAATAGATGTGTCATGTGGTGGCTCTGTGATGTGGGATTCCCCTTTTAAGCTGTGAATACCATTGATTAATAAGGAACTGTCTTGGGCCTGCGCAGGGCAGAACAGAGGTGGAGGGAGAATTAAAATTGAATGCTGGGAGAAAGAAGGCAGAGTCAAGAGATACCATGTAACCCTGCAGGAGACAGATGCACAAACTTTATCAAGTAAACCACAGCCTCGTGGCAATACACAGATTAATGGAGATGAGTTAATTTAAGATATGAGTTAGCCAAAAATACGCTTAAGCTATTGACCAAACAGTATTGCAAATAATATGGTTTCTGTGTGATTATTTTGGGGCTGAGCAGCCATGAGCAAATAAGCAGCCTCCTACTACAGTTCTGTTTTTAATTTATGAAGCGCCTCCAAACTGATTTCCACACTGTATTAATTTGTATTACACCAGCAGTGAACAAGGATTTCCCTCTTCCTGCTTTCTCTCCAACATCTGTTGGCAGATTTCTGGGTAGTCATTCTGAACAAGGTGAGATTTTTGTTGTTAATTTTTTTTTAACTTGATTTTGGTATTAGAATAATAGTGACTTCACTGATTGGTCTTGTAGTGTTCCTTCACGCTGTGTGCTGTGGAACAAGTTAAGAATTAGGAGCTCTTCCATGAAAACTTGAGAGAATTCAGTGTAGACACCATCCATTCTTGAGCTTTTCTTTGAGGGAAGAACTTTGACTACAGCTTCACTCTTATGACACAGAATAGGTCTCTTTCAGTTGCTTAGACCTCCCAGTTTTAATTTTGATAGATGATATACACAGAAATTCTTTGGCTTCTTCTAGAGAGGCACTTTATAGAATAAGTTTAAAAATTACCCTTTACCAATGTTCTGTGTTCATTGGGATCCCTACAATGACATTTTTTGACCTCCAGCTTTGTTCATTAGTGTCTTCTTCCTCTTCCATCTGATTGTCTAGGGGTCAATTTTTTTCAGAGCCCAACTCTTGGGTTGACTTTGTGTATTGTTCTATCTGTCTCTCAATATCCAGGCTTCATTATTTCATGCCATTTACTGAAATTCCAACTGGCTACTTTTTTTTTCAGAAATTTTAAAATGCATCATTAGGTTATTTGCTATCTCTGAGATATTTTAGATTTATTTATTTTTATCTTATGTATATGGACATTTTGCCTGGATTTATCTGTATACCCATGGAGGCCAGAAGAGGAAGTGTGGTCCCTGTAACTAGAGTTACAAGTGGTTGTTAGCTGCCATGTGCGTGCTGGGAATTGAATCTGGAATAACAGTCAGTGCTTTTAACCACTGAGCCATCTCTCTAGGACCTCTCAGAGATTTTACTGTGAGTACTTATTGTTGTAATTCTCTTAGGACTGCCTTGGCAGAATCCCAGTGTCTCTGACAGGCTGTGAGCGCATTCTCATTTGTCTCTAGGAATCTTTTAATTTCCACTCTGATTTCCTGGATGACCCACTAAATAATTCAAAAATGTATTGTTTAGTCTACAATCACTTTTGTGGTTTCTGTAATCATTCTTATTAATTTCTACTTTTATTCCATTGTGATATGATGACTGGAATTTCTGAAAATTTATTTTATCTGTTGAGACACTTGTGTCCTATGATATTATCAACTCTAGAGAAGTTGACATGTAAAGTTGAGAGTAAAAAATGTATATTCCCTATCTGTTGGTAGAGTATTCTGTATATAATTTAAGTTCAGTTGATCCATAGTCTGTTTTAGCTCTGAAATTTTATTGCTTGTTTTAAGTTTGGAAGATCTATCTAAACATTAAAGTAGAGTACTTACGTCCTCACTATTATTGTATAGGATTTATGTGGCCCTGTAGTGTTTGTTTTATGAAATTAGCGGCTCCAACATTCAGTGCATAAATGTTGTAGACATATGTTATGTTGAAGACATAACATGACAATTGTTATGCCTTCTTGATGAATTTCTACTTTTTAAATATGAATATTCTGCCCAACAGTTAGGGGATACACTTGTTTTTCTCAGCTTCACACATCCCTTTTATCTCTTCTAATTAGTTTTGATTTGAAGCTTGCTTTATCTGATATAAGGATAGTTATGCCTGCTTATTTACAGTATCCATTTTCTAGGTAGTTTGTTTTCCATTCTTTGATATGGGGTGTGTGTGTGTGTGTGTGTGTGTGTGTGTGTGTGTGTGTGTGTGTTTATCCTTTTTTGTTTAAGTGTGTTTCTTGCTGACAACATATAGTTTGTTCTAGTTTTTTAATTCAATCTATTAGTACACATCTTTTTAGTGGTAAGTTGAGATTATTTACATTTAAATTTATTATGGAAAGGGATTTGCTACTTTCTATAAATTTGTCTGCTGCTGTTCTATTTGTTTGAAATATTGGTATTTCTTTTTCCTTTTTCATATTAATTTTTAGATTTCACTGACTTACTGTCTTATTCATAGATGTTTCTTTCCTGGGTCTAGTTTGATTATGGATTCATGGAATGTACACTTTCAAATATCCTAATGAAGGAGGTTATCTTTCTTCCTCCTCCTTATGAAGAATTCCCTTAAGGATTTTCTTCAGAGTTTGCTCGGTTGTTGTGAATTAAATTAATTTGTGTCTATTTTAAAGCCTTTAAATTTTGTGCAATTTTGAAAGATACTTTTCCTGAGTATAACATTCTTGGTTCTTAATTATTTACTTTCAGAGGTTGAAGTATTTTATTTCATATTTTTTCTGGCTTTTATGCTTGTTGATAAAAAGTTTGAGGTAATTCTAGTACTTCTGTTTTTGTATGTGAGCTGATATTTTATTCTTGTTTCCTTTTAGGATTGTTTATTTTGTATTTTTGTCATTCTACTATGACATGGGATAGAGTTTATTTTCTGATCACATCTACATTTGAACTTCTATATACCTCTTGTGTTTGGGTATATAGGTCTTCTATGTTGGGAAGTTTTCTGTTATACTTTCATGGAATTATCTGCTTCATTTGATTTTATCTCTGCTCGTACTTCAATTATTTACTCTTGGGGTTGGCCTCTTGAATGTATCCCAAACTCCACGGAAATATCACCCATGCTTCTAATTTCCTTGTATAGGCCTGTTTGTATTCTTGTCTTGATTCTGTGTGCTTCTTTCTCTTAATGATGATTTTTTAATGTTTTTTATTTAAAATATCATTTCTTCTATTTCAAGTATCTCTGGTTCTCTTTCAGTGTTTCTGACTCTGTGATGCACTATCCCTTCATGTTCTCCTCCAATGTGCCCACCATTCCATTCATCTTGAAGAATGTTATGTGAAGGACTTAGATAGATTCCCTTGACTTGAACACCTGTCTTTTTGACTCTTCTATATGACCATTATTTCTCTTTAAAACTAAGATTCCAAATTATTTCTCAGAAATTTCACTTATCTCTGTAGTTTGGAATTCTTATACGGGGAACCAGTTGGTTGAGGTGTGTCACAGGTGAGGGTCATGTCATAATTGTGTCATAATCTCTCTTTGCTGTGTTGTATGCAACTGTTGGAGTGGATTTACTCATTCACAATATGCAGAAAGAATTTTTTGCATACTAAAACCACTGAATTTATACCAGATGATATAAAATAGGCTTTATTATTTATTCAGATTCAAGATATAATCAGGAGTAGGTTTTTTCCATATATGTAATGCACATCTAATTCCATATGGGTCTGCCAGGTCCTCTAGCACAAGGTAATGCAGAAATTGATTATTGATTGAAAATGTGCTAAAGGACTCAAAATTTCCTTTAAAAACATCATGTCAATAGCAAGGGTTTAAAAAAAAAGCTTTCTATTATATAGCAACAAGCTAAGGAGATTATAAGGAGATGTCTTACTTGTTCTTTATATAACCAAACACCGTTACATGCAGGGAGTAATTCAAAGGGTACTCAGAAAAAAATAAAATCTGACAAATGAATGTATCCCACTTTGCAGAATTTGGAAAAATAAAATATGTACACCACATTGACACCTATCAGGTTTTCAGTGGGCAACTGCTTTGAACTCAGAAAAGGCTGATTCACTAACCATACTTTTATTAGAAGTTATGGCCATCATGGGTATACCTGCACAGATAAAGACAGATAATGGTCCAACATATGTCTCTAAAACATAAAGCTGTTTTTTGCTTATAATAATATAAATCATATTACAGGTATATCAAACAATCTTACATGCCCATAGTATCCAGCAGACTTTTCCATGTAGCAAAAAATTTAAAAGACTGGTTAGCCTCTATTGGCAATTTGTCAATCATTTTCTTCTGTGTCTTGAAGAATGCCTGGCAGACTCTTTCATAAAACAGGAATCCTGATGGTCTGATTGTCTCACCTTCTTTTGACAACTCCAGAAGTTATTTTTCTGTGGGTCCTGCATGTCCAGTTTATATAGCATAATATTAAACAGTTCAGGCAAGAGCAGTTTCTTGCCCAAATGGCTAGCCTTGTCACATTGAAGACAAATTCCATAATGATTTTCTTTAATGCCCATCAGCCTCTCTGAAGTAATTGGTGTTGCCAGAAGCAGACATTTCTCACTGTCAAGAAAAGTCTAAGCTTTTAAAATATTTTAAATGCCATATTTTGTAAGTCTTTGAAAGATTTGAAGAATAACTATCCATCTGAAATATATATATGTACATGTAGAAAACCTAACGAACTTGATTACAAATCTGATTATTATAGATGACTACCTAGTAATCTATATTTTTAAATTATACATTACATTTTTAAATGAGTTACACAAACACAATACTTCAAGCAAGAGCAGAAATATACATATAACAAAATTGGTCTTAAATTTGCTCTAATAAACCAAGTTCCATAACAATGCAAAGTATTCATCTTTATAGCATATCCCCCTTTAAATGTAAGCAAACATTTATAAACAATCATTTAGGGAATTTGGGTGTTGTTTTTAGACTACTTTCTATTGATTGGGGGGGTTGCTGTTAATTAGGCCTTTCATATGGCATCCTATGTGGGAGGTCCATCTTAGCTAGCAGTCCTGAAGCTGTCATGGATGTTAGACCATCTGGGCCATTGCATTAGGGGGTATTCTTTAATCAATCCATATTAGCCGGTAAGAAATCCACAGCTTTCTATCCTCTGTGGAAACAAAACAGAACCTCTTTTTCCAAACAACGTATCCTTAGACCCAAATTGTGAAGTCAAGATACCTTTAAAATATATATGTTGGTTTAGCTCAGCAGACCCCAGAATCAAATGTGCTTTCTGCAGTCAAAATTTTTTTAAAAAAGAGCAATAATATACATAACCTAGACTCTCTGTGTGTATTTTATCTTTGAGAGGCTTATTTTTTTAACTCCTTTAATATATGACTATTTATACTCTGTCTCTTTAAAGACTTTGTTTTATTTTTTCTGTACTCTTTTTCTTCTTCTTCTCTTTCTCTCTCTCAAGCCTGCATACATTTACCCAACATGTGACTCATTGAGAGGTCTTTTTCACCTGAATCTGTCTTTAATGCATGTGTACCAGGAATACTTTTTTTTTTAAAGCTAAGTGGGCATGGCTAGAACCAATTATGCAGCACTGCCTGCTTGCTTTGCCCAGTCCAACATGGCAGAGGCATGTTTACTGCCTCTGAGAGTCATGCACACCACCCTAGCTCCAGAGTCACAGCAGGTCTATGTTACCATTAAGCAATTTGTAACATGTTGCTCATAGGGCCCATTTAAGTGCTCAGCCTCTTGAAAGAGCCAGATCTGTTTGTGCAACTAGCGTGAACCAGGAAGCCCCCCCCCCCAAAGAAGCCACAGCCTTCACTGTCAATGCTGAGTCAGGAAGACCTTTCTTAAAGGAGCCGCAATGTGCCTGCTCGTTGTCAGTAAATAGAACCCCTCCGAGGGAAAAAAAAAAATGTGACTACCAAGAAGCTGTGTTAAACTCTGTTTTATTTGTGTCTTGAATTTCTTTTTAAGCTCTCTCAGGTTTTATGTAGATGTAGTCAGCCCCACATTGGGCACCAATTTGTAGACGGAGACTGCTTGTTTGTTTCCGGCTACCCAGACCCAAAATAATCACACAAAAGTTATATTAATTACAACATTGCTTGGCCTATTAGCTCAGGCTTCTTATTAACTAACTCTTACATGTTCCTATTATTTTACATTTTACCACAAGACTTGTGGTTTACTGGTAAGGTTCCAGGGCATTTGTCACCATGAGCACCTACATAGTGTACTTTACTTTTCTATCTCTGCTTGAAATTTCCACCTTGCTCTAGTCTGCCCTGCCATAGGCCCAAAGCAGCTTCTTTATTAACCAATGGTAACAAAACATATTAACAGCATACAGAAGGAAATCCCATATCACCTGTCCCTCCAGCACCCCTGTCCCTCCAGCACCTCTGCCCCTCCAGCACCCCTGCTCATCCAGCATCCCTGTCCCTGCTACCCAACACATATGATCAAGTCTGACTTTTCTATGAGCAACTTGAATTTCCCCCTCAGGACTTAGATCTTCCAGTCCAGCAGATTAGAATTTTGTTGCTCATTTATTAATCAAAAAGTCAGTTAGGCAGGAAACACACAAAAACAATATTTGGGTATTTTATTTTATTTCATTAAAAAAAATAAACATGAACATCTCACTAATCTTTTGACACAAAGCCACAGCTCCCTGTCGGGTTGTGGGCCCTTGTGGAGGTCCCCCAAGTGTCTTTCTCACATGAGTGATATGTACAGCACGTCTCCACAAACCCTGCAGTTGGTTGATTTAGAAAAGACTTGGGATTCTGACTGTGATCTTCAAATGGACTTTCACCACTTTGTTTCCTCAGTTTTTTATAGCTTCTCAAAAGCAATGCAGTGGTGTTTGATTCTGGTCCACTTTCAGTGTCTCTTCACACTAGAATTGCGTTTCTTGTTTGCTTGTTTTTGTTTTCAGAAATATCAGGGGGGTTGGTACCCATACTTAATTAACTTTAGTAAATCTATTTAACTTTAATAACTGACAAAAATCCCAGCTGGAGGCTGATAGGGGGGAAATGGATGATGGCATTGGTGAACCTTTGCTTGTCTAAGGGAAGCTGGGACTGCAAAGCTATGGAGCAGCCGCTCTGCGTGTGCCAGTGATCACCCCCTGTGAGGAAACACTCAAGATGGTGGTCATAAAGAAGGAAGAAAAGATTTGTCATTGAAGAGATTTCCAGAGGCTTCAGTCCACAGTCACTCTTTCTCGAAGGTTTGGGGCCTATGATGATCTAGAATACTAGTACACTTGTGCACATGAGGGAACACAGAAAGACAGGGAGAGGGAGAGGGGAACGGAAGTGGAGAGAGGCAGAAAGAGAGACACAGACACACAGAGAGACAGAAAGAGGCACAGTGAGAATGAGTGAATGAATGAATGAATGAATGAATGAAAGAGAGAAGGGACCAGGAACAAGACAGTCCCCAAGGGAGGGCCGGCTCCTAAGTTTCAAGAATTTTATACCCCTTAGTTTCCAAATCATCCCAGTATCACACCAAGTTAGGATCCCATCAATGTGATAATCCACTGGTGGTCAGAGTCCTTATGATTCATCTAATCATTTCTCCAAATCTTATCTGTAAACATTGCTGTGTCGGAGGCCAACCCTTCCACACAAGAGCCCTACAGGGAACATTAGCCCAGCATGCCTTCTGTGTGTTTGTGGGGTGGGGGTGTGGGAAGGACATCCAGGCCAAGGAAGGGAGAGCTGACCAAGGGGCGACTGAGAAGTCTGCTGGTGTCCATGCTGGGTCTCTTCTTGGGCTGCCCTTCCCACTGGTTCATCTTCTTTAGTGCTCCAATACAGTGGTTCTCAGCCTTCCCAAGGCCACGACCCTTTAATACAGTTCCTCATGTTGTGGTGATTGCTACTTCATTATTATAATTTGCTACTGTTATGAATCATAATGTAAATACCTGTGTCTTCCAATGGTCTTAGGTGACCCCTGTGAAAGGGTCACTTGACCCCCAAAGGGGTCACAACCCTCAGATTGGGAACCACTGCTCTAATACCTCTTACCAGGATGACTTTTTAAGTACATAAGTTGTAACCAGAACCTTCCAGCATCACAGATATTACGATACCATATTGCAATTACTTTTCTACTTGTTACCCCCATTACTAAATTACCATTTCCTCCTAGTCAGGTTCTAAGTCTTACTTGCCACCACTTACCAAGAGCCCATCCTAGTGTCTGCTCCAGAGTAAACAGAGATGTGTAATGTTAGGAAAGACAGCTCTGCAATGGAGGGGTCCTACTCTGCTCCGAAAATATGAACAAGTGTTGGACCTAAACAAAGATCTCAAATCACGTCCTTGAACTGACAACTTTAAGTCCACTCGGCTTGCTCCAGCGCCCTGTGCCCTTCAACCTAGAAACACCCTGCTGCTTTCCACGATTGTTCCAAACATTTGCACTGGGGTTCAGTGAGTTTTCCTTTTGCTTTGAAACTGGCTGTGTGTCTTGCTGATGAGGCTACCAGATCCTCCCTTGAGTGCTATTGTGCTCCTCAATCCCTGGATGTCTGGGTTGAACCATTGCTCCTGGCTCCCCCAGATCTAGTATGGTTTGTTCTGGCTTCGTGACTGAAACTCCACTTGTGGCTGACCTGACTAGCAGGATCTGGGAGAGGCCGGCTGTGAACGTGCCAAAGAAATCTTCAACCGCAGATTCCTGGCAAATGTGTGCAAAGGTCCCCAAAGCCAGCCTGTGTCCTGTGACATCTTCCCAGAGTGAGGACCCTTCATTTTCCGGGGCCCCTCTTGAATCTTAAACAAAAAGCCCTAGGGGAACCAAATGTGAGTTTTAAAATTCCCTGTATCGTATCTACCAGAAAGTTAAAAAAAAAAATTGCTAAAAATATAAACACCCATTTCTTGTCCTGTAATCTGAGGGTCCTCATAGTAGACTTTCAGTTTCTTACCAAGCAGGGGTACTATAGGTAATTTGTATGAATTGTAAAAAATGTGGTCTATTATTTTATGCAAGATAGCTGCTTATAATGAAGATTAAGGCTAGAAACCCACATTTCTGTACAATTCAGGTGTCTAAATGAATGCAAACTATAACCTCAAACTTACCATGTTCCCAATTACTCAGTTCAATTACCCACCAGTTTGTGTGTGACCATCACATGCCATGTGATTCCAATATACATTGCTCTGGATTTCATAGGTTGATTACTCTGCTTAGGATGTTGGCCTTGGAGCAGTTTTAAAATAGCTGTCTTGTAATATGATCAGGTGTGAACATCTGGCAAATATTTTAAAGTTTCTAATTGTTAGTGGTTATGCAAATAAATTGTAGTTAATGAAGTCAAGCCAAGATTCCCATACACATTAGCATTCTGTGTATATTTCGAGGCAACCTACTGACGCTCAACTGGAGAAGTTTTGCCCTGAGCAATTGAGAAAGAACATACCTTGGGGAAGGAATCAAGCTTGAATAACTCTCCAAGAAAGGAAATGCAATCCAATCCTCCTGATTGCTGCTTGAAACATAATTCCAAACAAAACAGAATGCAACACACACACACACACACACACACACACACACACACACACACACACGGACGCACACACCAGCGACAATAGCTTCCACAGGCAAGAGCATGGACCATTAAGCGCAGTAGAGAATTCTGACTTTTAAAACAGATAGATGCTTGATTTTTCAGTTAGTATCCCTTGTGCTCTCAAGACTGAGCAGGGAGAACTAAAGCTTGCTTCAATGGCACCCACCACCAGTTCTCTGCTTTGAGACCCAGCAATGTCCAGTCAACTCCTTTCCCTGTAGCTCCCAGTGTTGAATTGTTACCACTCTAGGGGACATCTGTAGTGGTAGCAGGAGTTTATCTCTGTCCTGTGTCAGGCGACGTGGGCCTTGGCCATGCAGCAGAGGGTGCTGGGGGAAGGAACAACTTACTGGGTATGCATCCTGAGCCCTGAGGGATGGAGAGAGATAAAGAGAAAGGTAGTCGTTCTGGGCCTCACTCCCTGTTTCTTAAAATCATTAATTAAGCACACTTCAGACTATAAGGATTGATTTTCATTTTTTAAAAGTTACTTATAGGACCACATATGGCTCTAAGAGATTATACAAAGAAATCTCCATTCTCACACATTGGTAGCAGCCTGCAGAGAACAGTGCACTGTCACAATCCGAAGACTGACATCCATGCATCCCTGGCCCTATTTAGGCTTTCCTAATTTTGTACATGTGTACATGTGCAAGCATATCATTACAAATCTGCCATGTGTCACTCTTAAGCATGACCACCATGGCCACAAGAGTTCCTGTGTTAACACCTGAAATTGTGTATTTCTCCAAGGTGTGTGCAGGTGAGCTCTAAGAGGCATTGAGCATGACTGTGGCCTGGTAAACTGCTGTGGGAGCTGCTTCCGCTCCTTCAGCCAATAGACTTTAAGATACCAGCCCACTTGGGTGTGGTCTCATTTGTTTTAAAAAGCAGCGGTAGCCTTGTGCTGGCTCTCTTGCTTCCAACTCCACTTCCGGCTACTGGACTCCTTTTTTGATCACGCAGAGGACTGTTATCTAGGACAGTGATCTGTAAGTTTTTTCCTTTAAATAAATAATCATTCTATTAATCATAATTCCAAACTGGTATGAGATTGTTTGTGACTTACACCTTCAGTAAGCAGTGACCACAGATGAACAGGCTGACAGTCTGTGCTCCATCAGCCCAAGGCTGATTGCCTCTCCCAGGTGAGGGTGGTGAGAGATGGACGGGCCTTCCATGTCTGCTTAGAGAGTACAGTTCTTTATGTTTGACATGAGTGCTTTTGTGAAAGGAATCCCAGGACACTGCCTCACTTCTACCATGTAAGGGCAGTCAGAAACCAATGAAAACAGGAAGGGGGCCTTTGACAAACACCAACTTTGCTGATGCCTTCGTCTTGGGCTCCCAGTCAAAGAAACTTATGGTGTTAGTTACTGGTGAACCTCCTAGACTATAGTATTTTTATTTTTTTAGAGTAGCCTGAGCAGACTAGCCTATCACAAAACATAGCCTGTCTCCTAGACAGAATATTTGGAGTGGGGGAGGGGGTCAATAGTTACCCTGCCTCTTGATACCTTACAAACAGGGCACAGGCAAGTGACAGATTGGCTTTGGTTGTGGCTCACACCCTTCATCAGAGTCTTTAATATATCACCATTTGTACTTTGATTATGAAAACATCACCTGTCTTCCTTTAGTGTCTCCAGATTCTAAAATTGGAGTGAGGCCACATAGTGTGTCAGAGCAAGGACCTTGAAAGCCGCCTGGTCATGTAGGGCAAGTGGGGGCTCACTGTGACAGCCATGCTGGCTCATCCTGAAGGCGCAGCATAGGGCCTCCCATAGACCCCTTAACTGCTCTCATTTTCTTTCTACATCCTGAAGAAGAAGGAGGAGGAGGAGGAGGAGAAACAGAAGAAGAGAAGAAGGAGGCAGAGAAGAAGAAGAAGAAGAAGAAGAAGAAGAAGAAGAAGAAGAAGAAGAAGAAGAAGAAGAAGAAGAAGAAGAAGAAGAAGAAGAAGAAGGAGAAGAAGAAGAAGAAGAAGCATGGCCACTCTCTGTCACTAGCTAGCAGCAGGTTTTCCCATAAGCTGAGCCAGGGTCTTCAAAACATTCCAGGCAACTGACAAAAGTGTTTGGGTCATTGCCCAAAATGCTGAAAGCAGCTGGTACCCACACCAAATCCAAGTTCTATACACCCCCATGTGAACTCCAGCTCTTATCTCTTTCTATAGGTAATGCGGAGCATCCCTTTTCTCTTACTGTTTATACACTATGAGGATAAAAGCACAGCAGTGTTTGGGTTCGCCTAACAAATTCTTGAGACCAATCACCTTTGTGTATAGCACTTCTATCCTCGGATTCCAATGAGTCCCATTTGTAGAAAGTCCACCACCACCACTTTGGCGCTAACTCTAGGCTGCAGATCTGGATTTGAGAGAAGTACCTCTCTCTGTAGATTGACTTTGGTATCTTAGACTCCTTACCCTCAGAGGATAGGCACAGGAGTCATAGACCATGTGTGATCAATCATGCGATCAGCATGGCTTCACGTGGATACATTTTCAAGTTGACCCAAAGCTTCTTCTAGAATTAATGAGGCTGGGGAGTCCTTCGAGGCATTGGAGAAGGGGGTAGATGGAACAGGTGACCTCTGGGCTTGACAGCGTGAATTTGGGGAACAACTCTTAGAACCAACAGCCTTTGAGGCTTGGCCACTCGGATCATGAACACATTGTGATTCCTGCAGTCACTTCCTTAGCACACCACAGGTTTGGTTCTCTGAACAGGAAGTACCCCATCATATTTTCTGACCTCATAGATCTTGATAGGGTGTTAAACATTTGGTTTTCATTATTGCCTTATAAGGTATGACACCTTTAAATTCTAGAAAACTGTAAAAGATGGCATGGTTATCCACAGCCCAGGTCCAGAATGCCAAGATCTGTGAATTCATACCAAAATCCAAGAGATTCATTGTCTAACTGGGTGACGCTTTGCCAGGTCCCCAACACTGTTGTCTTTCCCTGTCCTTATCTCTATCAGTGTATACAGAGAAGCTGTTGCCTCCAAGATGAGCCCCATGGATTGTTGTTGTCCCACATGCTCTATAGCCCAGCATACCCTTACCTAATAATCCTGAGCCCAGGTTTCCCTGAAGACAGCCCCAACCCTTCCCCAGGAGGGCCCTGCCAGTCATATCCCCTGCCGACCTGTCATCTTGAATCTGCCTCTATCTCTGATGTAACTTCTTGTCCCTTCATCAAAGCTTAGCTCTCCTGGGGATGCAGCAGGGGCCAGGCTGTGTTCTAGGCTGTGGCTATTCATTCTTTCAATCTTCAAAGCCTCCAAGTGACGTTGATGCTTCCCTTGTCCACATTGCCTGCATGGGGAAAGCAAAAGAAGCAAATGATGAAATGATGCAGTTCATTGAATGTAGAGGTTGGGAGGTTAGCTGATCTAAATCACATTGACTAACTGAGCAACTTGCTTCAACATTTCCCTTTAAATGCTGTCTCAGTTAATCCTTTCACTCTTTGTCTCACTGAAACATGTCAGCCTGTGAATCACAGTTCTGAGAAAACAAATGAGCCAAAGGATGTTTTTATTTATTTCCCAGTTCTATGTCTTTATTGTATCCAGCAATACATGGAATTCAGGGCAGGAGCCCCAGGGAACAGACAATGATCACACCCTGCATATGTCTGTCACAGAAGCATGAAGATTGCTGTGGGACAATGGTCTTGTACCCTGTAGAGATTTGTCACTCCTATTGGTTTAATAAAATACTGATTGGCCAGTAGCCAGGCAGGAAGTATAGGCAGGGTGACCAGAATAGGAGAATTCTGGGAAGAGGAATAGCTCAGTCTATAGTCGTCACCCAGATGCAGAAAGATGAGAATGCCTCACTGATAAAAGGTACCAAGCCATGTAGCTAATAAAGACAAGAATTATGGGTTAATTTAAGATGTAAGAGTTAGTAAGAAGCCTGAGCTAACAGGTCAACCATTTTATATTAATGTAGGCCTCTGTGTGTTTCTTTGGGACTGAACAGCTGTGGGACAGAAACCTCTGTCAACTATAGATGCACAGAAACCTCCAGGTTCTTGCTGGAAGTTTCCCATTTGCTTCAAAGCCTGGGCCAGTACTCACTTGGCAGCCCTGAGCCATGAGAACCTGGGATTGCTTGGACTCTGCTCTCTGTGAGGCACTCTCAGTAGTACTCAAAGGAGGAGGCACCACATTGCTAGCACAGACTCAGACAGGGCATATTTACTAGCAGGAGGTGTGTTAAAGGGCTTGCCATGGCCACAAAGTCCAAGCTCAGGATAGACTTAAGGGAGCACAAACACTCTACAGGCCAGCTTAGGAGGTAGCTGGAGGAATGTGAAGAGCCAGGAGAGGCAGAAGGAAGGTTTGGGTTGTTCAAGGTTCAAGGTTACTGTAAAGTGACAGGAAAATTTTCTTAGAGAGACTGATGCTGGCCTCAGAAAGTGCGGCTGGAGAAAGAGTGGGAACAGTCGTAGTTAAAAGATGGAACTCGGCCTCCTCCACAGCTTATGTCTATTGGTTGGCCTCCTCTTCCCATGGTGCCTGGGCATTGATTCTCACCCTATTTCAGTGATATGCAGTGATGGAAAGAATATCTGGGTGACTGTGTCTTGGAACCTCCCTTCTCTCTTGTAAAAGTGTATATGTCTCCCAGCATCTCGCCACTAGCATGGAAATTAGGTGAGTAGCCAGCAGGAAAGAGACTTGTGAGCTGGAAAATCTAGTTTCTAACAGGTTCCTGTAGCTGCTTTCTAGACACATAGTCCCAGTTGGACAGGAGTGTGTCCCTGGTGCTTTCTGCACACCTGCCAAGGTGGGAAGAACAGGATCCAGGCAGGTCCCAATCAGTTGAGGGAAGCGATTGAGCTTGGGTTAGATTAGATCCAGGCACATCTCATGTTTAGTGCTAATGATTTACAGAGGCTAGAGCTGACAAGGGAGCTGGACTATGTCACTATGTGCATTCTGGCCACTGACAGCTCAGGATGAACTGACCTGAAATCATAATAGTCGTGGCCCTAGCTTTGTTTTGTCTGGAGTGGCATATCACATGGATTTGCTGCTGCTCAGAAAGACAGCTTCTCCCTGCTCTGTACATGGTGGAGAGGGAGCCCGAAGAGTCCTTTGTTTCCAGCTTCTCATAGGGCTGGCAGAGGTTTCCACTGGGCAGTAAGAAGGAAAGTTCTGACGCCAAGTCTTGTTCATTCATTCTTCTGGGCGCAGGGTACAGCCCAGGCATCCAGCCCCTTTGGGCCCTTGGAATTCTCAACACTATCTGGAAACTTCCAGTGGGTGTGGCGCTGACAAAGGAGGGAGGATGCAGAGATGTTATGATTTTCCCGTGCTGAATTCACAGCTTGGAGTGGTGGTGGTGGTGGGGACGACAAAAACAACCTAGCATAGTGAGTTTCCCTTCCTATTGTGAAATGGCTTAAATTAAGCCATGGCACTCAAACCAAGGCTAGGAGGGCTCAGCCTTGTTCTTCTTACTCATCATGCCAGCTTCAGTTCACATTCCATGTACCATGGCACAAACAGGGGCAGTCAGGAAGAGAAAAGCAAGGAGACCACAGAAGGCTAGCCAGATGGTAAGCTCTGCTCTCAGTGTGGAGTTAAGGACAAATCAGAAGCAGGGAAGACGCTGGAAAGACTTTGGAAAGAACCAGGAAGCAGCAGGGCTCCAGGGAATGGGCTGGTTCCTTGGCAATATGGCTTGTCACCTCCCACAGAAGAGGGACAGGAGCCAGTGGTGACCACAGCATAACTGAGAATGTGACAAAGGCCCAGATGAGAACTCTGTCTTTGAGCCCAGGAAGACAGCGCTGTTGTTGAAATTTTTCTTCCCATGTTGCAATGCAGCATTTTCCCACTGTCAACAATTGCTTCCCTGAAGCATTAGACGGTGCATGTGTTAGTACTACATAGACTTCATAGCCTCCGACTATAGCATCTCCCATTAGCAAGCACATATCGCTGCACGGGAGTTCATGGGCTAGGGACCTGGAAGCAGTCAGGCTGAGCGACTGTGGTCAGAGCTGTGTGGGGATGCAGGGAGGATGGGTACTGAAGAGGTGTCATCTGAAGACTTAGCAGGACTTACAGAACTTGTTTTCTGGAAGCTTCACATATGGCTTTTTGATTAGAGGTACTCTCCAGAAGGCTGCTTGGATGTCATCAGTGTATGGCATCTATTTTTCTCTAGAGTTGGAGATTTTGGTGACTTCCTGTGGCAAAAGGAATTCCAAGATAATTCCCTATACTCAAGGAGAGGTTATTTTGGTAGGCAACCCTTTAACATGAGCTAGAGGAATTTGAAGGTAGAAACACTAGTTCAGTAAACGAAGTCGATGTTGTGGTTGGGGCTCAGTTCTCAAGGTTCCAAGGACAGGTTCTGAGAGCTGAGAGGTCTTGCAGCTGTCAGCCTATAACTCTAGGACCCGAATTCTACCAATAATTCAAGCTAGAGACTGAGGAGGTCCCAGTTCAAGCCAGCACCTGACTTTCAGTCTTGTGAGTCTCTTGGTAGAAGACTTGGTCATACGGTGCCTGGATCTCTGGCTCACAAAACTGTGAGATAACCCCTTAGTGTTGTTTGTGGTAAGATAACTGTGAGATAACCCCTTAGTGTTGTTCATGGTAAGATAACTGTGAGATAACCCCTTAACACTGATTGTGGTAAGTGAATGACAAGTCTTTATGTGGCAGTTGATCACTGTCTAGGTTGTATCCATTATTTCTTCCTTCCTTTATCTGGCCAAAGTGTGTTACTATGACGTCCATCCATGTAGTACTATTAATAAAAACCCAGAGACAGATATTGGGGTCCAACTTGAAGAACAGAAAAGCAAAGCAGCCAGCCACTAGAGAACTCTTACCTCTAAGGAGTCCTCAGACTGAAAGAGAGTGAGTTCCTGTCTCATCCCGCCTTATATTCCTCTCTAGTGCTGGGATTAAAGACATATGACTCCCTAGTACTAGGATTAAAGGTATGAGTCACCACTGCCTAGCCTCTAGTGGCTTAGTTTTACCTTCTGGTCTTCAGACAATCTTTGTTTATTAAAATAAAAATGAAATATCACTCCATGTTCATCTGAAATTTGAAGGGAGTGTTCCAAAATTTGTGGACTTATTTTGATCCAGTAGAGTCCAGTAATGAATGTCCTAGGGCTGTGCAGATGCATCCGAGGCAGACGAGGCCAGGAGCTGCTGCTTTTACCATCCAGGACCAATTCACAAGAACCAACAAGGGAGGCTTAGGTAAGGCACGAGAGAGTTTCCTTTTAGGAAGTGACAATCCCAGCTGCAGTGTGGTAGGTTGCTGCTTTCTACCTCCTTTTGATGTCCTCTAGTGAGTCATCTACAGGGTAACTGTAGAAATAGAGGGACGATGGAGCAATTCCTCTCTTTAATTGGAGAGTTACAATGTGTTAATCAGGCCCAGTCTGAACCTTGGGAAGTGCTAAATTTGGGGATGGTTAGTATCTTCCAGAAGGGGTCAGTTTCGGAGACTTGGGTGGAGTTTAGATGACAGACCACAGGCAAAAGCTTTAGGAATGTTTTTAAGAAGACAACGTTCACTGTCCCCAAACCTATAGGCCATTTCTGTGCTCTAAAATGACTTGTGGATTTTGGCAAACCTCTCTCCAATGCTTACCTTCTTGTTAACCCTTAAGGCAACTGGTAGCTCTTAGGATTTCTGTAGACCATTAGAGGTCAGCCTGCCCAGGCACAAGTGATGCCTGGGAGTTCTTTTAATTCTCACAAAATTTCAAATTATATAGCTATGTGGATTAATCAATAGACATAGCCTCTCCTCTCATACTCTTGTCTAGCTCCTTGGGGCTAAATCTGAGCTCAAATGATCCCTATGGTCTGGGTGGGGGACAGTAGCCCAAAGAAACCTCTGTTTTGAGCAGAGGAAGCCCATATGCCTGAGGCTTTATCTTCCCAAGCAACAGAGAAGACAGGAACATGCAAACTGGGTAATTTAAGAATATGTCAGCAATTTGACAAAAAAAGGCAGGAGTCAAAAGCCATGTGAGTTCATAAATAAGCCACAGATCCTGTCTGGATTCAATCAAAATACCCAAAGGCTTTTGCCTATTGACACCAGGCTTGGATTGTTTCAGTTGATTCTGGTGGCCCGCAGGGAGCCTGGTGGATGGAAGAGCAAGTGTGTGTAGACTGATGTAGGGCTGGATGAGGACCCCGAACAAAGGCTCCCAGAGGGCCTCACAGGTGGAGGTGCGAGGCAGAAGGAAGCAGACCACCTCTTGGGTCTGTGTCATGTCTCTAGTCTATTAACACGTTATTGTGATGGTAACCATGGCAATGGAACAGAGCCCAAGCCGGAAAGGTTTGCAGGTAAGGCTGTGTGATTAGACCTGGCCCTTGACCTAAGCCTAAAGTGTGGGGAGCAAATGAATTCCTGAATGAACGTGTATTGTTGCATCAGCATGGCCATGTCTAGGACCGCAGTGCCTACAGACAACCGAATCATGAGGGCTCAGAGCTAAGCAATGAACGAATCCTTAGATGAATTCCTAATATGATGACATGATTGAGAGCTACCGAAAGGTAGGCAGAGGAAGTGTGTCATTGGGGTGAACGTTGGAGCTAGAGCTACAGTGGACTCTTCCTGTATCCCCGTATCTCTGCTTGCTGTTTATCCTGCAGAGAGATTCTCCCAGGCCACACTCTACTGCTGACCTGACGTTTTAATCAATCACCTGAGACCAAGCAGTCACAGACAGAGCCTTCTGAAACCATGAGATGAAATAAACCTTTCTTCTTTCATGTTCTAGCAGATATTTTGGTCACAGTGATGCAAAAATTACAGACATGCACCGGGGCTTTAGCTCGTGGGGTTGCCTGTCTGCCCTACTACTTAGCTTATTAGAGAACTGGGAAGCAGGGAGAAGAAATCACATTGTTGAACACTCTCGTTAGCACCTAGTTTCTTAGCCTCGGCGTAGAGGATGGCTCCTGATTTTCATCCCTTAGTAGAAAGGGTCGATTGAATCCCTGGAACTTCAAACCTGAATTAGGCTCAGAATGGAGAGCTGAGACCTGTTGGAGCAGAAGGTGTCAGAACTCCTGGCCTCCCTACCTGGAGGTGTCATGCCAAAAAACAGGGAATTATGTACCTCCAAACTTCCTAAGATGTAGTTCTTCCTATTGCTTTTGCGGATCAGAATTCCTAGAAATCACAGTTCTGTCTAAGTCATGTCCACTGCACTATCATATGGCAACACTTTTATGCCTACAATGTACACACACACACACACACACACACACACACACACACACACACAAATAGGCCTGTGATCATTCTTGCTGAGGACCCACTGAGGCCAGATCTGGCACAGGGATCTGGAATTGGCCCAGCACGGACACACAGATCAGAGCCACAAAGGATGACAGAGTCCAGGTAACTCTCCGTCTGGCACATAGACACACCTCTCATTTGACCACTGCTGGGCTTTCTATTTTAGGGACCTAGTGTGGCTTGTGTTTCCGACACCACAGCATTGACAGCACAGAAGCTGCGTCGGGGTATTCTGTAATTCCCCAATGATACATCTGTGTCTGATCCCAGAGCCTGTAAATAGCACCATAGGACCAAATACATAGGAAAGACCTTGAAGGGAGGTCGTTCCTGGGGACCAGGTGGTGCAATGCCATCAAATCTCTCCTTAGACCTACACAGCCCTGTGAAATTCCAGCCACACATTGGAGTGATGCGGTCGCTGCCCGGGAATGCTAGGACAGTCACCAGAGCTGAAAGGGAAGAAAGAAGCAGCCTGCAGAGCCACAACGTGGCCTGACTCTGGTGACTTCTTGCTGTCATTCTTCTGGCCTCCAGGACTGCGAGGGGACAAGCAACTTCTGTCAATAGCCGCTGAGTTCGTGGCCATTTCTTACAGCCACCTCGGGAGACAGTTGCAGCGGGCAGAGCTTTCATTTCCAGCATAGCTTAACCTGGGCTCGTAAGGGGACCACACTGGCGTAATCCTGTATGCCTGCACAACCCTGAGAAAAGAAATGAAATCGCAGAGTGGGCCCTCGATCTGGCTCCAAACAAGTGGCCCCAGACCAGTGTCTCAACAACTGCCCACACAGACAGCGCCATGTATGCATGGAGGTACCACACGGGACCCTGTTAGCGATCAAGACACCCAGGTTTGAGTCGTACTGGGAGTCTGAGGGAACACGATCCTTCTGAGCATCCTTTCATACAACTCTCTTTTAAAATGAACTCTGTTCAGGGACAATGTTTCCCCTCCAGGCAGGAAATGGCCGCTCACGCCTTGCCTTGTGCCGCCTACCTCGTATCTCATGGCAGAAAGCCTGAGGGGAAAGTGAAGGCTGTTTAAATTCTGGGCTGATTAGTGTTAGCCAAGACTGTGCTGACAGACAGAGACTGACTAAAGCGATGTGAGTGACGGCCTTTGTGCAAGAGGCGAGTACATCTCATGAAAAGTGGAGCGAGTGTATTTCTCTCAGAGAAATGCTGACTTCCTCAATGTGACATGGAACTTAAACAATGTATATGAGGAGCCAGCGCCTCAGACCACACATGTGAACAGCTACTCAGGGGGTATCAGATGGTAGCCTAACTGAGAATGGCAGGAAGTCACAAGAGGGAAAATGGCCAGGACATGAACTTGAGACAATTTTTACTGCTCAGGTGCATATGCCCCCCTCCCCCGAGCTAGAAGGGGGACTGGAGATCAAAGACAGCATCACGAGGTGTAAAGGTTGGCTCCTGTGTCCTGAGACCCTGAGCTGGGCGATGGGGGGGGGAAGGGGGTGCTATTGACACCAACATATTGACACCTTACTGGCTGGGCAGACACCTAGAGCTTGTAGGTTTGAGTGGGGAAGTAGCTGGTGTAGCTCCTGGCCGAGGGCATTTCCTATAGTGGTCTTGGACACATGCCTGCTCCATACTGCACTCTCCCAGCCCCAGCAACCTCCAAGCCTCCTCTAGCCTTGGATCCTGACTTTTTCCAGCACCCACTAGGAGCCTGCAGCGTGATGCTCAGATCTGCTCCTCTGGGTTTCTAACAACCATGGACCCAAGGGTCTGATGACTGCCTCTCTGTGTCAAAGCTTTCTGGGTTTCCTACCCTGGTGTCATAGCTCCCTGGGGTTTGCCATAAGTCACTTCCTTGTTGATTGTATCTCGACGAGCTTCTTCACACAACTGGGACTTAGGGTCACCTCTCAGTATCTAGGGGGGATTGACTTCAGTATTCATTTTCCACAAATGCCCAAACCTCAGGAAGCTCAAGGGTCGGTCTAAAATGACACAGTGTTATACGGAACCTGCGTGTGTGCTTGTGTATACACCCAGCCACTCCTAGAGAACTCGTAGCCTAGGACAATGTGAGTGCCGCACAGACTCGAGCTATACCCTATTTTTTGGGAAATAACGAATGACATAAACCCCTAAGTTCATGCACATGTATTTTGGGTATTTTTTTTTTGGCATGTTGGATCTGCAGGTGCAGAATTCGGAATCCAGTAGTCCTGCAAAGTAATTCTGTAGACTCCTTGGCCATCTCTCCTAGAAGGACGGCAAGGACCAAGACTGGAGGTGGCCGTGTCCAGGGGACCTGCTCGCACCATTTGTAAAGTAAGTAGTTTCCATCTTGCCTCCTGGTTTCTATCTTTTCTAATCTTTGTGATGGTTATAAAAATAGCCAAAGCATTGTAAGCGTACCTGTGAACTGTTTGCCCCAGGGGCTTGCCTTCCTTCCTCAGCACCCCCCCACCAGGTTTTACCCTCTCCTTTTCAGGCATACTTATTTCAGCAGGGAAGGGATGTGAAAGGCGAGCCAAAAACCTCTGGACGGGGTCACAGTCGCTGCACAAACAGCTGAGCAGAACCGAGTGGAAATAACCTTGATGGATCATGTTCTAGCAGCTGAGTCGTTCGGATATACCGGGGGTGTGAAGCTCCCCCACAATCCTCTATGCCTTTTCCTAACTTCCAGAACCCCCAGCAGCATTCACAGCATGTTCTTTCACAATGCATTACTATGAAAATAGCCTGCTTTCTGCAGATAATGTCTACTATGTGTGTTATGCTGAAACTGAATTTTTCCACTTACGATCCAACTGGTGTCTTCCCATTGCGGCCCATAGAAATCAATCATGCTAGTCTCTTATGACAGTTTAATACTCTAGAGAGTGTCCCATATTACTCCAGCACTCATTTGTACCTCAGCTTATAATTTATTGAGTATGTACTCTATCCATGAAAAGTCCAGGATCTGGGAATAAGTCTATAATGTGTCCTATCTTTAGACAGTCCCATCTTACAAGGATTTTGATTAGGATTTTGGAGTTTACAATGGTGCAGAAGGTACTATATTTGCTTGTAGATTAACTTACAGTATATTATATCATACATTATAAGGCAATGTATAATCTGATTTTGCTCAGGTATAGGCTAATGTAGGTGTTCTAAGAACATTTTAAGGGGTGCTGGGCTATGTCTTAAGTGCGCGCGTGTGTGTATGTGTGTGTGTGTGTGTGTGTGTGTGTGTGTGTGTGTGTGATATTTTCAATTTGCAGTAGATTTATCAGTAAGTCAAGGAGCTTTTTCACACTCTTTTTACCTAAGGGCACGCTTTTTTAACAACAAATTTATTAACAGTGAAATCTTGGCTAGAGTGGAAGTTCTGTATCTTAGGAGATTTTGTACCATTTTCCCCATAAACTTCTCCCCAGTTTATAGGCCTGACAATGGTAAGATAATTTCAGCCTGGCATTTTCAGAAACTCGGAGAGCCAATGCCAACCTGCAGGAACTTGCATGGTATAGGCAAGGCCTCAGGATCACGTGGCGGACCCACGTGGTGGACCCACGTGGTGGAGATCTTCCTCAGGGATCTATAGCACACAGGATTAGATGGTGATAGAGTGATGGGTATAAGTAAGGAGAGATTCGAACCAGAAACCATCAGCTTTCTACCATGACAGAAAAAAATGTACCCTGAACCGAGCTAACGAGAGCAGGCTGAATTGCTTGCCTTGGCATTCATCGCTTCCCCTTTATGACGAATCCTTCTGGAAGGCAACCCTCACTGTGTCCACACAGGAGGCTGGCATCTCACCCAGGAAGGGGGTCGGGGGACTCCTTGATAGTGAGTCCGCCCATGAGAGTCCTTGATATTTTTGTAACTTTTTTAAATTTCATTTTCACACTTGCTCAAGAGGTTTTGTCCTTTTTCATGTGTCTTTTATTAAAATGATTTCTGGAAAACATGCTGAGCTGCGGCTTTTTGGAAGCAACGGGTGGAATGCTGCCTGCCTCATAAAACTCAACAAAAAGCATGCTGACGGACAAAATGGTCCACTGCCGGGAGCCAGGCCTGTGCTCTCGGGAGCGGTTCCTTCTGAGCAGGGGTAGCATTGCCGTGCCTAGATAATAAGGTAGGGATGAAGCAACAGGCAAACATGCCTTTTCTCAACTGGATGGAGAACTGATGCCCTCGAAATTGTTCTAAGTCTGTCAAGAACCTGTCAAGAACCTACCAGGAAAACAATCTTTCAGGCTTTGTTTTGTACACCCACCTGATACTGGCCAACACGAACCTCTCTGTGTTGTGCATGAATGCCTGTGGGTAGAGAGACGTTCATGTGTTCTAGAATCCCCAGGCTGGGAACATGAAATCCCCCAGCCCCACCTGTCCTGTGCAGCTGCCTGGCTGGGGATATGTGGTCCTTCAGATAGTTCTCTGACCCTATGTCAAAAGCCTAAAACATATCACCTCTTCTCAGAGTGTGCAGTTTGTCTGCGTCCCCCGAGATAATCATGCGGCACCCACGTGAATGAGGAGCTAGGGGGATTATCAAAACTGAAAATCTAGAGAGTAAGCAAAGCTAGGTGGGAGGAGGAAAGCAGGAAGGAAGAAAGGAAGCAATTAGCAGAGTTGTGCACTGCCAACTGGGGAAAGGCAAGACATGGCTTCACTGGGGTTACCAATTAGAAGCTCACATGCTGCCAAGGGTGAGCTCAGCGGAATGGTCAAGGCAGGAGCCAGAGTCCTCAGAGTTGAAGCTTGTTGCTCCATGGTTCCATGGCCCGCTCCACTTCCTCTCAATACAGAGACCTCCCCAAAATGATACGGGGCTCCCACAGAACAGGAGTAAGGGGGATACACTATAGTGCATCACGGAGCAGAGAGCTGTAGAGACCCCAAGTCCACCCGCTTCAGCTGACAGAATGGAGCAAAGCATCACTGTTATCATGCTACAGAGCCTTTGTTTGTGCAAAGGTGCAAAGGCCTGAGTTAAGAGATGAGGCTGAAGCTCAGGTCTTCACACACTGCCCAACTGTGCCACTGTTGAGCTCCCTCTTCACTAGAGCAAGGGATCCCCGGCGCTCTGTGACTATCTCTCTCCTTTCTTCCTCTGCTGACCTCTGGAGTTTTTGCCTTAGCGAGGTGTTTAATGATCCCACCTTCCCAGATCAGTTTTCACACTCTAACCATCACTTTTCAAACTCAACCCAGCAGACATAGTAAGTTGTCAGAACACAGAACATTGTCCAAGGATGTAGCCCAACTTCTGGGACATGGTGCCAGGGCCTGTGCAGTGAACATCCAGACCACACATGGAAACCCAAGGCCTCTACAAAACAGGCTAGAAGGTGAGAAAGTTTGAGCACATTGTCTGAACATCTTGGAGGGGAAACAACAGATGATCTCAATTTAAGATAGTTCAAGTTTTGATTTTTCTTCAATTTTAGGATGGTAAGAAAACAAAGACAAAAGCCACATCAGTTGAATACGAGGTCAACAGCCTTCCTCACGAATATTTGCAGCAATATGGAAGCAATAGAAAAAAATGAAATTTCTAAAATTCTAAATGATTTTCCTCAACTTTGTCAAAAAGCAACATGAGTGACTTTTGCAACTTGGTAATACATTCAGTGCTTTACATACATTAATTTTGTTGATCTTTTATTCCAACCCTGTATGGGCAGTTCTATTGTTCTAGTCTGTTTGGGGCCTGAGTGGAGCATACTGCATCTGGGCCGCATCCAGGCGCTTGCTCAAGCTCTCATTAATAGAGGATGCTGAGATAAACAGAACAAAGTAGACATGGATACAGAGCAGGGAGGCCAGGGAAATGGAGGGTGGGACAAGGTGTTCAAGACTGCAAAGACACAAATTGATAGAAAGATCAGATTCTAAAGAAGGATTGTATCATAGGCAGAACACTATGAGAATGGATTAAAGTCAGTATCCAAGACCAGGTCATTTCTAGCCAGTGAGGTATGATAAAGAGATGTTACATAAGTATGATATAGTTGACAGTGTTATATAAGTCAAAATAACTAGAAGAACATATTTTAAATGCCTTTATCACAAATGAATGATACATGTTTTATATCGTGCATAGCCTATATTTCCTGAGTCAATCATTATAATGTACACATATACCAAAATATTATGCTATATGTTAGAAATAAATGCATTACCATCTTTTAATCAAAAATGAGCTAGTTTTTAAATAAGTGTTTAGGAATGGGCAGGAATCTGATATCCACCAGGTCTGGCTCAGAGGCTCTCAAGTGCATCCCTGATGAGCAGGGACAGCATCATCTAGGAACCTGTTACAAGTACACATTCTTAGGCCCTATGCTAGAACTACAGAATCAGAAACTCTGGCAGGGCCAGCTGTCGGTGGCAGCAGCGTGCCCTGTAGGTGATGGTAGTGCATGGTGAGGTCTGAGAATTACTGTGTTGGAGACCAAGGATTCCACCACTAGAGCTGCCATGTGCCTAGACACAGTCTGTGGAATCAGAGCCTGCTCGGTTGTGGTACTTAGTGAGTCACCAAGCCACAGCATCTGTGAACAGATGGATGAGCTCATTGTCCCGGGTGTGGCTTCTTGCATCCAACTGCTACAGTTTCAGTATGTTTAGTCCCCAGGGGTTTGTATTCTGGAAACGAGGTCCAGGTTGACCATTTTGAGCTGGGAGGGTGGGATGATTAGGTCGGACATTCAATTTCTGCAGCAGAAGGGATCAGTAGAGTTGTCACAAGAGCAGGTTCATCCTCAGAAGAGAGGGTTGTTAGAAAGATGAGGCACCTCAGTCTTCTATCCTTCTTCATGTGTCTGACACCTTCCTTACTCACTGGGATGGGACACAGCCAGACAACTCCTGCCAGAAGACTGCTGCTATTGAGATCTTTCAACCATCAGGATCATGAGCCAAATAAACCTCTTCATTTTACACTACACAGCCTTGGCTATTTGTTATAGCAACACAAAATGGACTTAAGACATCAGCCAGACATCCTTACACTGAGCCTGTCAATTACATACTGATTTTTCCCAGTACTGCCTCTATTTGTTTGGCTCAATTCCATGGATTGTTAAATGTATTCTACTCAGCTTGGCCAGTGTAGATAAGATCCACATTCATCCAATCTACTTTAATTAATAACCATTTAAGAGAAAGTCTGAATCTGACTCACACCGAACAAGAAACAGGAGGGAGAGGGGAGATTAGAGATAAATCTCCCATAACTTATGAAATGGAAATTCTTCAGTGAAGGCAAATGTTACATCTGTAAAGTGGCTCAGAGCAAGTAGCGCAGGGCCAGATTCAGCAAACGGACACAAGCAATGGATCCTGAACGGATCTTAAAGACAATAGAACAAAAACAAGAGAAAGATGCCCGGCTATGTGCTCTGCCACTTCCACCTCCCATGATGAATCCAAGCAAATTCAAGATCAGAGTTCTATTAAACCAGTAATACAACTGGAAACAAAACTCCATCAATCAAGTGAAACTCCAAAGAATTCTTCCAAGATAGAAAGCAGATGGGATCAACTTGAAAAAGGAATTCATCAATCAGATTAACACAGGGAAAGAGATGAAAAATCGAGAGCAACTCTGTAGGTACTGCAGGCCCAAACATGGAGACTGAAGGGGCAGGAAGGGAGCTAGGAAATGGCAGGGTTATTAGTGGGCCACATGCATGGTAGGGCAACCAGGAGGATAGACAGACACTCACATAAACCCACACATACTGCTGTCATTAGTGGGGGTGGAGAGTGTGGGTTTGAACCCAGGAGTTGGGTGATGGTCTGAGATCTGGAAGTCTTCAGCAAGAGCTAGGAAGCCCCTCACCCAAGAGCATAGTGTACGGACTCACTGAGATCCCTGCTGTGCTATAGCAAAAAAAGTTCTGGAGGATAAAAAATGCCAAGTATCAAGGCAAGCAAACACCAAAACCCACCAAGTATTGGGCAGCACAGTGCCAGAAAACACCCAAACCCACCAACTGTTGGGGAGTACAGTGCCAATGAGAGGGGAGCCAAGTTCAACAACAAGACCGAGGAGATGTTATTTGGGCATAAATCACATTCTAGGGGATTTCCACAAAGCAAGCACTGACTGTTAAGAAAATGAGAATCGCAGTTCTTTAACTATGTGATGCCTATGTGTGTGTATTTGCTGGGCATCCGTCTAGTACTGCTGCTGCCACAAAGTCCTCCGTATATACTCAGGATCCTGCAAGGTCAATGGGTATAACTAAAGGAAATTTGAGCTCTGAAATTTCTCCAGAAGGGAAAAAGAGGGGAAGGTTATGCATAGTAATAAAAAGTTACGGTGCGTGAATAATTGCCTAGGTCTTCATAGCTAATGACGTTCAAGAAGGAAAGACAGCGGAAGAGGAAATGCTATGGCAATAAACAATGGCAAAAGCATTCTCCATGGCTAAAGAGGGAAAGAGGTCACTTTGATTAACAGTCCAGGGAGCCCTCCCGTATCAAGAAGCATTTGACAGAACATACCAAGTAACATAATCACCTGACCGCAAAGTGCACATTCCATCAGCATCACCATGCGTGCTCACCGCACACATCCAGAAATAGATAGCTTTTATAGTCCAAACCTACATGAGAGAAAAGAGCATTCCATGTGTGTGTTCACGCCCCCCCCCATCAAATAACACCCTCTTTGGGTGCTTAGCTCACGACTTTCCGTGTCTTCAATAGCCTTTGTGGCACAGACAAAGCCACACCGACAAAGCCAAAATAGCCAATTTAAACTTCTCTCTGGCCACCGCTCTAACTGTGGGCTCTCCACATCTGATAAGGAAAGGCCAGTGTGGAAGGAGACCCAGTGCAGGCTTTCTCTCTCAAAACTCATTGCATGGAAACAATTACAGCAAAGTATAAGGTCAAGGCTATTTTTGTAATTTTTTTTTAAAGAGCTGAAAGGTACAACTGGAAAACAGAAGTTGGATCCATAACTCACCAAAGTTTGAAGACACCTAAAGGAAAGATGACAGTGAACTAGCCATTGTGAGGTGGAGGGTTGGGAGAGAGGTGGGGATAAAACAGGAAGTGGTCAGAAACGTGATATACACAGAAGAAAAGAGAAGGTAGAGAGTTCATGGCTGAACATGTCAGTCATTTTGCAGCCAGAGCACAGGGACGGAGCTTCCTAGTCCAAACTTGCAAGTGTCAGTGTTGTGGGGTGCTTCGAAAGACAACCAAGAATTTGTCTGGAGTAAAAGCATGCAGGAAGTCTGAGACTTTGACCATCAGGAGATGGGTCAGAGTCTAACAGATAAAGTGCAAGTGTAAACAGTGCAGCAGGCATTGGTATCAAATACAGAAAAGATTAAACCTAGTGAATGAGGCATTGTGGTCAAAAGTGTCTGCACTTCAAATACTAGCTCCCAAGAAAGTAGGCAAGAGTTAAACACACAAAGGAGTTTCATAAAAAATTTTGGTTTTGAAGATTTTAACCTATTGAACAGGATTTTGAACATCAAAGAAATAAAATACAAAGATGTAGGAGACCCAGATAATGCTAACAAGACTGGAGCGCTGATAACAGGATGAACGAACGGGGAACAGCCACTACAGGCACAGTGCTGCAGACTGCAGAGGAACGAAGCATTCTTTCAAAGAGTGCATGTTAATGCACTCATCATAGGCATGGACTACTAAGTAGCCTTTATAAGCTGTCTTAAGTTTTACAGTTCTATGTTAAGCCAAGCTGAAATCTAAAACCTTCATGCTCTGACTGCAAAGCCGTGGAACTGGGATGCAACTGGGATGCATATGGAATGCGAAACTAGTCTTTCTACCTAAGATCCCCAGTACAGAATAGCTGAGTGTGATGTGAACACCTCAAAGCATAGAAGGTTTGCTAGCTGCCTTCAACTACTGGTTATACAAGGCAAGCAGGACACTTAAACCTGAACTTAACAAAGAAAAACCCAAGAAAATGCACTTACATAACTATTACATTTGGGACTGCTGGTGTAGTTAGGTATATTATAAGATATTTTCACATTGAACAAAGGAGTAAACTATCCAAGATATATTACTAGAAATATGGAAATAAATTTCTAGCATGAAATATATTAATATGATTTATAGTAATTTGCCAAGGGAGAAAATCCAAGTAATTATCAAGTGTATTGATTAAATGGCTTGTAAGAAAATAAACAATTGCTCCTATGATTTCTTTACATTACAGAGAACATTTGTTGGAAATGCATAGTTGGGATCATACTCCATGGTGAGCTACAAGCGAGCCGGGCAGGAAGGCTGGGAATGAAGCTCAGAATAGTGACTAGGCATTATGGGACAGCTATGTGCCGGCCCCTTCAAGAAAGAAAGTGTGGGGCTGGTCATCAGGGTGTGTAGCGCTTCCTTCACATGTGAGAGGCTGGGAGTCCATCTCCAGCGCTCAAGGGAGGAAGCATGTGCATGTTAATGCTGGAGAGGAAGACCCAAAATATCTGCTCAATCTCAAAGCCAGCATCATCAAACTTTTCTTCCCAAATGAATCCATAATTTAGTGAAGCTTGTATTCCAAAGCTATGTGTTTCAGAGAGCATCTGAGTTGACCGTTGTCTAAATAGCCATGGGACTGCAGGACTAAGGATCTAGTCCTGGAGAGGAGGTCTGAACCTCAGAGGGCCACAGAGCTGGGGCACCTGTGAGACAGGCCCCAGATGCTCAAGGGCCTGGCTAAACATACAGACATCTCTTTCAATCTACAGGAAAGGGACAAATTAACCATGAATGTGCCATGTCAGCCTCCTATTCATCTTAGGGGGAAAGTGTTACATTCCTCTCTCATTCTCAAATGGATTCCAGATGCTCTTAAGGTTTTAATGTTAAAATTATAAAGGCAATAGAGTAAAATACAGAGTGAAAAATGGTAAGAGTAAGTTTTTGCTAAGCATGAAATCAAAATCTGGACTAATATAAGGGAAGATTAATAGATGTTAATACATAAAATTTAAAATGTACCTCACAATAGAACAGAAACCTGTCGTATACAAAGGTGAGATACAAGAGAAACGGGGGAGTTGGGAAGAGGGTGAGCAGGAGGGAAATTGTCAATAGTTTCACTTACTACAATCTTGATAAACAGCTAGAAAAAAGAGAACACAATTGTCTAAAGCAAAGAGAGAATGCAGAAGAAAGCTCAAATAAAACAAAAAGCTGATGACCAGGAAGAAACGAGTGAGACCTGACAGCCAGCGTCCCACCAGCTAAGCCTAAAACTAATGATAAATGTCCCATGGAATTTGGATGTCCTTGCTTAGACTACTGGGAACAGTGCCCCAGTCACCTACTGGAAAACAGTTAGTGTGTCAGAAGCCCACTGACCACTACCCCAGGCCTGTCCTATGAAAGAGGTCCACCAGGCACATTCCTACATGCGGGTAACCATTGTTTGTTTTGGGATGAATTTTTAGTTGAAAAGGGAAAAATGTTTTAAGTGGTTATCAATTCAAGATTAAGGGAAACATGTAATCTCTTTAAAGTGACACAAATTTTTTATATATTTCACAAACTTCTATTTACTAACGTGAAAACTTACCCAAAGTAAGTATAATAAAAAGTTGAGTATGAAAAGTAGAAAAGAATGACCAATAATCAAGTCCCAGTGCACGGTGGTGCTGTGTGGGTGGCTAGACCTTGCTGTGAGGCAGCACCCATTTGTTTGGTGCAAAATAAGAAGGCAGACTGGATCTTAACTACTTCTAGCTGCCATTAGCAACTAATCTATCTTCTTAAACAATATGGTTTTGAAATTTACTTAAGAAAAAGACTAAAATATCAACTGTGGAGAGATTTAGAGCAATCACTTTATTCTTTTAAATTCGACTATAGTTTTAATTTCGAGTACTAGGTGCATTAGTCAGCCTGGATGCCATATGTACGTATCATATATTCAAAGCTTAAGTGTCAGAAGTGAAAGGTCTCAGGGTGTGGAGGCCCAAGATGGAGGTGTGGGAAGAGTCACGTTTCCTTGGTCCCTCTACTTGACTATCAGTTGGAGGTCTACATGGCCTGTCTGGTGTTCATGTGGTCTTTTGTATATGCATGCACATCCCTGGTCCTGGTCTCTGTGATTACTCTTCATTGTCCACTTAATTGAATTTAGAATCACCATGGAAACATGCCTGTTTCCCATAAGGGCCTTTCCAGGAAGGTTTACCTGAAGAGGGTGACTCACCCTGAGTCTGAGTATGAGAGGCACTGTTGAGTGGAGAAGGTCCAGGACTGAACAGGAAGGAGAGCGTAACCTAAGCACACAACCATCACTCTCTGCCTCTGGATGGCAGGTACCTCATACTCCTGCAGCCAGGATGTCCCCACACCCCACCCATGACAGACTGGACCCTGAAACTGTGAGGCAGGAAAATCCTTCCTTCCGTAAGTAGCTTTGGTCTGGTGTTTAGTCTCAGCAATGAGAGCAGTCCCTGCTACAGTCTCTCTCTGGGGGCTGTCTTCTCTTAAGGACATCACTCATGACGGATCCCTAGGACCCATCCCTAAGAACCTTATGTAATTTAACTTTCTCTATAAGGACCCTGTTTCCAAATCCTCCCATACTCTGAGGTCTCTGAACGCTAGTACTCAAACCATGAATCTGAGGAAGGGTCATTTTAGCCCATGACACTCTTATGTACTAATTCTAGGCAATGTTCTCCTTTACCCTCAGTGTAGCCTTCTGTTATTTTAGTTACCCATTGTCAACCAAGATCCAAAGATACTAATGGGAACATCCCAGAAATGAAGAATTCACAAGTGTTTAATAACTTTCCTTACAACTGATGATTAATGTTATTATTCTACTTCATTGTGGATCTCTTGATTTGCCTTATTTATAAATCAAATTTTGTCATATGTGCATGCCATAGAACAAGCACTATACAGAGAGTTTGGTTCCATATGTGACTTTGAGGCATCATAGGACCGTGCAGAGCACAGTGTGGGTGAGTAGGAAGGACTGTAGTTGAGGGAAATGCTAAACCAAAGGTACAAAGGAGAGCGGAGGCACTACGGTGAATCTTTCCGAAGGTATGCCTGCCTTTCTCCCGCTGCAGAGCTGAGCACAGTATGCCTCCCTTTCTCCTGCTGCAGAGGTGTGGGGTGAGGAGTCACGAGCCATACACAGGTCATGGCCCACAGTGTCCCTTAACAAAGAGTACAGTGGCAAGTGCAGGGGTGATTGCTAACACTCTTACCCACAGCTGGCATCCACCTGGTGACTTGTGCCAGGCAGTCACCTGCCCAGAGTCTGACCCAAACTTAGGGTTACTTTTGGAATAGAAACCAAGGAATTTTAACTATGTTCTCTGGACTCTAAGGTTTACATCATACTGTAGTAGGCTCAGTTGAGGGTCGTCTCTAGTAGGGGACCCTGTGTAGTACCTCCCTCCTCTCTTAAACTCAGGGATGTCTGGTAAGCAAAAGAATGGGTGAATAAATACGTGGATAAGAAAAGAAGTGAATGTGCAGATAAATAAATAAGTAAGGGTTGATTAGATGATTTTTAGGCTGCTAAGATGGTTCCGCAGGAGAAAGCACTGGATGCCAAGCCTGATGACCTGAATTCAGTCCTCAGAATCCACATGGTGGAAGGAGAGAATCAACTCCATTTTGTTCTCTGACCTACACACGCACACACACACACACACACACACACACACGCACACACACGCACACACGCACACACGCACACATACGCATGCATGCACGCATGTACGCACGCACACTAGCATTAAGTTTTTGTCAATTTAACACAAACCTAGACATATATGGGAAGAGAGACTCTTAACTAAGAAGATGCTTCTGTCAGATTGACCTGTATGCAAATCTGTGGGGGTATTGTCTTAATTAATGATTGATGTGGGAGGGCTCTGCTCATTGTGGGTGGAGCCACCTTGGACAGGTGGTCCTGAGATATAAAGAAAGCAGGCTGTGCAGACCACCAGGAGCAAGCCAGTAAGCATCACTCCTCCATGGCCTCTGCTTTAGTTCTTGTCTCCAAGACCCTGCCTTGAGTTCCTCCCTGACCTCTCTCAGTGATAGACTGTGACCTGAGAGTCGTAAGATGAAATATATCATTTCTTTCCTAAGTTACTTTAGGTCATGGTGTTTTATACAGCAATAGGAACTCCTAAATAAAACTCATGCTTACACACACACACACACACACACACACACACACACACACACACACAATGTGTAAATAAATTTAAAAAATTAATTTAGATAAAGGTGTTTTAGATGTAAATCAACAATAACTGTTCATGTTATTATTTCTGACTTACTTCATCCTATTTTAATCAGGCTACTTTATGCTTAAAGATGGCTAATTACAGTAGACTAAGTCACTTTACACTTCATCAGCCTTGGTGACAGACATAGCTTCAGGCTGGAGCCCTGGCCCTGCGCCCAGGAATTACATGTGCTCAGTGGTTCTGGCTCGTTGCAGTTCATTCACTGGTTTCTCCTTCTTGCTTTGAGATAAGTAACTGCCCATAATTCCTGGAGTGGAGACCCCTCTGGCCACACTCTGGTGGGCTGTGATGGTGGTGACAATGTTGGGTGTTGGCGTGTGCGCATGTACATAGCATTATGAAGAACAGGAGAAGATGGCCATGGCCTGCTCAGCCACCTGCTTCCCACTGCCCCGAACCTAATTAATCTCCCCATGCCAGAAATCTGTTGGTTCTGAGCCAACTGCAGGGAGCAAAGTGTCGACCTAGTCAACCAGGCAGACCTGGGATCTAGACTCAGTACGAGAGAGTCCAGGCTGTGGCGGCGAGGAGAATGGTAGCGTTCCTGGGATGCTCCTAGACTCTTGGGCATATTAGCAAGTGTCAAGTAGGCTGTACTTGAGAAGAAATCTCAAGATGGTTTTAATAGTCCCGAGGATGAAATGATAAGGTCTATATTTAAAAAGGCCAGGACAATGCAAATGTTTAGGCAGGGTGACAGGGAAGTCTCTGAAAGTTCGTTGACATGAGGACAAGATGCTGTGGAGGGCTCCGCTTTCTCACTGAAGGCACCCAGACTCTCCAAGATCAAAGTACTCAATGAGGATACAGTGGAGTCATTTAAAAATTACTGTCAGTACGTCACAGTCAGAGGAGCAGACTCATGGAAGATCCACCAGACAAATCAGCAGCTTTCTGTAATACTCTCACCAAATAATTTTTTAAGAAGTTAAGAGGCACGTTGTAAATAGCTGCACGCTCCCTTGCCGGCCCTGCCCCCATCTCCTGTCTGCCTAAGCACTGCCCAGGTGCCCTGTGCAGGAGACTGAGTTTCTGAGGAGGTGATAGAAGGGAACTAATAGGATTATCAGCCAGGAATGCCTGCCAAGAGCCGCTCATTGTTGCTGAAGGCTCCCACTGCCCTCCATCCAGCACAAGCCTGTGCTCCCCAGAGTGAAATGGTTTTAATAAGCTATGTGAAGCCAAGTATTATTAAATAAATTATGTCAATTTGAAGCTCTGCCTGGGTGGGCTTCAAAGTCAGCTCGATTTGGGATTTAGCAGGATGGATGAAGATCCATCGGCTAGGATTACCATGTGCCCTTAGGTGCTGTTTTAATCCCAAATTGTTGAGTCTTCCTGAGATTTCCTTGTGTATAAATAACACAGTAATTGTCCAGGGAGCTAACAGGTGCAAATCCCCACGCATGGTGTCTTGTCACATACAGGCTGCTCACTCAGGCCAACTGCCATTGTCACCACTGTTAATGCTGTCATTAGACTGTCAGTCATTGAGCAGGGTAATGATGCAAAGCATCACATGTCTTAGCTATTTTGTTCGTTGAGGATGATGTTTGGAAGTTAGGAGGGTCAGACTCCCCCCCCCCCAAAAAAAAAGAAAGAAAAAAGCTGTAGCAATGCCTAGAGAGAAAGGGAGAAGGGAAGCGCTGGGTGTGACAACCCCTCTACAGTCTATCAGTGTAAGTCAGGGCATGCGCACTGCCGCTTCCATGGAGTCAAGGTTTTAGTCACAGCCAGTAAAGGCATTCAGATGTGATGACCAAGAATATTAAGAATAAAAATGGATTGAATCTCACCATTAGTAAATCTGGACACTTTTCTCTAAGATAATGAAATTCTCTCCCTTTGTTCCTTTAAAAACTCTCAAAATATGGCTGACTGTATACACATCAAAACCACGAGCGTGCACACGGAGCTGACGAGAGTTGCATGATCGGATCTGACATGAAAGGAAGCCCCACCGAGTGATACTTGCCCAGTGACAGCCCCAGAGGCCATCACTCTAGCCACAAGACACAGTGCTGTCAGAAGCAAGGGGCAGGAGGGTTGCACTAGACTGGCCACTGCTCTGAGGACAGCTCAGTCACCCCTGCGACCCGGTGGGCAGCACAGGACAGATGTAGTTTCAATCATATGATCTTAACATCTTCTTTTAAACTTATGAAGCAAGTAGTTCAAGACCGCCATGCTTCCAGGAGCTGGGTGGCCCCAGGATGGCACGACCATCTGCAGTTGCTGGCCTCAGTTCTCCTGTCGGGATATTCTGGTCTGCTCTACGGACACTGATACTGGACTTGAAAATAGGAAAGTGTGGACCGAGTTACCTTGGCACTAGCAAAAGAAGAAGAGGAGGAGGTGTGGTTGTGAGTGGTGCATCATGGGGAGAGGAAGGAAAAGAGGTCTTGCTTGTCCATTGCTGTGTGAACAGCTGGTAAGTGGGATAGAGAGCAAGGGTGAGCATCTTGGTCACAGTTATGTGATCACCATAACTAGATCACCGTAACATAGAGATAATCTCATTCTTTTAAAACCCGGAAGATGGGGAGGTTTGGTTCTGATCTTGTTACACGATTGACAGAATGTGAAGAACTGTGTCAATAGAGCTAAGGCATTGTTTAGTAACTGGGGTGGGTGTTCCTTCAGAACCATCACCAACAGAAAGAGGGGGAAATCCCTGAAAGATGATTGACAGCCTGCAAAATGGGATGATGTCACTCTAACCCACTAGAAGACAAGGATGTCCTAAGAGAAGAGAGTACTGAGTCTACCTTCCATGCCCAGCATAGGGCCCTCAGAGAGCAGCCAACATCAAAGCCAACAGGATGACTTAGTACATATTCCTAGCTCAGAAAGGGATCAAAACCAAATTCTGTTCTACAGCTTCTACCAAGTGTGTGTTGCTTTAACGGCATTGCTAAAAAGTTGAAAACCGTAAGTTGAAGAAGCATCATTAGGAAGAGACCACTGGGACCGAGTCCCCTAGTAAGAGTCTGCCGATTTACAGCCTAAGCCCTTTCTATTTGATTTGTTTGAATATCGCACATAATATTAATGTTTAAAGTGACCTAGAGCTGATTTGTTAGGTTTCTACTCTATCAATATTTGTTGGCTTCTCACAATGAATATTTCAAAGAGAAATCCCTGAAAAAGTCACAATGTTTTTCTTGTTCCCAACCCCAGGGACACAATCTACCATTGAAAACCCTGTGACCCACAGGTCCCTAAAGGAGGGCAGGACGCTGTTGTGCCATAGGGACCTCATGAGGGGTGTTGCTTTCTTGGAAGGCAGAAGGAAAGAGAAAGAAAGGCAAGCAGATTTCATTTTGGTTATTCGACAATCTCGGCCTGTCCTGATTGGTTAGTTTGCACTTGACAGGCGATTTGGCAAGCATTAGCTAGCCCTGGGAGGAACCATCAGGGTCAGCAAGGTTCCAGATGCCAAAGCCTCGGAATACAGAAAAGACAAGACACGGTTCAAACACCTTCTGGAAACGTTTCTCTTGTCAAACACCCCTGTTCATTGCCTGCCTCAGGAAAATCACACTAGAAAGAGTACCGGTCGCTAGACACCGCCAGCTTGCACGCTTGGCCTGTTAGCCATCACGGCCAGGTGTTGACAGAACCTTCTGGCTAAGCTTCTGCTTCTAGCCCAGCATCTCCAGCTGTCTCTGTCCACCTCTGAGCCAGGAGCGGCCTGTGAGTGGGCAGCGAAGTCCTAGGGGGCAGCTCCAATGGCCCTGGGCCTTGCACAAGGGCAGCCATCTGGCTTGGATTTGGTCATCAGCAGAACGAGTAGAGGGTCCTGTCCAGGGGCTCCTGGGGTATCCTCTTAGGTACTGTTACCCCCGGCAACTTGGTTGCACAGTAACTTCCTCTGTGTTCATTGTTTGTTCATTTTGTTTTCAGATACTGGGAGCTGAACCTAGCCTGAGTTTACGTCTCTAGGCCTAGCTTTTCACACACCCAACTCCCACACGGATGTCATCCCCAAACCCTGCCACCAAGAGGGCATCTTTCATGCGTCTAAACAGTTTTTCCCTCTAACCCTCCACAACTTGTCTGCCTGTCTGATCACTGAATGCTCTCATCTGAGTGATAATAGGAAGTCTGTGCATGCTGTAATTTTTAGTCTAGAAGCTGGAAATAGAGCAAACGGTATCTCAACCCATGAAAGGAACCCAGTTACAACCTGTATATATGTGGATAGCTTGGTTAAGTTTTCATAATGCAAATACCCTGATTTTTTAAAAAAAAATACCACAATCTGGGACCAGTAAGCCTTCCTAATTCCCAGTGAATGGTTGGCAGAGATCGCTCATCTATTTACTTACTAATTTGTTTAAAAGTATAGTGTTGCAGCGGGGCGACTGCTTGCCTTGTGCTTGTTAGTGTTTCTATAAGAATCATATGCTACAAGCAAGGATTGCTTCTCCTGCTGGAAACTGCGTGGAGGATTTGGGTTTCTGTCTTCTCTGGGCTGCAGGCAGCAACTGGGTGTACAGGCCACCCGAGCTCTGTGGACTGCCATGTCCCCTTTCTGGCCTGCGCTCTGGTTTACCCAGCTGTGCCAGTAGGAAAGGGAACAGCTGGACATAAACAATCGCACTGCTCCTGCCAGGTACAAAAGGGTTTGTGTTGCTCTTTTGGGCATTTCTGGCTTCTTAGAGAAAGCAAAATAAAGCAAGATTATAATGAGCAAAGCCTTATGAACTGTGACCGCTCTTAATCATAAACAGACAGTTTATCCACTGAAATCACATGGCTCAAGGATCTGCCTGCAGAAGAATGATCATTGTAGGTTAATGGGAGGGAGGGGTAGAGGAAAGAAGGGAGAGAGGGATGGAGGAAGAGAGAAAGAGAGAGAGAAAGAGAGAGAGAGAGAGAGAGAGAGAGAGAGAGAGAACTCCCCAAGAGCTTCCTGGCATCAGGGAAGCCCCTGGCCTAGTTGTGCTTGATACTGAACAGGCTGTTGGCTCACAGACAAGCACCAGCCCGGGAAGGGACAGAACAGAAGGGTGGAGATGTCCAAGGACACAGCAGGAACTGTCAGCAGCCTAGAACAACCACATCCGGACACATGCGGCTGCCTCTGTGACTGAGAAAGCTGATTGGTTCTGTAAGGTTGACTGGGATGGCATCGGGAAGACATTTTCCCTTTCCTCTGTGGGGTCACCTGGGATTGCTAAATTTGTTAAACCTATAGGAGACCCTGAGATCCAGCAGGGCATCCAACTGTAACTCTCTTCGGTTCACACCCAGGGAAACCTGAAGATTACGTTTTGCTCTGTGGGTACCGAGCTTTTGGGCCTGCCATTTCTGAGCAGTTAATACCCTCTAAAGAGGGAGAAAAGCCCTTTCCAGCCCTGACTCCTTGGTTGATTGTGTCCCTCGGCAGCTGGGAAATGAGAAGTCCCCCACACAGGAGGGCAGGGCGGCTGCATGGGTGGGGGATGAAGGCGTTGGGAGGAATGCTCAGGGGAAATTCCAAAGAAATGAGACCCTGAGAAGTAATAATAGTGTTTCTCTGTGGCCTCTGAGGCCCCTCTTCAGTATCCCCGCTGCCTGCCCAGCTCCTACCCGGCTCCAGGGATTTGTGCCTGTGCAGGTGGAGAACCCGTACTCCCCAGTTTAGGTAAACTCTTTGCTTCTTCCCTCATTACCTGGCCAACCAAGGCCCCTGTTGGCTGCTTCCATGGCGCAACCCCCTCCAATTTAGGCGAACCCCAGCTACTAGGCACCTGTCCGCGCCCGCCTGGAGCGCGCCCTCTGCTGGCACTGATAGGGCTGGCAGTGCGGCTGCCTGGTCTCAACCCTAGGCAAGACACAGCGATCAAATTTGACTAGCCACCCACACCAGAACCACCTTAGGTGCCCACGGGAGGCCCCTGTTCAGACTCTGCTGAGAGTTTGCACCGACATGTTGCTTATCAGCAGACCAAGTTACTAGATGCTTCTGTCGGAAATGACTTCCTGATATCTCTTTCTGTCTTTCCTCCTGTATCTTCTCACTTCACTTTGGGTAAGGACAGCTAGGCCTCTCGTAAAAAGCCTGAGGTATTTTGACAGAACTGATAATCTAACCCAATTCTCCTCTTCCCAAACCTTCCCTTGTTTCCTGGCAAACCGATTCTCAGACCCCTCTCCATTGTGGTATCCAGTTCACAGGAACTGTAGGTAGGGTTTGACCAGTGTACCCCAGGGACAGGCTAAAACCTTTGCCGGTGGGGCTTGCAGGCAGGGGCACAGCAGTTACATAGGAGAACTCCCACTTCAGATTCACTTCAATTAGCTCGCTTGCTATATGCTGCCAGCTAATCTCATGCATTCATTCGCCATCAAACAATTCATTTCTTCTATGAGCCAGGCGGTTGCAAAGGCTGCACCACTTAAGACTTGTAACTCTGTAACTTAAAGAGTTAACTTCCACCCGGATTTATTATGTCCATTAGCATCACCTGCAGGCTGCATGACTCTAATCCAAAGAATCCTAATTCCTAAACGTTGTAATATCTGATTTTAACTTTGGAACATTTGGGATTTCCAGATTTTGAAATATCTTACATTTAGAATTTTTATATTAGAGATGTTCAACCTGTGAGTTCTTTGAAGATATTCCAAAATCTGACCAAACCACATATCTGAAGGATCTCTCACCTCCTGGTAAGGGACACTCAGCTCGTACACAGACCATCTGGGGTACTGAATTTTGCACAACTCAGTATGTATATGAGCACTCCATCAGTGAACGCTGCAGGTAGCTTTTCTCCATCCTGTGCTTCTCGACAACACAGTCATTTAACATCCTTCACAGAGGCTGTCCAGCTATGGCTGAGCTTCCTGGGTCAACTATCCATTGATACCCCTTGCAACACAGTGGTCCACCAACTGCCAACGCTTTTAGGAGACACCCATGGGGATCTTCCCATGCTGTCTTTTGATTGACGTCACCTCGTCACATGCCAAGAAATCCCGACACCAAGGGCACCGCTTTTGCTTGATGTGCAACCTACTCACTGCATTCGTGTTCTTGTCCCGCTGTGTGGTTTAGACCCGACACCCTCCATTGCCTCTCATTGTCCCCACAGCCCCGCTGCACAAAGGACTCTCAGTTGTGCCCCAAGGTCTGCTCTCTGCCCTGATTCAAACAGGAGCCTGAGCTGTCTCTGGCGTCTCCTGGCAAGTAAGCGCTTTGTTTCTCTCCTGCTCTCAGCAGTGCCTGTCCTGCCTGAAGTGTCTCGGGTTACGCGTTTTTCCTGTGTCCCAGCGGAAGCTGTGTCAGTCTAATAATAGATGGCATTCTTAACAAGGACTTCCTGATGGTCATTACGAACTGTCCCATGCTGGTTTGGAGTTATTACCCCTTCTTGCATCTCTTGTTTTCAGCACACTGAACCGCCACTCTGTAGGCTGTACCTGAATGTGTGTGCTTTGTGCGCGTAATGTATGATGTATGATAGAGGTGCCTGCTTTGCATGTATTTTGTAACACATGTTATACTAGAATATCTAAATAAAGAAGGCATCCTGCTTTAAATTATAGCAAGGGGCTGCTGAGGTTTGCGTGTGATCTTGTAGAGGAGTGTGTGAGCAGTGGGTGTGGCGTGGTTCATCTACCCCATCCCACTCTCTAGGTCTCATTAATCAGGAAACCTGGAGCTGAGTCATCTCAAATATTTTCCCACAACTCCTCCGCCGTGTGCCCAGGTGACCACCCGTAAATGAACTCCACTGTCTGAGATCCATCGTGGGTACTTATATTAGTGGTTGGAGGCTTTCTGCTAAAAGTGCTTAGGTCCAGACGGGTTCCGGATTTCAAATTTTGGGACATTTGCACACACATGAAGAGCTGTCTGAAAGGTGGATGGCGAGTTCAGATCCAAACTCATTTTCTGTTTCCCGAGCACCTTCCCACATAGGCTAGAGATCATTTTGTTCAACATGTTTGTGTTTGGTGACATGAGGTAGATGCCGAACCTCCTGCCTGAACTGGTGTGTTGGCGCTCAAAAGGTTTTGGATTTTGAAGCATTTGGAGTTAATATTTTCAAATTAAAGGTGTTCAACATTACTATTACTTCTAATGGCAATAATAGTTTTTAATTAGACAAGATTTTAAAATTTTTCATACAATGTATTTTATCATAGTCTTTCTCCTCCCCATCTCCCCCTAACAGATTCTCCCCACTTTCCTACCCTTCTGACTTTGTTTTTTTCTCTCAAATAAGAGAAAAGAAAAAAATCAACAAAACAAAAGTTCCACAAAAAAAAAAAAACAACCAAACAACAACAAAACATGGAATCTGTTTTATGTTGATCAATTCCTCCTGGGACCAGGGCCTGCCCTGGAGTGTGGCTGATGTACTCAATGACATGCCATTGGAGGAAACCGACTTCCCCTTTCCCATGAGGTGCCAAAAACATGGAATTCTTCCAGAATGTTGAAGCCATCCTTGCACAGGGGCCATGCTAACCTTCTTTGTAGTGGTCCAGTTTTAGTACACATGCTGCCAAAGCAAGCAAGGCAATAATGATTTGAACTACTTGAATATACAGCTGAGGCTTCAATGATTAGATTCTTAGACCTATGAAGTTAACACATCTTCTTGCTTGTTGTTGAGAAAAACCGAGGCTTGGTATGTCTAAGTTTCTTTCATAAACAAGCATCTCACTATGTGGCATCTAGAAAACCAGTTATATCAGAATTCATCACATTCTCAATCTAAGACCAATACCCATGGGGGTTCCCTGAGGAGACATGTAGGACTAGAATTGTATGGTTCAGTGTTGGGTGTGGGAGCCACTCCTGAAATGGCTGCTAAGCACCTGAAATATGGCCCATCTAAGTTCAGAGATCTTGACTATGTGGAAGATATACCAAACTTTACATAAATGTAAAACACTTCATTCACAATTTTTATACCAATTCCATGTTGAAATTTTATTTTGGATATAACAAGTTGAGTGATGTATATTACAAGCACCAATGTTGCATTTCTAAAAACACTTCATGATGTGGCTACTCAGAACCTACAATGACAAAGTGAATCATGCTGGTGGTGGCTGTATCGTTCCTCCATCAGACAGAACTAACAGAAAGGAGAGTTTAGATTTTGATCTCTATTGTGTTGTTCATTTTTTCAGGACAAGGAAGTCAATGAGGAAAGAAACACCCAAAGAAATATTCCCCAGAACACTGCCTATGTAACTGTCTCTTGATGCTTTGATTTGGATTAGCTTCCAGGCACATTGCAGAGGTTTCTAGAGAAGAATAAATAGTACTAATTTTATCATAATTGCTTATAATTTTATTAAATATGGGAGAGAGAAAGTGAGAGAGGAAGATGGAGAAAGAATAAAAATTTTAATGTATATTAACAAGATAGAAAGATCCCTTATTTAAAAAAAACAGTCTTGAGACATATTTCACACTTATTGTAGGAACACGGAGAGTGTTCAGCAAGGGGACATGCCTTCCTACTCTGTCCAGCCCTAAGCCACTGGTTCCTAACAGCCTTGCCACTCAGCCGTGGGAGCAGGTTCTTAGTCCTAAGGTTGACCTTCCCAGATGACCTCTCCACCAGGTAGTCAGGAGTGGCTTCCCCACAGTTCTGTATTTCAACATTTTCCAAAACCCTCCAGCATCATTGACCATTTTATCCCAATCAAAATTCCACTGGATGCTCAGACGAGCCTGGAGTTTCCCGACTGACATACAACCTTGGAGGGGACCAATGCAAGGCTAAGGCCACAAGACTCCAGAGCCCAGTGCAATTCATCCCCAGTCCTTGGCCGCAATGCCTAGAAAGAGATAAGAATGCTCCAGAAGTGGAACAGATCATGTCTCTTCTAGAAAGACTGCCTACGAGGACTGCGCTTGTGTGGAGGCCCTGTCTGGCTAATGTACAACATTTTACGACTAGAACCACAGAGAAATCTCCCATTGTATGGAAACTACACAGATATGGTCTGAGAGCAGGACACAGATGGAAGAGACAGTGCGGACCTGTGTGTAAGAGCGGGGTGTGAAGGGTGGAAATAGTTGTTCATCTGGAAAGAACACTTCTACCCTTTGTCTCTGCATTGGTTGTGTCTCTCATTGTGATCCAACTCCTAACAAGAAGTGATTTAGCAGAGAAGAGCATGTTTGGGTCTATCGACTGAGGAAATTTGATCTGTCATAATGGGGAGATGCGGTGGGTAGCTCAGGGACAGCAGGAGTGTATGGTGACTGCTTACTCACATAGCAGCAGAGCAAACAAGCATGGTTGGGACAGAAAACAGGGCCAACCCACGAACCACAAGGTCCCCAAAGATCCTCTTCCTCCTGCTGGGCCTCATCTCTCAAAGGCTCTGCAAGGTTTCTACAAGGTTCCTGGGCAGTGCTAGCTATTCAGATGCACAAGTCTGCAGAGTATTCTATATGTGAATCATAACAGTTACATGAAGAAAGGCTGATTCTGGACAAGAGTGACAATGATTTCCTGAGAGCTGTGCTGGGACAGGTTGGGGACAGGAGGTGCCCTGGTCAAGGTTGTTTGGGTTTCAGACTTGCTCTTAACACAGTGTGCCCCTTAACTCTTGGGAAGTGACGTCCGCCGGCTTCACCCTCTGTCCCAGGCCTGTTCAGGGAGACTGTGAAATACCTACTAGAATGTCGGTTATTTTATTCATGAGAAAGCCTTTGGGTTCAAGTACTAACTCCATTTTGCAGAGAGGAGAAATCAAGGATTCAACCCAAAGTCACATGGTAAATAAGCTCACACAAGGGGCCTTACATGATCCAAAGCCTACAATTTGCTTAAAACCATTTGAATTTTTTTTCTAAACATTAAAACAATTTCTGAGGCAGATGGATGAATCTGGCCAGCCGCAACTTGGACACTTACTGGCTTTTTTTTTTTTTTGACTTGAAGCCAAATACTTGATTTCACTACAACTCAAGTTTCATAGTTTTAATTTGGGAGAGGGCAACAATAGGGCATATATAAATTTATTATAAAGAATAACACAAGTACTTCATTAGAATGCTCAGCAAAGTACTTGGAATAAGGCAGAGACAGCAAATACCAAATAAGTCTGCTCATTTGTGTGTGTGTGTGTGTGTGTGTGTGTGTGTGTGTGTGTGTGTGTGCAACACAGTAAAAGAAGAGTAAGGCATCATTCACTAGATAGAATGTTCCCAGATGCCTCAGGCATAGGCTGCCCTCGAGGAGCTCACAATCTGGAGGTAGGACAGGAAAAGGGGAAGCATGTATGAATGAATGACAAACATGTGGTCACGGGAACAGGAAGTTTCTAACATTGAGGGAGACTGGGAGGTGGGGGAGATGACCTGGGAGAGAGGTCAGCAGGGACCAGCCTGAGTCCTCGCCGCAGCAACAGCCCCCACGAGCTGCACTTCACCCTGCAGCTCTTCAGGGCTGCAGCGCTAGGAGGAGGGAGCGAGTGGCAAACAGTGGGAAGGGACATGGTCTCTGGGAACTGGCAAGTGCGCACCGAAGATTGTAGTTGGGAGCATGAACTGGGCCACATTTGGTCATGAGAATGTATTCTGAAACGACTGTTTCCCCGATCTAGACACAGGACCCTCCTAACTTCAGAAATCACTTCCAATCGAGTGACAAGTGCAAGCCTCTAAAGCCAGGGACTGGTGATGACCTAGGCTCTATCTCAGAATCTCCTTTCTAAAATCCAAACTTTGACACACAGCTTGCCGTGCCTCCTTCTACTAAGAGGGCCTTCCCACACCTACCTCTGTCCATCCAGTTCCTCTTTCTCCAAAATGTTGTCATAGAAATGGGGAAGATCCTCGGCAGTGCTGAAACTCATTGCAGTTTGACTTCTGAGTGGCTCTTCTGTGGTCCAGGGCTGTACGGAGCTGGAGGGTGAGTAATTGTAAGTCCATCATGAGGAGGTCTCTGGTGTGGGCTTTCTGGACCCATTAGTGACTGCAGCTGTGGTATAATGTTGATGACGCCCTCTCAGGAGTGAGTTATGAGGCTTTATTACCAGCAGAGTCAGTGCATTTAGGTCATTTCTTAGGTGAAGGGACCAGGTTCAGTGGGTTCTGTTCTTCCCAAGATGATCTAGTTCAGGGTTACAGAAGTAGGGGTTACATTCAACTTTGGCCACCTCAGAAGTTAGAACAACACTCGGTATTTCTACACTCACTGAGTTATGAACTAACTGACACCAATTTCCCCAGCTTCCAGACCTTATTCTCGCTCACTTTTCTAGTGCTTTAATAACAATAAAGAAAAGAGAATACTTGTATGGTCTCTCCTGTCCTATGTACTGTCTTTCCACCAATTTCTTCTTTTTTTAAGACATTACCTAGACATTTGACAGATGGTTTCCCTACAGCCTTGGATCCTCTCCTCCAATCTCCATCACAACCTTGGCCCCTCCTCCTATCTCCATCACAGCCTTAGCCCCTCCTCCTATCTCCATCACAGCCTTGGCCCCTCCTCCTAGCTCATCACAGCCTTGGCCCCTCCTCCTATTCCATCACAGCCTTGGCCCCTCCTCCTAGCTCATCACAGCCTTGGCCCCTCCTCCTATCTCATCACAGCCTTGGCCCCTCCTCCTATCTCCATCACAGCCTTGGCCCCTCCTCCTATCTCCCATCCCAACTCCATCTACCACATAGGGTTTTCCCCACCAGAACTGGTTCCTTCCATCAGCCTTGGTCCCTCTTGCCAGCTCTGCCTCCTCTACACACTTTCCTTTCTCACTTTGCTGCTGGTGACCACATCATACTTCAGGGCCTGTTCTTTGTACACTGCTCCTTGAATACCTGATCCTTTGTGAGGTGTAGGTGGAGATGTTTGCTTCCTGTGCCACCACCAAGTTCCTCAGAATACCGCTCAAAAGGAAGGAAAGGCCTAGGAACCTCAGCACGATGGGAAGATGTGGGAAGAAGAAATGCTAGCATCACTCAGTGAACAAGACTTACGCAATTGGTGCCAACTTTTCGCTCAAAGTACTCAGCCACCTGTGCTTCTGTGCACTCCTACTGAACACATTCCTCACGACTGAATCATGAAGCCCTCACTTGCTCCCTTCTTCACAAACACGTCACCTCCGCCACCCACGTTCCTTTTCACCTCGCAGGCCACATCCATTGGCAATGTTTTCAGTTGTGCCTTCCTAACCATTTTCTTGGGAGCCAGTCCCCTCGTCTGTATCCAGAGGCAGACCAAGGTGTTTATTTGGGAGGGAAATTATTCCACTAAGTCAAGTGGGTTCAAACAGAATGAGTTTGGAAGTTTGCTTCTACTCTGTGATCTACTCATAGACACCCTATGCTTTTCTTCAGATTATGCCCCATGAGGCCCTGAGTGACAGCAGAGCTGCTTCATCAGGGGGCATCACTGACTCTCTCTTCATGCTGCCAAGAATGGCCACTCAGGAGAAGCAAGCTTGTCTATTTTCTGAAGCTTTGGGCTGTTCCTATGCCAAGATCTGCAGACACTTCACACTGGGTCACTGATTTTAAAGTCTTTTGGCTCCACCTTTTTACACGCGGCAGCTGTGAGTGTTGTAATCATGGTGACGTGCCCCCAATAACTTCCAAATCTCCTCTTTAAAATAGTGTTCTTCAGTTATAACATGAGTTTATCATTTCATCATCTAATCACTGAGTAGAGATTGCTACATGTGGGTCCCATCATGGGTAATCACCCCCCCAAAATGGTTTTTATTCCAGTAAATACTGAGTTCAAGAAAGTTGGTGAACTTGAAGTTCTTGAAGCCCAACTTCCTGGCAGACTGTGCAGGGGTACAGTGCACAGTCGAAACACCAGGCACAATCTTCCCGCCACCCCTCCCCAGTGTTTGTGGCAAAAAATGCTTTTGTTTTAGCACATGTTTTGTTGGAACGTGCTGCACCCAGTGCCGGGTTAAATGGACCATAGACCTTCTTGCCTATAGTGATGAAGGTAACCTTCATGCCCTCATATCTCCCTCTCTTCCAATTAGTATCGATTGCCTTACTGTGCTCCCCTCATGCCCTAGGCATGCTTCTTACAAGATGCTGTGTTATCATTCATGGACACAATGAGCCTGTGGATTTGCACCAAAATATGAAGTCAGATACTTAAAGAACAGCTACAGTTCATCTGGTCAGGGTAAAGATGGCAAAATGGCCTCTGTATCCTCTGCCTGGCACATCTTCAGCACAAACACCCGCTGTCTTCAGATATGACAGCATTCTAAAGATCACAGGTTTCAAATGAATCCTTATTCAATATCCACTTATCCAGTTAGACAGTAATAGCAGATGCAAATTTTCCCGCATGATGTAGAGGGGAAACTTAATGTCAATGCGGGCAAAATAATTTTGTCAAACAAAAAGTTCTTTTGTGATATATGGACTAAGTCACTTCAGCTACACCAGGAGGTATCAAAGAAAACATCTTAGTTAGCTTGTTAGTCTAGCAAATGCTAGAGATCATTGTTTTGGCTTAATTATACTCTACAGACAGGATGTGCTCATTCTGAACCCAGTTGAGTCACCAGAAAGTTTCCAGTTGTCCCCTGGAACGGCAGTGACACAAACAGCTCCTCCTGTATGTGAGGGCTGCAAAACGAAATGAAGTGGCTTTGAAAACCAAATAAATAGTCAACCAGGAGACTTGAACGACAACAGCCCCAGGAAACTCACAGTGCCTTTGTGGGGTGAGGTGCTGGACGCCTTCCCCCTAAAATGAGGGATGATGTTAGTATCTTGTTCTTGTTCAGCACCATAGAGAAGATTCAGAGGCATAAATTAGGCAATAAAAAGAGACAAAGGGGACCCAGATGAGATGGGAGAGTTGGAAGGATGTCTTTTGAACATGTCATGAACTTGTTCATTAACAACAAGAAGACCAAGCAGGAGGGGACTAATGGGAGGAAGAGGAGGCCAGTAGGTATGGCAGGGGACTTTGAGAGGGTAATGATGTGAATAGAATCACAGTATTTTATGTATGAAATCGTTAAAGGGTGTTAGAGTTAAAAAAAAATAAAACTCCTTAGACGTTAAAAAGTTAAACTGTTAACATTAGCTGTTAAAGACATTAGAAATGATTTCAGAGAACATTCTGGATACAAGATCAACATACACGAGTCTACTATGTCACTATATATTAGCAATAAACATTGTGCATGTGAACTTAACATTTCCCTTACAATAACATCAAAAAGAAAAACAGCTTTATCTTTTTGAAGGAGTAGAGCGGAGAGCAGAGGGGGACCAGGAGGAGGGACGGCAGGAGGAATTGTGGCTGGTATGTAACATAAATTAAAACAAATTTTAAAACAGAAGGCCAAATAATTTTGCAAAAGAGATATACAATATGTACATACATTGAAAACTTCTATATCACTTAAGTAAATTAAATAAAATCTTAATAGGAAAACCTGATGTTCAGAGATGGAATGGCATGACATTGTTAGGACAGCAATACCTCCCCTATTAACCAATGTTCACAATTAATCAAAATTTTAATATTATCCTTATCAAACTCTCAAGCTATTTTGAAAAAAACAGATAAACTAATTCTAAAATTTGTATAGAATTCATGGAAATCTAAAATGTTGAAAAGTCTTGAGAGGCAATGCAAATTGAAGGGCTTGTTAAACACGGCAAAGTCGTAGTGATTGTGACTGTGTAGTCCTTGCATGAAGGTTGAGGCTGTGCACAAATCTTCACAGTTATGGTCAACTGATTTTCAAAAATGAATCAATACTACTTGATGTGAAGATAAACTTCTTCAGGCCTGGGGCTCAAACCACTGATTACCCACATGCAGAATCTTGAGTTTGCATTCAGCTCACTTCAAAGATTTATAGGTCAAAATGACCAGACTTTAGTGTAATTTAACAATATAACCTTCTCAGATTAAAAAACAAAGTAAGCTACAATGATCTTGAATTCTTATACATGACATCAAAAGCTTGTGCCCAACGGAAACAGTCAAATTTCCTTTGACGAAGTCAAATTGGACTTCGTAGTCAAAGTTTAAAAAACATGCAGAAAATATTCTAGTGGAAACTTAGGGCCATACCAACTGGTGTACCATAAGGTCATACCACTAGGTTATCTGTGAAGTTGGGTACCATAAGGTCACACCACCAGGTTATCTGTGGAGCTGAGGTACCATAAGGTCATACCACCAGGTTGTCTGAGGAGCTGGGGTACCATAAGGTCATACCACCAGGTTATCTGTGAAGTTGGGTACCATAAGGTCATACCACCAGGTTATCTGTGAAGTTGGGTACCATAAGGTCATACCACCAGGTTATCTGTGGAGCTTGGGTACCATAAGGTCATACCACCAGGTTATCTGTGGAGCTTAGGTACCATAAGGGCATACCACCAGGTTAACTGTGGAGCTGGGGTACCATAAGGTCATACCATCAGGTTATCTGTGGAACTGGGATCTCATCAGGGCTCTTAGTCTTGTTAAAAAAAAAATTGGAGAACGAACTCAAAAGAAAGCTTGAGGACATTTTGTTAGATTTTGAAAGGGAAACTTGGGGGCTGGGGCTGTGAACCTCAGCATCTGCCTAGAGAAGGGAGATGAAGAAGAAAGAGAAAAAAGCTAAGCCAGCATGGGGGTCAGCTACACACAGATAATCAGCCACATGGTGGGGAGGAGGAGTTTTGAGAAAGAGTGAAGCTCAAAGTATTAGGGAAGGCAATCCTAGAAAAGGAAGAAAAAGAAGAAAATGAAAAGTGACATTTTTTTTTTGAGTAGTTCAAAGGAGCAGACAGATTTAGTAAAGCTGTGTCACTGTAACTCTGTTAAGTGCCAGCACCAGGGCAGTGTTTCTGGGAAGGAAAAGCATATTATCTCATTAAAGGGTTAATTATTCCCCCCAACTCTTCATTATGACGTTAGGTGAATGTAACATGAGGGGTCTGCTTGTTGGGGTTTCTGTCCTCCCACCAGGTCCCACAGCTGTTTAGCCCTCCAAAAAATCATACAGAGGTCTCCATAAGTTATAAACTGATTGGCCCATTAGCTTAGGCTTCTTATTAACTCTTATAACTTTTATTAGCCCATTATTCTAGCATATGTTAGCCACATGGCTTGGTACCTTTTTCAGCAAGGCAGGCCACATCCTTCCTTCTGCAGTGTCTGGACAGGACTGCAGAGGAATGGGCTTCTTTCTTCACAGAATTCTCCTGTTCTCTCTGATCCACCTCTACTTCCTGTCTGGTTGTCCCACCTATACTTCCTGCCTGGCTACTGGCCAATCAGCATTTATTTAACACAAAATTGACAGAATACAGAATTGTCCCACACCAGGTGAATCTGTCTTCCTGAGGGTAGTCCCTTAGTCAGGCTATAGACCAGCCCAGTTGTAATAACTTTTATGATTTTTTTGTTTTAGAGACAGGGTTTCTCTGTGTAGCTTTGGATCCTGTCCTAGAACTAGCTCTTGTAGAACAGGCTGACCTCGAACTCGCAGAGATCCACCTGCCTCTGTCTCCCTAGTGCTGGGATTAAAGGCATGTACCACGACTGCCTGGCTCAACTTTTATGTTTTGAGTTGCTTGGAATGTTAGGTCTCTACACAGACAGGAGAGATTCCATTACCTTGACTAGAAAGAAATTTGTTTTCTATATAATGGTCCTCCAATATTACTATAGCAAAATGACATTATTGAGAAAGTGAAAAGAAAATGTATATGAGAAAAATGTCTGTGAATATCTGAGAAGAGCCTAGAATTCAAATAAAGCAGTTAAAATTGGAAAAAAGAATTAAGTAGAGACTTATTCAAAGCCACACAAGTGGTCCATGAGTACATGAAAGATAGATCAACTGATTAGAGAAATGCAGATGTTCTTCATGCCTCTGTAAGCAGGTCAGCAAGCACGTAGAGACGTTAAAAGCCTCACACCCTGTTGATGGGAATGTGTAATGGTGCAACCACTCTGGAAAACAGTTTTGACAACTTTTCAAAAAGTTACAGTACAATAAGGCCCAGCAATTCAACTCCTAGAAATATATCCAAGAGAATTTAAAAATGTGTCCACACAAAAACTTGTACATGAGCATTTTCAGCACAGCGGCTCATAAAACAAACAAGCAAACAAAAAAGGAAACAATGTAAGTGTGCACCCATTGTTGAATAGTTAAACAAGATGTAGTGTAGTTATACAATGGACTATTACTTTCAATAAAAACGGCTAAATATTCATACACACTACTGCATAAATGAACCCCAAAGATATGTGAAAGCAAAATTCAGGCACAAAGTACTGTGTGGTTGCATGCATCTGAGCATACATTAGTGTGTGCACATGTGTGTGTGTGTGTGTGTGTGTGTGTGTTGTCTATACTTATGTTCTCTTCCTTTGGCACAAACTATAGAGGGGGGGAATTACTGAGCTTTGAGACAGAAAGCAGATGGGTTGGTGCTGAGGGTAGAGATGGATGCGTGAGGTTGGGGCTGACTACTAGTGAGCGTGAATTTCTTTTCATGTGCAATATTCTGGTATTAGACCATAGTAATATTATTTAAAATAAATTGCTTAAATGTCAGAGAAAGGCATTTTGGAAACTCTGTACTGTGTGTATCTAAGGAGCAACCAGACCAGGTCATACATGAGCCCCATGTCCTTCCTGTCCCAAGACTTTCCCTTCCCCCTCTCTCAAGATCTGCTGAGATCCTGTGCCAGGTGAGTCTAGATTTAACCCCAGCCTTCCCATTATGCTTGTGCACACATGCAGCATCCCCAGCTGGGAGACTTTTCTATGAAGATTCTCTACTTGATGACCACATGATCTGTATTCTGATCACAGTGTGGCAGTCGCCTTGCCCCAAGTTCATATGTTGAGATCCTAACCCCAGGCCATGTGATAGTATTAGGAGATTGGGCACGTAGGAGTGAGTTAGTTACTTTCTCAATGCTGAGGCTGAATCACTTCACAGACACCACATAAGGAAATGAATGCTTACTTTGCCCCATTGATTCGGAGGATTCCATTAGTGACAGTGGGGCATGGAGGACTTGCTCACACCCTGGTAGAAAGTAGGAGCCAAGGCAAGGACTTGGCTGGCTTTCTGCTTTATTCCCTTTGATTCTGGCTGAACTCCTAACACATGAATTGGTGCTAACCACATTCAGTGTAGTTTGTCCTGTCTCAGTTAACCTTCTGTAGAAATGTCCTCACAGATACTACCAGAAAGGTTCCTTCCCAATCTCCTAGGTAATTCTAAATCCAGTCAGTTTCCTAAGAGTTGTCATCACAGGAGATAAGCAGGTCATGAGATGATGTGGGATTCCTCTCTGTATGCTGTGAATATGTTTTATTACCATTGGTTAATAAAGAAGCTGCTTTGGCCAATGGCAGGGCAGAATATAGCAAGGTGGAAAATCCAAGCAGAGATAGAGGAGGAAAGAAGGTAGAGTCAGGTAGATGCCACGTAGCTGCCGAAAGAGAAAAATGCCAGAACCCACGAGCCTCATGGTAAAATATAAAATAATAGAGATGGGTTACTTTAAGATGTAAGAGTTAGTTAATAAGAAGCCTGAGCTAATAGGCCAAACAGTGTTGCAATTAATATAGTTTCTGTGTGATTATTTGGGTCTGGGCAGCCAGGAACAAAAGAACAGTCTCTGTTTACAATGAGAAGAGAGCTCTGGTAAATAGAATTAGTGTCTGTGATGGTTAGCTTTGTCAGTTTGACAAAACCTAAAATCGCCTGCAAAGAGAGTTTCAATGAGTGACTGCATTGAGTTGTTTTGTGGTCATTTTTTGTGTGGGGTTGCCTTAAGTTTTCTGATGGGGGAAGACGCAGTCCACTGTTGGCGACACCATTCCCTGGGAAGGGGAGTTATGTAAGAGTAGAGAAATCTAACTGAACCCAAGCAAGTCAGCAAAGGGGCACACACACATTCTTCTCTCTCTGCTCTTGATGGTAGGTGTGATGTGCTGTTTGGAGATCATGTATTGAAGTCTCCCAAATCAATGGCCTACAACCTGGAACCATATACTGAAACAAACCCCTTTCTCTCTAAGTTTCTTTTTTTTCTGTACGAGTAGTTATCATAGTGACAGAGATGAGCCTAGGAAAGTGTTCTTATCACAAAGCCTTTCTGCCCTGGAAGGTTACCCAGATAGCACCTTCCATGAGAAATAAGCCCTTAACTGGCTAATCAGTCTTCTGGCACTTTCATACGGGGTTTCCCAGTCTCCAAAACTCCGAACAACATGATGCTTGTGTATAATTGACCTAGTTGAAGGCACTTGGTTAATGCAGCTGTAACAGACGGAAACATTAATTACTGCGCCTGTGTCTTCATGCCACTGGCTGCACCCTCTAGGAATACAAGTACAGATTTCAGAGCCATCTGATTTCCCAACTTCTGACCAGTGTTTCATTTTTCTGGGTGACGTCAGCGTGGGAAGAGGAGCTGGTCAGGAGCCCACATCCTCCCACACTTTCAGCACATGCACGATGCTTCCTAACCTCTGGAACAGTTGACTTTTCTAGCTTTTTCTTCTATGTCAAGGTTGCTGTGTGAAGCATCTTACGACGTCCCCAGAATTGCCTGGATGTGGAGTTAATTCCAGCTCTGTGTCACTAAGCTTTGGGCTGAACTGATCTTGCCTCTCCCCTAAACCCTGTAGCGGGCGTGGTCGAGCGATAATTAAAAATCAGCCAGACTAGCTTAATACAAAAGATACAACTTCAAAAAATAGAAGGAAAACTTACACCAGAGTCCCAACAGTCCGTCCGAGAATGCAGGGGCCAAGAGAGGGCAGGGAAGCCCATCTGCCAGGTTTATAGGTAAATTTTTGCCTTAGGGCAACACACCCCACGGACAGAATGTGATTGGCTGAAATCCCTTATCATCTCCCTTTTTTGTCTAAAATAAGACAGAACAAAACCAAATACAACTATATACAATAGAAACAAATAATAAATATAAAATTACAAACAACAAACAATATTAAGCAAGAAACATATAACAAAAGTTTTACTAAACATTCTTGACTGTGGTTCCTACCTAGTCATCCCAGAGCTAACAGAAATGATACGTTCACCGTTTTGAAATTGGAGAGAGGTGGAGCCAATATCCAGAGCAGCCCGCAACTCTGCAACTCAGAGGCTCAACTGATTCAGAGTCACAAGGGGCTCTGCCATGTTGAACTGGGCAGTGCAAACCTGCAGTACCTGTTTTTGACCTAGGAATGTTACAGCTTAGATTTTTAAGTGCTTAGTGATTTAAAACTGCAAAACAAAAATGCTTCTGGATAGTAAAAAATTACAAATTCACAATAGGACAGATTCAGACATAAAAGACCTCTAAATGGGTCACAGTGTTGGATGACTGTATGTAGGCTTGGGAGAGGGAAGAAAAAGAATATAGAGAATAAAGTTTATGCCTTAAAAAAAGTGTAAAGTCTTTAAAGAGACAGAGTTATAGATTAAAATAAATAAAAAATAAGCCATTTTTTATTAAATGGAAAATTGGAAAAATGGAAAATTCACAGAGAGTCTGGATTATGTACATTGTGTTTTCTTTAAAATTTTTGACTGTGAAGGAACTAAGTGCAGAGAGACATTTCATTATATGGGCTGCCAAGCAGAACCAGAATGGATTTCATAAAGGTATTATGACTTCAGAATTTGGGTCTAAGGATATGATGCTTTGGAGAGGGTCTTCTTTTGTTTTCACAGAGGATGAGACCCTGTGGATTGCTTCTATTCCAATATGGTATGATAGACCATGCCCTCCTGAAAGGTTGCTGTGAACACCCTCCTAAAATTACTTCACTCAACTGCCAACTGAGATGAACCTGGCACACAGGTTATACCATGAAAGATCTGATTAACAATGCCCCTATACAGCAGGAAGAAGTTTGGAGAGAAATAACTATGTCCATATTCCCAAATATTGTTTATGAATGTTCTTTTACTTAAAGGGGGATATGATATAGATATGAATAATTTACATTGGTATAAATTTTGCCTTATTGATAGGAATTTAAGGTCAATTTTGTTATATGTATATGTGTTTCTGATCTTGATAAGGTATTGTGATTGTGTAGTTCATTTAAAAATGTAATGTATAATTAGGAAATATAGGTTGTTAATGGATAATCATCAATAATAGTCAAGCTTGTAATCATGTTAGTTAGATTTTCTAGATATATAGAGATATATTTCAATTAGATAGGCATTCTTCATATCTTTCAAAGACTACAGAATATGGCATTTAATGTTTTAATAACTAAGGATTTTTCAAGACAATGAGACACGCCTGCTCCTGGCAGCACCAATCTACTTCAAGAGGAAGATGGGCATTGAAGAGGCTCCTTATGGAGTTTGATAGTCATTTGGGCAAGAAACTGCTCTTGCCTGGACTGATGCATAAACTGGACACAAAGAGCCCACAGAAAGAGGATTGCTGAACTTGCCTAAAGGTGAGATGGTCTTTGGGGGTTCCTGATTCATGAAAGTCTGCAAGACATTCTGCAGGACACAGCAGATAGTGACTGAACCGCCTTTGAAACTTCCTGTTTCATGGAAATGTCTGCCGGATACTATGGGCCTGTAGGCTGAAGATGGATGCCCCAACGGTACAGAGGAACTTTGGGTGACTGTACAGGCAGTGAGATGCCTCTGTCATTTCTAGAGTTTTGGAAGTTACTTGCTTCTTGTTTACTTAGGAGTCTTTGATGGAATTTAAGAATGGTTAGTTATAGGTTTCCTTAGTTACGATCAAAGATAAAATAGATATAAATATTGTAACTGTAATTCTTGCTTGATAACTGTTTTGTTATATGCAATTTTACTATGTTAAAGTGAAAGCCTTTCATTTTTGTTTAAACAGAAAAAGGGGAAATGATGTAAGTGGGTCTTATTTCTGTTTGTTGTTTTCATTGGTTAATTAATAAAGAAACTGCTTGACCTGATAGGTCAAAACATAGGTGGGTGGAGCAGACAGAACAGAATGCTGGGAAGAAGGCAATGAGGCAGCCGCCATGATTCCCCTTCCCAAGACGGTTGCTGGCTGGGCTCATGCAGGTAAGCCACGACCTCATGGTAACATACAGATTATTAGATATGGGTTAATCAAGATGTGAGAGTTAGCTAATAAGGGGCTGAAGACAATGGGCCAGGCAGTGTTTAAATGAATACAGTTTCCGTGTAATCATTTTGGGTGTAAACTAACCGGGAGCTAAAGGAACGTGGCCCGCTGTTCCTTCTATAAAACCCCAAAAGTCTGCAGAGCAGTTTTCCTTCATGACTGGTGTTAATATCATGCCATGTCATTTTCCATTAGCTGAGCATCTCCCCAGTTCCCACTCCCTTTATGATCTGTGTACTTTTCTTTCTAATCATTTCTTTGTCTCTTCACACCCAGGTCTTGTTTCTCTAAAATCTTTGGAAAATATAAAGCAAGAGATTGGACACTACTGGAGGGCTAATCCCAGCCGGGTGCAGGAGGCAGGGTGCTTGGTGGTCCTCACACTTACTTCCATGGGCTTCCATATAGAACAGAGCATGGGCATGTCTGGATCCCTGCATAAGATGGGTGCATATGCCCTGTGGACACGATTTCAGTTGCATTCCCACGTACTGGCTGGCCTTGACCATCAGGCTATTAGCTGCTCCCAAGCTTTCTACAAAATCCTGGATTTGTATCTCAGTTCAACTCTCTGAACTCCAAAGCTGCCCTAGTCCATCCTCCTTCCTGGAAGTTTTGTTAGATTTTCTCTCTATGGGATCCTGAAGGGAACTCCACACTGTCTTATACTGATGGAGATCTGCGGAGATAGTCCAGGCTCTCGAGATTCTGAGACCAGTTTTCCTCCTCTCCTGCTATCACACTGGGTGAACCAACGAGCCTGTTATCTATGAAACTGAAAGGATCACGATGCAATCAGCCAGCAACATTTTCAAGGAAGGATTTCAGGGTCCCCTGTGAATGCCAAAGCCATGACTGCCCAAGTCCCTCACATCAATCAGTGAAGTAGCAAACATTTGTATGTCAACTGAACGCATTCTTACATATTCGTTCCTATCCCACTGACTTGTATATTTTAAAGTATTTTATTTAAAATTCTACAGTATATTTTGATCATATTATTTCCCCTCCCCTAACACCTCCTTATTCACCCTACTTCGTGTAGCTCTGTCTTTCTCCACCCCTCCCTTTCTCCTTCTCTTCCCTCTCTATATAACAAAACAAAGAATGAAGGTCAAAACAAACAAACAAAAAACCAAGATGAAACAAAAACCCAACAAAATAGAACAAAAGGTGGACAAAAACACAGCATATGTTCCATGTTTGCCAACTACTCCTGAGCGTGGGGTCTTCCTTGGTGTGAGGTTGGTAAACCCAGCAACACTCCATTGAGGAAAAGCAATTTCTCTTTCCCAAATGCCAGCAATTGAAAAAGGCTTCTTGGTTGGGGTGAGACATTCTGTCCACTTCCACTTCTCTGGGCTGGGATTTTTTTTTTCTGATTTGAACTTGTATCATCTTGTGTGTGCTGTCACAGACTCTGGGAGTGAACACATGCATCAGTCCTGATGTGTCTGAAAAACATTGTTCCCTTTGAGCCACCCAACACCTCTGGCTCTTAAAATCTTTCCACCCCTTTTTCTCATAGATCCCTGCACCTTGACTGAGGAAGGATATTGATGAGAACATTTCATGTAGAAATGTTCTACATGACATTTCATGTAGAGTGCGCTAAAGTCTCTCAGTCTCCACATGTTGTCTAGTTGTATACCAGTTACCAGCTACTGGAGCTGGGTGGGAGGACATGGCAGAGGAGGGAATGGGGAGGGGCAACTAACACAAAAGACTGCTTGAAAAGTCATATGGAAACCTTCTACCATAGAAGCTTTTATTTGTGTGTGTATTGTGCACTCACGTGTGTGTGTGTGGGTGCGTGTGTGTGTGTGTGTGTGTGTGTGTGTGTGTGTGAAATTTAAATGGAGTCACCATATATTGAGGGAAACAATGACTTTATGCCACCAAGTAAATACCTAGTGCCAGTAATAAGCTACATATTGCTGAGTCATTGGCCAAAAGGGTCCTATAGATGTCCTCAAATATCACAGGCTCTTGTCAAGTCTATAGGTTACAACCTGAAGGTAAGGCCCTATTTTTTTTTCCTCTGGAATTAGCTCTGTAGACCAGGCTGGCCTCAAACTCACAAAGATCAGCCCGCTCTGTCTCTCAAGTGCTGGGATTAAAGGTGTGCATCACCACCGCCCAGCTAAGGTCCTATTCTTAAAGACACCATTTAGTTACATTATCCAGCTCAATTTTCCCTTGTTGGATGACGTAAGTAAGTGGTGATGTCTTTAAGAATAGTGTTAGAAGCTTCATCCCTACTTGCTAGTATTGATCGTTCTGTAAGGTTCTTGGTATGCTACAGAGGACACACGTAATTCTCAGTATCACAAACCCTATGACCTACAACGACTACCTGCTTGCAAGGTATACTAGTGCATCAGTGGCACAAATGTTATGTGAATAACCAAACACTTTTTGATTGGACTTAAAACCCACTCTATGAGACAGAATTTGCATACTATTTTTTTGTGGTTGTTTTCTATTTTACTGACTTTTCTTCAATATGTTGAATATTTCCTTCTCATTACATCTGTGTAACATCTGTTAGCTTGTTCTTTATGAGAGTCCCCAAAAGCACTTACAATATTACCACATGTGTCTTCTCCCTTGTGCCAATAATGTCTCAGATCTGGATTAAATATTCCTAGACTTGAATGAAATAAATAGATGTTAATTTAAATACTTGCAAAATCCTGTGGCAAAGCTGGGGTCAGAGTTTGGAGCCTGTTTGCCAGGGGCTCAGTTTGTGGGCATTGCAATCTAGGACTTCCTGCATCCACATTGCTCCGTACTAGAAATCATCTGTTACTTACTTGAGGCACTTAATCATTGTAAATGATACATAAATAATTGTTACACTGTGATGTTTACATGTTACTCTGTAATCTAAAACAGGACAAGAAACTGTGGTAGTATTTTGTTTGTGCTCTAACAAGTAAAGCTTGCCTGAAGATCAGAGAGTGAAGTTAGCCACTAGTTAGCCATAGAGGCCAGGCAGTGGTGGTACACACTTTTAATCCCAGCACTTGGGAGATGGGAGCAGGAAGATCAGGAGTTCAAGGCCACACTGGAATACAAGAGATTGAATCAGTCTAAAAGACAAGCAGAGCTCACACCTTTAATCCCAGCACTCGGGATCTCACGCTTTTAATCCCCACACTAGGGAGGTGGAGATAGAAAATGATATGGCTGGGCAGAGAGAGGAATGTAAGGCAGGAAGAGACAGGAACTCAGACCTATTCACTCTGAGGATTAGTAGAGACGGGATCTCACTCCTTCAGTCTGAGTATTTCATAGAGGTCAAGAGCTGTGCTGCTCGGCCTCTCTCATCCTTCAGCTTTCACTCTCTAATATCTGACTCTGGGTTTTTATTATTAATACCAATTGAATTCATGCTACAAAAATATTATATAAGCTCAATACCAGGCACAAGGTTTTAGATAATTATTTTTTAGTTATGTGTATGTTCATGTGTATTCATTGATAATAAGCACACCACGTGTATACAGTACCTATAGAGGCCAGAAGAGGACACTGGATCACCTAGAACTAGACATAAAAATGCCATGTAGGTACAGGAAATCAAAAACAGGTCCTCTACAAGAGCAGCCAGTGTTCTCAACCACTCAATCATCTCCCCAGACCCTAAAGCACAATCTTTTTAAAATATTTTTGATTTGTGGTCGACAGAATTTATGGATGCAGAAACCATGGATATAGAGGACGAACTGTACCTGCCTTTCAAAGTTGTGAAAGTTTAAAATACAACGTGAAAAAAGACACAGAAATGTGTTGGGCACAGAGTTGGCATTAATGTTAATGAGATTCATGAGATGCTTTCTTCTCTGTGTATTTAAAACTTGGCTCATGGGCAGATGCCACGGGAGACGGGATTTCATGAATATGGCATTGTAGTGTATGGCCCTGGAAGGATGCTGCATTGTAGGCTTTGAGGAAATACATGGAGGAAAAATAGCATATGGTCTCATTTTTATTACGATCCTTTGTTAATAGCATGGGCAGTCCCCCCAAGCTCTGCATTCTGAGACTAACCAGATTTTATTATTAAATATTGATGGATATCTACCATGTTTTCTGGAACGAACATGAGGGAGGTCTAATTCTGTGTATTTTCCTTAAAATTTTTAAAGAATTTTAGACAGTTTTTGGTAAAGGCCACATTTGTGATTCCAATTAATGGTGCAGTTGGGCTGAACTTGCACAGAGCAGGAACATAATTTAAAATGCACCGTCTCTTGTAGACACCCGTGTTCACAGCTATCCTGTGTGAGTCAGAGCAAGTGTCATCTTCATGTGGGAACACAGATGAGGCCTTGTGTGCCCTTGTCTTTGAGCAGTGCTCTGTTTAGTCTCATAAACTAGGCTCTGAGAAAGTTTGTGATGCCAATTATCCCTCCAAAGCATCATAAGCTAAGAACGATGGAGCTAGGCAAGTGCTCGCTTGAGTGTCTGCCTTACGTAATCTAGCTGCAGAATGATTTTATTTATGAACTCAAGACAAAAAACACTAAGAAAACCTTTTAAAGGCAAGAGAGTCCGTTCAAATGATTGCCAGGAAAAAGAAAAAAAAATGATTGCTTGTATTTCAAAGTGCCATAGTCAGCACTTATCCTGAGACATGTTAGCTTTCTTTTCTATAATATATATGTATATACAATGCATTATTCAAATGTATGCATATGTATATGCTCAATTTCAGGCAACTCATGGGATTCACTTCTTGAAATTTGTTACCAAAATATACGATTCTCTGCATGTTATCTCTCCTAGCAGATCCTAATGTTTAATGTTTCCGTGTGTGTAGAAGTGGGTGTGAAGTGGATGTGGGCTAGGACATTAGATAGGAGACCGAAAGAGTGTGCCAGAGGTAAGTGTTAGGGAAGTGAGGAGAGGACAAAGGACACGTGCAACACAAAAGTAGAAGTGCAGATACCTGGGGTCATAGGGTACCAGGGGTCATAGGGTACCAGGGGCACAGGGTGGGAGAAGAGAGAGGGTCGGAGAATCAATGCAGACTTTGTCTGTTAATGCCATAATGAAATCCAATACTTTCTGTGTTAAAAAAAAGAAGTAAAAGATTCTAATGAGAAGAATGTGGATCTCAGTTACTGGCTACATAGCAAGTAAGTGATGTAGACATCCTGAACCCATAAGCCAGAATCTTTCTCTGTTTAACTATGTCTGTGTGCCTTCACGTGTCCTTTCTATGTCCTTACTGTGTCTGTGTGCCTTTGCATGTCCTTTCTATGTCCTTACTGTGTCTGTGTGCCTTCACGTGTCCTTTCTATGTCCTTACTGTGTCTGTGTGCCTTCACGTGTCCTTTCTATGTCCTTACTGTGTCTGTGTGCCTTTGCATGTCCTTTCTATGTCCTTACTGTGTCTGTGTGCCTTCACGTGTCCTTTCTATGTCCTTACTGTGTCTGTGTGCCTTCACATGTCTTTTATGTCTTTACTGTCTGTGTGCCTTCACATGTCCTTTCTATAAGTTATGACCCCAAAGAATCTTTTCAGTCTTTGCCAGAGCTTAACAAGGCAGAGAAAGCCTCAGTTGTTTCCTGGTTGAACTTCACTTGTTTTTTGGTCAGAAATGCTTCTTTTCCCTCCCCCCTTCTTCCTCCTCATCTCCTCACCCACTCCTTATATTTCAATAACTAGTAGAATTGGACTTTCAGATTTTAAATCAGTATTGCATTCCTGGAGTGAATACCAGCTAGTCAATGTTTTATAATATTTTGGACATTACTGGGCTCATTTCATGAATATTTTAGTGCAAAAAAATGGTTCATCAATGTTGAACACATATATTAGCCTATAATGTTCTATCTTTTATAATGTTTTACTTTTTGCAAACCTAAGTACATTTAATTTGACAGTATGATTCTTGCCTCATAAAGTAAATTTGAATGTGGTCTCCCCTCTGAAGAACCACATGAAATTGATGTACACTTGTTCATCTTTAAAGCTTAGGTGGAATTCACTAAAGAATCCATCATGTTCTGGAGTTTTCTTTTGGAACTTTTAAATTATAAATTCAACTTCATTCCCGGTGTTGTAGTGACTTTTCTATTGTTGATATAAGATACAATGTCCAAGGAAATTTATAGAAGAAAGAATTTATTTGGGACTTACAATTTCAAATGGTTAAGAGTCCATGGCCATCATGGTGGGAGCATGGCAAGAGACAGGCAGGTATGGCACTGGAGGAGTACCTGAGAGCTCACATCTTAATTCACAAGCACACAACAGAGAACACTAACTGGGAAGGGTGTGGACTTTTGAAACCTCAAATCCCACCCAGTGAAACACCTCCTCTTCCATGGCTAAAGCTCCTAGCCCTTCCCAAACAGTTCCACAGACTGGGGACCAAGTATTCAAATATATGAATATATATATATATATATATATATATATGTGTGTGTGTGTGTGTGTGTGTGTGTGTATGTGTGTATATATATGTATATATATATATATTTCCTCCCTCATTTAAACAACCACACATGGTTACACACTGTTGAGGCTGTCTATTTCCTCTTCGTTATGTTTTATTGTTTTAGAGGAATGGGTTCATTTCTTCGGCATTGTGAAATAAATGAATGAAAAGTCACCTAGTGTTTCCCCATCCCCCTCTTCAATGGCGGCATCTATAACAATAGCCCTGCTTCTTCCTTGGTGTCTATGATTTGTTTCCCCTCCTTTGCTTCCTTGTCAGCTTCGACAGAGCTCTGTTCATTTTATTGACTTTTCTGGAAAGCCATGCTTTTGTTGCATTAGGTTTTTCCCCCTCTTGTTTTCCTGTTTTGGCTTTATAAATTTGTGTTCTTTCTGATCCCCCTTCTGTGTCTTGGCACTTGCTTTCTTTGCTCCTCTTCATTTCAGGTAATCCCAGCTTCACGGTACAGTGCTAGCCTGAGATCATCCTACCCTCCTAGCGTGGTGATGTCGAGCTATAGAACCATACTTTAACACCCTCATGTTTTGATGGGTTGTCTTTTCATTTGAATGTATTTATATTGTATTTTACTTTCTTTTGGAATTTTCCATTGTCCTGTGATTATTTTGTCATTATTTTCTGAGAAGTTGTGGATTTCCCTGTGTCCTTCTGTTATTGACATCTAGCCTGGTTCCATTGTAACCCAAGAGTATAGTCTGTCTTAATCTAGCTTAAATGTTTATTTTATGACCCAAAAGGTAGTCCATCTTGGTGAATGTTCCATGGGTACCTGAGAAGCAGCATTGCTGTCCCTGATTGGCTGGGGGGCTCTCACAGGCAGACCGGTTGTTCATGTTTGTTCAGCACTGTCTTTAAATTCTGTCTCGACTTTCTGTTCATTTCTGGGAGTGCTGTGTTTGGAACATGGTTCTAATTTCTCTCCTTGTCCCTCCAATTCTATCACGTTTGTTTCATTTGTTTTCCGAGTATTAACCACATATTCAGAAGCACTATGTCTCCTGGGGATGAGTATTTCTATCAGGCTGGCATTTGTCTCTTGATTTTTGTTTAATATTGATACTTATATAGCTACTTTTACTATTAAAAAACAATGTTTTTGTAATATAATTTTTGTGTTTAATTTTACTTTCAACCTCTATACAACTGTATGTGACTATGTGTGTGTTTATTTACCAAATTTTAACCATCTAACAAAAATAATTTCTTAAAAGTCACATTATTTCCTTCTTCTCAGCAGGAAGTATACCTGAAAAGCCCCCTGCTGTGGGAGTACCTTCCAAACATCTTTGCTTTTCTTCATGTCTATCATACTTTTCATTGAATATGTCTATCATACCTTTCATTTAATATATGTTTGTATATGTCTATATAATTAATGTTTAAGTTTTACACAATGAACAATGAGTTTTTTCTGCACTGACATTTGAAGTTTCCAGGAAGAAGATGGGACCCCCGTAACAACAACTCCACTCGGTTGATATGACGTCATGATACTGATAGTGCTACTACAAGTCCTGTTCCGGGTATCAGCTGCACAGATGATTCCAACTTGGTTAGCTGAAATGCTGCATATCTTGTACAACATTCTGGCCAGACCTCCACCAAATACTCAGAGACTGTTTGCAATTTTAAAAGACATTGACCTTGAAATTTAACCATCATTTTAGTTTCACAGGATCGTCCAGAAAGAACCATACCCCCATGACAGCTGGAAGTAATTCTAGAGGACGATGTCCCCTCTCTCAGCAAAGTTTCTCCTCAGGTTTAGGAACAATATTTAGGGATTGATTATAATTACTATACGGTTGAGAGTTGGTAAATGAATTTTATAAGCTCAGGGATCTTTTGGAAAAAAAAAGGGGGATAATTGGATAGATAATAATGGTATTTGTGAGTTATTGTTTATAGATAATTACATCGGCATATATTGAATATTGTATGTATGCATGCTTCTACCTGTTTAAAACATTTTTTATGTATTGATATATATTGTATTGATATATGTATACCATATTACAGTGTACATTTCTACCTCTGATTAAGATACTCATATATTGTTTATGTATTGATATTTATTGTTTACATTTGGAGGTCATTGTCCTCATTTATTGCACAATTGTTTCTTCTCTTAGTCTTTAAGTTAGATACATGTTAAGAATTGTAGATCAATAGTCATCTATGTCTGTCATATTTATGGTTAGACTAATCAGGTTCTTTAGATACATAGAGATTATATATAAATAGTCTTCAACCTCTTCAAAGAGCTGTAGAAAATGGGATTTAATTTAATCTTAGAGTTCTGTGTAGTGAGACAATCACTCCTGGCAACACCAACATATTCCCGAGAGATTGTTGAGCACCAAAGACACTCCACTTGGAGCTTGTCTTCTTGACAAAACTGGCCTCTGGGCAAGGAACTGCCCATACCTCAACTACTGACAAATACATGGTATCTGGAAATGGATAAGCAGAACTGTCAAATCTTACCAAGACAGGGTAAGATGGTTTTGAAAAATCTCTTGCTTGTTAAAATCCGAAAATGGATAAAATCCAGAAATGGATAAACAGAACTGTTAAATCTTGCCAAGACAGGGTAAGATGGTTTTGAAAAATCTCTTGCTTGTTAAAAATAATCTGTCAGTTATTCTAGGCCTTAGTCAAAGTTGGTTGCTTCAACGCTGCAAACGGGTCTTTGGTGATTGCCCAGGTAGCCAGTTGTCTCTGTGATTTGTTGCATGTTTTGGAAGTTCTTTGATTGCACTTCCTAATTACTCAGGTAACATTATTTCCCTTCTTGGATCTTCTATGGGGTTGAAGACTAGATAAATGTAGCTACTTTTCTCTCAGGACTTGGCCAAGTTATTTATTATACAAGACTTTAGCTAGTTAGAATAGGATATTTGTACTTATTGTATATAATTGTGTAGGTTTGTACTTACTGTATATAATTTCATAGTAGGCTTAGAACTCTCTTACTTAAACAAAAGGGGGAGGTGCTGTGGGAGGACCTTCCACTGCTTCAGCCAATAGTCGCTGAAGCACGAGCCCACAGTGCTGCGGGAACACCTTCCGCTCTGTCAACCAGTAGCAGCTGAAATACCAGCCCACTGGGGCATGGTATATTTCTCTTTAAAAAAAGAGCAGCAAGCCTTGGCTCACCCTCTTGGTTCTGGCTCTTGGTCCCGGCTCCTGCTCCCAGCTCCTGCTGCAGCGACTAGGCTCCCTTCCTGACGGTTTATGGTGTATGTAAGTTTTACCCCCCAAAATAAATAACCCCTTAAAGCAAAACTGGTGTGGGATTGATTCGCCGTTAGCCCCCTTCTGGAATTCAGAGCTGTGGAATCCTGTGTTCGTCCCTTTGGGGAAAAGAGAAAAGAACATGTTGTATGTGGTGGCACACACCTATGATGCCATTACTAAGGAGGCAGATTGTGAGTTCAAGACCAGCTTCAACAACATAGAAAGACTCTGTCTCAAAAACAGGGGAGGGGTGGGAGATGGCCCAGTGGGTGTGCTGGCTAGTTCATGTCAACTCAAAGAAGGTGTCTGAAAAGAGGGAATCGCTGTCAAATACATGTTTCCATCAGATCTGGCTGTGAAGCATTTTCTTAATTAGTGATTGATAGAAGGGCCCAGTTTATTGTAGGTGGTACCATTCCTAGACTGGTGGCCCTGCGTTCTATAAGAAAATAGGCCCACCTCCACTAGAGGCCATGCTGACACCTAGAACCCCAGGTAAACCCCCACTCACAGACTACCAACACTTCCTCAGTGCCCACCTAGCCTACCCCAGCCGCCCCTCCTTATCACCATATTCTGGCCCACAACTCCAGCAGAAGGCCCCTGATTCACAAGAGGCCACACACCAGAATCCCAGACAAGCCCTCCACAAGTCTGCCAACCACTTCCCTCAGTGCCCACCCAACCTACCCCTAACCAACCTTCCCCTCTTCATCATCATACCCTAGCCTTTAACTCCAGTGAAGGCACCCTGCTGGACCAGAGGGCACCAGAACTCTAGGTAGGGGGTTCATCCACAAGCCACCCCACTCTCAGTTCCCACCCATCCTACCCCCAACTGCTCCTCCCCTCCTGGTCACAGTCCTACCTCCATCAGCAAAGGCCCTCTGCTTGATCAGATGTCACACTAGCCACTAGAACCTCAGGTAGAATGGTGTGGGTACTGTCCCTATTCAGTGTCCACCCAACCCCTCAATGATCCTATCACCCCAGCCCTCCATGTTACTACATCCCAGCTCCCAACTCCTGTGGAGGAAACGAGCTGAACCAGAGACCTCACTGGCTGCCAGAAATCCAGCCCCCAACTGAAGCAGAAACTCACTGCTTGATTAGAGGCCACCGTGGCCATCAGAAATCCAGCCCCCAACTCGGGTGGAGACTCTTTACTCACCCACAGACCACTCTGGCCAGAAGACCAGAGAGGAATAGAAACCAAGGAAAATAACACCCATCCAACAAAGACAAACTCAGAAATTGGTACCTAGACCTATAATTACCCCAAATCCAGCTGCCTAGACTCCAGTGTAAGAACACAGTGGACAACAGCCAGGGAAATATGGCACCACCATAGCACAGCTACCCTACTTCAGTGAGCCCTGAATATTCCAACACAGCTAAAGCACAAGACAACCTTACAATCAACTTTATGAAGATGATAGAGTCCTTAAAGAGGAAATGAATAAATCCCTTAAAGAAAGTCAAACAAAGGCAAACAAAGAGTTGAAGGAAATGAATAAAGCTGTTGAAGACCTAAAACTGGAAATAGAAACAGTAAAGAAAACACATACTGGATTCCCTTTGAGCCCTGAGTTGCTGGAGGAGGGCTCCCCAGACAGCGGTACCTGGTGCCTGAACAGGGGGGCCAGCCTCCAGCAGCCAAGGGCTAAAAGGGAATCCACAGAGTTGAGAGTGTAGTATGACCTTTTTATCTGTTAGGGAAATGGTTAGGGAAAATGACACTCACACACTCTCTTGATTTCCTTCCTTTATTCTTCTTTTGTATTCTCCATTCTCTATTCTTTTCTCTACTCAGAAAGTCCCTTCTGTCTCTCTTGATGTTCTCCTCCTAACTCATTTTAATTCTGTCTTTACTCTTTCCCTTACAGCTTATATGACCTAGGAAAATCTTTCGGGCAATATAAAAATTATAATGCAGTTACATTCTGTTTTTCAAGTGAATGATCACAGTGAATATAAGTAGAAAACAGCATGTTTTCCATATCCATTACATGATTAAACATTTTATGTATTACAGGTGAAAAACCCCACAACTTGTTATAGATTAACAGTGTATAAACAAGCAAGGTATTCTTTTATTGGCAGGCTGCATTTTGTGGTTACTAAAACAGGATTTTATTATTACCTTAAAATCTTATAAGGAATCTTAAAAGAATCACAAATCTAAGCTTTTATATATGAAAATAATCAGTTCCCTTTACTTTAATTCTTCAGGGTGCATACCCACTTATCAATAATTTTTTATATCAGGAGACTGAGAACAAAATAGATATAAGGAATTAATCATCACCTTTGATCATCAACCAATTCTAGCAAAAAAGACACGTCAGCTAATAATAATTGGACTACTTTATTCTTGTTCCCTGACCCTAATGAGTTCCTCATTTAACTGCATAACTCTCTAAAACTTTAGATTATCTTTTTGGGTTTTTCACCTCAAGACTATCTAACAAAAAAGTTATTTTTAAAGCCTTGTTTCAACTATGATGCACTCTGAAACCTATGGACACATTTCCCAACATTAAGTTTAAAAGAATTTAAGCTAGCCGGGCCACTGGTACTCAGTTGTTTTTCTTCATCATTAACTTAAGCCACAGTCTATATGGTTCCTCAATAAAAACTCATGTGTTCCAGCTGTGTGGCGTTTTCTTGTTCCTATTCTTCATCATCAAAACTCTATTTAAACTAACACCATTATTATCAATTAGATGACACAGCTTAGGGAGAAATCATCTTCATGATAATACACAGGTAAAAAATGCCCAGCAGAATGAAATATTTCCATGAGACAAACACCCCACATTATGGTCAATGGGGTCTCCCCACACCCATTCACTCCATGCCAGATACCAGAGAAAGACGGTAGGAGCAGACGTGTGAAGACACAGCAGAAGCAAAAGACACTTTGGGGTCTGGGGTCTCAGGGCCTTCCTTATCTGAGATTCGCCTATCAAGGATTCATCTCCTGGTGGACTGACACCCTGAAGTCAGCTGTCTTCTGCTGCTCCCCTGACATGGCCACCACAAGATAATAGTAGGTTTCAATACTTCACTCTCACCAATGGGCATGTCATCCAGATAAAAACTAAACAGAGGAACACTGGAGCTAACATGCTATGAACCAAAATGGACTTAAATACAGAAGAATATGTCTTCTCATCACCTCAAGAAATTTTCTCCAAAACTGACTACATACTTGGTCACAAATCAAGTCTCAGCAGATACAAGAAAACTGAAATGACCCCTTGCATCCTCTCAGACCACCATGGATTAAAGATGGTTTTCAACAACTGTGGAAACAATAGAATGCCTATAAACTCACGAAAACGGAACAACTCTCTACTGAATGACTATTGGGTAAAGGCAGAAATAAAGGAAAAAAGAAGACTTTCCAGAATTCAATGAAAACGAGTGTACAACACACTCAAACTTACGGGATACAATGAAAGCAGTGGTAAAAGGAGAGTTCATAGCACTAAGTGCTTCATAAAGAAATTGCAGAGATCTCATACTAGCAACTGAGCAGCACACCTGAAAGCTCTAGAACAGAAAGAAACAAACACACCCAAGAGTAGTAGACAGCAGGAAATAAACTGAGGGCTGAAATCATTAAAATAGAAGTAAAGAGAACAGTGCAAAGAATCAAAGAAACAATGAGCTGGTTCTTTAAGAAAATCAACAAGATAGACAAACCTCTATCCAAACTAACTCAAAGACAGAGAGAAAATATCCAAATTAACAGAATCAGAAATGAAAAGTTGACTCTAACAACAGACACCAAGGAAATCCAAAGAATCATTAAGCCATACCTCAAAAACATCTACTCCACAAAATTGGAAAATCTAAGAGAAATGAACAACTTTCTCAATAGACACCACTTACCAAAGTTAAACCAAGATCGGATAGCTAGCTCAAATATACCCGTTTCCCCTAAGGAAATGGAAGCAGTCATTAAAAGTCTCCAAACCAAAATAAGACCAGAGTCAGCACAGAATTCTACCAGACTTTCAATGAAAACCTACTATCAACACTCTTCAAATTATTCCACGAGATAGAAACAGAGCAAACATTGCCCAGTTTATTTTGTGAGGCCATAGTCATTCTGAAACCAAACCACACAAAGATTCAAAGAAAGATAACTACAGACCAATTTCCCTCATGATCATTGATGAAAAAATACTCAATAAAATGTTTGCAAACCTAGTTCAAGAACGCATCAAAAAGATCATCCACCATGATCAAGTAGGCTTCATCCCAGAGATGCAGAAATGGTTCATCATATGAAAATATCTGTCAATGTAATCCACCATATAAACAAACTGAAAGAATGAAACCCACATAATCTTCTTATTAGTTGCTGAAAAACCTTTGACAAAATACAACACCTCTTCATAATAAAAGTCTTGGTGAGATCGGGGATACAATGAACATGCCTAAACATAATAAAAACAGTATACAGATGCTGACAGCCAACATCAAACTAAATGAAGAGAAACTTATAGTAACTCCACTAAAATTAGGGGCAAGACAAGGTTGTTCCCTCTCTCCCTATCTATTCAATATCGTATTCAAAGTTCAAACTGGAGCAATAAGACAACTAAAGGAAATCAAGGGGATGCAAATTGGAAAGGAAGAAATCAAAGTATCCTTATTTGCAGATGACATGATAGTACACATAAGTGACCCCCAAAAATTATACCAGGGAACTCCTATGGCAGATAAACACCTTCAATTAAGTGACTAAATACAAGATTAACTCAAAAAAATCAGTAGTCTTCCTATACATAAATGACAAATGGACTAAGAAAGAAATCAGGGGAACAATTCCATTCACAATAGTGAAAAATATCATAAAATATTTTGGGGGTAACTTTAACCAAGCAAGTAAAAAACCTGTATGAGAAGAACTTGAAGTCGTTGAAGAAAGAAGCTAAAAAATAAACCAGAAGATGGAAAGATTTCCCATGTTCATGAACTGGTAGGACTGAGAGAGTAAAAATGGCCATCTTATGGAAAGCAATCACAGATTCAATGCAATTCCCATCAAAATTTTAATATAATTCTTTACAGACCTTGAAAGAACAATACTGAACTTCATATGGTAAAACAAAAGTCCCAGGTTATTTAAAACAATTCTGAACAATAAAAAGATCATCCAGAGGCATTGCCATCTCTAATCTCAAGATGTACCTCAGAGCTATCGTAATAAAAATTGCATGGTATTGATATAAAAATAAACAAGTTGGTCGATGGAATCAGACTGAAGGCTCAGACATCTATAAACACCTATGGACACCTGATTTTTTATAAAGAAATCAGAAATACACAATAGAAAAAAAGAAAAAATTGTTCTGGCCTAACTGGATGTCAGCATGAAGAAGGACAAAAATAGATCCATATTTATTACCTTGAACAAAATTCAAACCCAACTGGATCAAAGACCTCAACATAAAGCCAGACACACTGATCCTAATGCGAGAGAAAGTGGGGAATATCCTTGAACACATTGACATAGGAGACAACTACCTGAACCCTACACCAATAGCACAAGCACTAAAAACAGCAATCAATAAATGGGGCCTCAAGAAACTGAAAAGCTTCTGTAAGGCAAAGGACACGGTCAATAGGGCAAAGCCAACATCCTGCAAATGGGAAAAAATCTCCACATCTGATTAGGCAAATATCCAAAATATACAAAGAACTCAAGAGACTAGACATCAACAAACCAAATAATCCAATTTAAAAATTGGGTACATATCTAAGTAGGGAATTCTCAACAGAGGAATCTCAAGTGGCTGAGAAACACTTAAGGAAACATTCAACATCTTTAGCCATCAGGAAAACGTAAGTCAAAACCACTTTGAGATTCCATCTTACCCCTGTCAGGAATGGCTAAGATCAAAAACACAAGTGACAGCTCACGCTGGCAAGGATATGGAGCAAGGGGACACCCCTTCATTTCTGTGAAGGTGCAAACTGTACTACCACTATGGAAATCAATATGGTGGGTCCTCAGAAAATTGGAAATGGATCTACCTCAAGATCCAGCTATATCACTCTTAATATACCCAAAGAATGTTCCATCCTACCATAAGGACACTTGCTCAACTCTGTTAATAGCAGTTTTATTCATAATAGCCAGAAACTGAAAACAACCTAGATGTCCCTCAACTGGAGTAGATAAAGAGAATGTGGTACATTTACACAATGGAGTACTATTCAGCTGTTAAAAGCAATGATGTCATGAAATTTGCAGGCAAATGGATGGCACTAGAAAAAAAATCTGAGGTAAGCCAGACCCAGAAAGACAAACATGGTATTTACTCACTCATAAGTGGTCATTAGCTGTAAAGAATAATCATAGTATAATCCACACACTAGAGAGGCTAAGTAACAAGGAGGGCTCCAGGGGGAAAGTGTGAATCTCCCTGGATAGGAGAAATAGAATAGATTTTTGTGAGTGGATTGGTGTAGGTGCAGAAGGACACTGGAGAGATCAGGTGGAGGTGTGTGTGTGTGTGTGTGTGTGTGTGTGTGTGTGTGTGTGTATGAGAGAGAGAGAGAGAGAGAGAGAGAGAGAGAGAGAGAGAGAGAGAGAGTATTGGGAGAGGAGAGACGACGACTGGAATTGGGAACATTTGGGGAGCTATGCAGAAACCTAATGCAGTGAAAACTCCCTGAAATTTTTGACAGTGACCCTACTGAAGGCTATTAGTAATGCGGGATATAGAACCCAAAAGCTGGCTATCTTTTATAAGCAAGCAGAGCTCACAGCAGTGTTACTGGAACATCAACCCAGCCACAAAACCGTAATAAATATGTGGAGACCCACAGCCAAGCATTAGGTGGAGCCAGGGAAATCCTGCAGAAGTGGGCGTGGGTTGTAGGAGCCAGAGTGATTGAGAACAACAGAAGTGCATGGTCCACAGAATTAAATAAGCAGAGCTCATAGGGGCTCAAAGAGACTGAAGTGACAAACGCAGACCCTGTAGGCATCTGAGATAGGTCCTCTGTATGGACCTTATGATTATGCAGCTTGGTGTTCTTTTGGGACTCCCAACAGTGGGAGTGGGTAGTGTCTCTGAAACTTTTGCCTGCTTTTGACACTCTTTTCCTCCTATCGGGTTGCCTCATATAATCTTAATATGAGGATTCATGCCCAGTCTTATTGTAACTTGTTATGCTATAGTCAGTTGGTATCCCTGGGAGGTCTGATTTCTCCCCACCCCCAAAAGGAAATGAAGGAGGAGGGGATCTGGGGGAGAGGAGAGGAATGGAGAGGGACTGGGAGGAGTAGAGGGAGGGGAAGCTGCAGTTGGGGTGTAATGTATGAGAAAAGAATAAAAGAAAATGATATTCACTTAGAAAGAAGAAAGGAAAGAGGAAGAAAGGAAGGAAGGAAGGAAGGAAGGAAGGAAGGAAGGAAGGAAGGAAGGAAGGAAGGAAAGAAAAAGGGAAAATGATCAAGTCATGGTGAGCAAGCCAGTAAGCAGCACTCCTTCATGGCCTCTGCATCGGCTCAAGTTCCAGCCCTGCTTAAGTTTCTGACATAACTTTCTTCCATGATGAACAGTGATACGGAAGTGTAGGCCAAGTAAACGCCTTCCTTCCCAACTAAGTTTTGGTCTTGGTGTTTCATCAGAGCAGTAGTAACTCTAACCAAGACGGTGGGCGAAAGTATTCATTGTGCAAAACTGACAAGCAAGTTCGTTGCAGCTGGAGCTCACAATGCAGCAGCAAAAACAGCAGAGAACGTGCCTCAAAACAAGGGGCAAGGTAAGAGCTAACTCCAAAGCATTTGTTCTCTGGCCTCTACATACATACCATGGATGGCATATGTTCACACACACACACACACACACATACACACACACACAAATCCTCTTCACATCTTGCCAGGCTCTCATTGTTCTTGGGCTTTTAGCAGATTATATTTTTCCCTTTAATCTGTAGAAGAACCTATGTCCATTTGGACAGCCTGTGCCTGCCACCTCTCCCGTTTCTCGATATGAAAAGCACCCCCTCCTGCTACAATCAATCAGCCAGTAAAAATAATAATTATGACTTCCTCCTTTCTAATAACATTCGTTACAAATTTGTTAAGCAATTTGAACCAAAATAGTACAGTGACCTATCCATCCGAGAAACCTGTTCTGATTATTTTCGGCACAAGCCACCGAGGGCCTGGAGAGATGGCTCGGTGGCGAAGAGTGGAGACTGTGCTGTAGCAGATGGCTCCAGCTTGTTTAGACGTTTTTAGACTGTTGCAGGCTGAAGGGAAAGGCAGTGGATGCAAAGACTGGCTTGCCCCTCATGGTGCATTCATGAAAGACAAGTGATCCAGAGCTGCCTGAGACCTGGAGGCAAGACTAGGCAAGCAGACTCTCTGGGAACAGACTGCGAGGCTCCGAGTATCTACCACCTCCAGAGCAGCACGCACTGGTAGGAGGAACACGGGCCCTGGAACCAGACCTAGTTTCAACACCCACAAGGCCTTCTTTAAGGGATCCCTGGCTTTGCCCTCCGTCCAGCCCTTCACCCAAACAGTTCAGGGCACTGAGTAAAATAATAGCTTTACAGAGTCATAAGCCGTCCTTGCAGTGTCTCCTGTCATTGTGTGTCTGGCTATAAAATCAACCAAGTGCAACGCTCAAAGCCACTTCGCTGTGGTTATAGGATCTGGTGACGCTTAAGGAACTGGCTAGAGACCAGGCTTTCTTGTTTGCCAGCATCCGCTCCCAAAGTACCTGGAACTGCGGCCTTCAGTAGGCAGGCTTGCTGCTGTGCCCCCGCAATCATCTTGGAAGCACATTCCGGGGGACGCAGCTCCCTGCTGGGAAAGCTGACAGAGATCCCAGGCCAAACAGCTTGTGTCCACCAACACTTCCATCCACGCGCTTGCTCTCTTCCTGGGAGAGACGCTCCTGGGCTCGTTAGTAGGAGAGATTGATGCCTTTTCTCTTACCCCTTTCATTGGTTTCCCTTTTATTACCTCCAGGGAAGATGATTTATTGAGTACAGTAGCGCACACTGGAAGACATCTAATACCCGATCTAGTAAGCCAGGACCAATAGACTCACTGGTCCGTTTAGAAAGCTGTCTACACCTAGGCCCAGTAACAGCTGTGCTGACAGTCCTGGGATGAATGAGGACAGTGTTAAAGAGATTTAAAATGTGTGCTAAGTGACTTAATTCACTGATGCTTCATTCTCAGAGGAGGACTGCTTAGAAAATGTGATATATTACTCGAGCTAAATTCAGAAACTTCCAAGGGATAAGCATGGCTTTGGGGGCTTATCTAATAACAGACATTTCATTCATTCATTCATTCATTATTTTGCAATTTCATACACAGAACATGATATGTTTTGATCATTTTCACCCATTATCCTCTCTTATTTCCTTCTCCTTCCCATGGAACCCCTTCAATAAACATCTAATGTATAGGCTTCACATCTAGACATTTTCATATCACCCTTGAATATAGAGCCCAGAAATTGCCTCCTCCTTCAGAGAGGCACAGGGTACCACAATTATTAGGCTTCCCACTTACGAAGACGAGTGAGTCACAGTAACAGTTATGACATCAGCAGACGACGTCAACAGTTATGTCACCAGGCTCACGGACTATGTCAGTTGTTCAGGTGACTGATCCTCTCACCAATTCATCAAGGAATCAACTGTCTTCTCTCGCTGGTGAGGGGAACAAAGTTCCCGGGAGGCCCAGTCACCAGTTCTAAGACATTCAGGTTTCTCTACACAAAATGAGAATGCCCTCCAGAGAAATGTGAACTCATTCCACAGAATGATCTAACTCTCCTCCATGCCTCCTATGCTCCTCATTCATGAACATCCTCACCCATGCAGCTGGTTTGTACATGCAGAGTCTGCTGAACACGTGTTCAGGAGCCTTTCTCAATTTAGACCAAATGCTGCAATCCATCCAAACGTCCAGTCAATTGGCTGGAGGGTTCATTTCACCCGCATCTCACATACCAAAATACATAAACCAGTTTTTTAAGACACACACTCAAAAGGCCCAGAAATTAGCCAAATTGCTGTCACCTCAACTATTTCCGGAACAACATTTCTTCTGGTGTGAGTGGGTTTCGAGTCTCCTCCTGGTCCTTAGAGCAGATTGCTACAGGGTTGGAGGACGGCACGGTGGTGAAGATCAGTTGTTCTTGCAGAGGGCGCAGGTTTGGGTCCCAGCACCCATACAGCAGCTCACAACTGCCTAACTTCACCTCCAGGGGAGCCACCGCCGTCTTCTGACCACCATGGGCACCAAGCATATACCTGTTGCATGCACAAACAAGCAGGCGAAGAGAAAAAAAAAACCTCATGCAAATAAGATAACTTAAAAAAAATGACATTGTTTAAAATAGCAATCACCACAAAGGGGTAGTTTAAGACAAAATAAACCTGTTTCCCTCCCCCAGTTTTAGAAGCTGAAACTCAGAAATGAAGGTGCTGGTAGGGCCAGCCAGTTTCCCTCTTCATCCTTCCAAGAAAGGACTGTTTTTCTCCCAGCGTTAGGCAGTCTTTGGCATTACTTTCACCTCCAGAGAAAACCTGTGCTCTGTGACACATGGACTTCTTCACCCTGTGTCTCTGAGTCCTTTCTTTCTAAGTGCTAGTCACTAGGTTTAGCCTCTTTATGATTCCCACATAATGACATATGTGACATATGATTAGTCACACTCTAATGAAGTTCCTGGGAAGCTCATTTGTAAAGGGGAGACATTTATATGGGTTCTTGGTTTTGTGTAATCTAGTCTAAGACTGGGCAGCTCAATTGTTTGGAGCATTGGTGGGGGTTCTGGGTGGCAATGGTGGTGAGTACTTATCAAAGCAAACTGTATAGATCTCATTGTCCAAGAGGGACCCATGAACACAGAGAGAGACAGAGAGAGAGAGAGAGAGAGAGAGAGCAGGTTGAGCTACCACAATCCCCTTTTAAGGTATGTGATCACCCACAAAGCTTTAATCTCACAAGTTCTGCCACCTCCCAACTGCACCCACAACTCTCTGTGGTACAACCAACATCCAAATCTCACTATTACTTAATCCGAAAAGACTCACTCTCCCAATAAATGGCACATGCTGAGGCCTGACAGATGTGAATGGGGAGTCGGGGAGATCAACCACTACAGAAAGGAAGTAATCAGGAATGCCTGGCTCAACTTCCCACCTACCTCTTTGCTACCAACATTACTTCCCAAGGTTGTGGTTGCCGCCTATTGTTATCTCACCCTCTTGGCCTGGCAAAAGCCTTGGTTGTGAAATACCTTGAATATCACTCTTGTTCTATAAATAGAAGATCCAAGATGAGTCTTTAAAAAAAAGCAAACAACAACAAAAAAGCAACCTGGAATCCAAAATAATGAACCTAGTATTCTAAGACTCTTAGCTCAGAAGAAAAAGGAGGATGAGAAGGGAGGGGGGGAGGGGAGGGGAAAGAGAAAGAGGAAATAAGTCAGTGAGCAAATATGAGATCTGGAGTTAGACCAGCCTGTAGTTGATACGCAGCTATAGTATCAAGGAGAACAAAGTTGGAAAAGTCTTTCAAGTTCTATGATCCTCAGTTTCTTCATCTATAGAGTAGGAATGTGTAATCCAATATTAAAGAATTAAATTAGGTAATAACTTAATGTTATTAAATGACACCCGTTACCAGCAGCAACAAACTGAGCAAAACAGAATATTCCAAATGCAACGCGAGACAGGAAATGATAAGTCACTGGGAGGGGTCTGAACAGTGGGGGGAGCTTTTACCTGCTAGACCTAGGAAACTCACTTTGTCTTGAGAAGGAGATTAGAACACTCTTCAGCTCTAACTCCAAGCACAAGCATTACTGTCTGGCCACTGCATAGCTTTGCCTCCAACCAGCAGTGAGGCTTCTTTCAATAGTGTTCCTCTTCTATGAGTAGCTTAGAATTCTGAAAGAGAAAACCAAGGAAGTCATTGTGCTAAAATAAATTAAAGTCATGTTGTGAAAGTGTAGTAATTCCAATAATGTGAATGACAAAATATGAGTAAAGGAAAACATTCGTTGTATTTTGACCTCTTCCAAAGACAATTTTGATGCATACATGTAAAAATACACCATTTGGGACAGTGCTAATACATGCCATAACCTAGTAGGAACACTACGACTAATGTACAAGACCTCTAAAGAGAAGACTCTGAAATTTTTTTAGAAATGCATACTTAAAACTTAGTAACTAGAGTAGTATATTCATGGAGCAGAAGACTAAATACAGGAAATATTTTTAAACTGGACTCCAGAGTCAGCAAAAAAAAAATTGATTAAAAACCAAAAACAGCCCAGACATCCTGCCCAGGGTCTATTCAGTTAATCCACCCGTTCTCCATACCTGATGCCCTTCTCAACTGGAAAACCGAAAGGAATGAGTTAGAAGCAGAATGTATCAAGCAGAAGACACAATTGTCAGGACTTGAAGATAAAGGAGAGGATATAGACAAAATAAGCAAAGAATATGGAGGTTTTAGGAAAACACAGGAAGAGAGCATACAAGAAATGTGAAACACAACGGAAAGAACAAATCTTTAAATTACAGGACTAGAAGAGATAAAAATTTCCAGGTCAGCAGTGTAGATCTAGCAGACTACATCTTCAACAATACCATAGAAGAAAACTTCCCCAAACTAAGAAAGACACACCCAATGTATCCAAAGACACACACAGATAAACACAGAACACCAGACAGGCAAGACCACAGAAGAAACTCCAGAGCATGTCATAGTTAAAGCCTAAGTATTCCAAACAAAGAACAGTATCAAAAGTTACAAGGTAGGGGCTGGAGAGATGGCTCAGTGGTTAAGAGCATTGACTGTTCTTCCAGAGGACCTGAGTTCAGTTCCCAGCAACAACATGGTGGCTTACAACCGTCTGTAATGAGATCTGGAGCCCTCTTCTGGTCTGCAGGCATACACGGAGGCAGAATGTTATATATACAATAAATAAATAAAATCTAAAAAAAAAAAGTAGTTAAAAAACTGCAAGGGAAAAACACAAGTCACATATAAAGTCAGACCCATCAGAATAGCACCTAATTTCTCAATGAAACTTTGAAAGTGAGAGAACCTGAAGCAATCCACTTCATGCCCTAAAACACCAAGATTTCAACCTATACTAATGTCCCCAGTCACCTGCCACAGTAGAAGTAGAAAGAAAATCTTTCCATGACATAAACAGTGCAAAAAAGTTTACATCAAACAGACCAAATCTAAAGAAATAAAATAAAAGCAGTTTGGACTGAATAGATGAAGGAGCACAACCAAAAAAGACTGTAGAAAGAGAACAAATAAATTTATAATTACTGAAACACAAAGAACCCCTGAGAACACAAACAATAATGACAAGTATCAAAAACACATACTTTTAATAATAACTTTAAATATCAGTGACCTCATTTCTCCAGTCAAAATATATGGTCTGGATGACTGGATCAAGAAACAAATGCATCCATCTGTTGCCAACAAAAAGCATGTCTTTGCTTTAAAGATAGGCAACATCTTAAAGTGAAAGAATGAACAAAAGCACTCTGTTTGATCAGTATATGAAAGCAAGTAGAAATTGTCATCCTTATATCTGACAAAGTAGATTTCAAACTAAAACTAACCACAAGCAATAAAGAACACTTTATTCTAATCAAGGAAGCAGTTAACTAAAAAAATTTACTGTCTTAAACATATATGCACCAAATTCTGGTGCATGCAATTTGGTAAAAGGTATACTGATAGAATTAAAGGCACATATTCAATACCCCACTTTCTCCAATAGACAGATTATAGGGACAAAAAGTAAGCAGAGAAACATCAGAATTAAATGACATCCTACATCAAATGGACTTAATAGATGTCTACAAAATATTCTACCAAAACCCCAACAAATACACTCTACTCAAGAGTACATGTGAGTGTCTCTAAAATAGACCATATCCCGAAACACAAAACAAATCTTTACAAATGAAAAAAGATTGAAATGACTCTGTGTATCCTGTCAGACCATTGTAAAATAAAACTTAAAAGTGACAGCAAACAAATCTGTAGTAAATACACAAAGTTTTGGATTTTAAACAACTTAACACAAAATGCTGAATAGATCAAAGCAGAAATCAAGAACGAAACAAAATATTTCCTAGAAATAAATGAACTCGTAAACATAGACCACCTTTGGGATATATAAAAAGGAAGCCTGCCAGGGAAATTTGCAACTCTACCTGCCCACACTAAAAAAAAAAAAATGACTTAATGATTCAACTATGAATTTGACAGAATAAATCAAACCCAAACCCACTAGAGAGCAAGAAATAAAATCAGAGCTGAAAATAATGAAATAGAAATAAAGAAAAATGGTACAAAAAGCAACAAATCTAAGAGTTGGTTCTTTGAAAAGATAAACAAAATAGACAGACTCTTGATTTAACTAACCAGAAGAAAGAAAAGAGGACCCAAATTAACAGAATCAGAAGTGAGCATGTAAGCATTACAACAATCATTAAAGAAATTCAAAGTATTATAAGGGATACTTCAAAACTTGTACTCTATTAAGATGGAAAATTTAAGAGAAATAAATGCATTTCTAGAGTCAGACAAATCACTAAAATTGAACCAAGAAGAGATCAACACCCCAAGTAGACCTGTAACAAAAATGAGGAAATTGAAATAATAATAAAAATAATCAATTAATTAATTAATAAAACCTTTCAACAAAAAAAACCCACACTTATATGATTTAGAGAAGAATCCTACAGGATTTTTAAAGAAAATCTATAGGCAATCCTTCTCAAACTTACCAAAAAGCTAAAAAAATAAAAACAGGAACATTTTCAAACTCTTTCTATGAAGCCATTATCACTCTAATGTCACAACTAGGTAAACACACACACACACAATCCTACCTACATACCAGCATTTCTGATAAACATAGATCCATAAACAATTGCAAATTGAATTCAGACATGAATTGAAAAAGATTAGTGATCTTGGTCATGCTTTATCCTGCATCTTGATCATGCAGGGATGGTTCAACATATACAATACTTTAATAAGTATTAAAAAAAACCACATAAACTGACATAAAGACAAAAGTAATAGGCTCATCTCGATAGAGGCAGAAAAGGCCTTAGATGATGAAAATCTTACAGAGAGTAGAACTAGAGATAATATAATATATTAGTATATTAAAACTAGTATAATAAAGCTATATATAAGAAACCCACGGCCAACAGCACTCTACGTGGGAAAAATTGAAGCAATTCCACTGAAATCAAGAACAAGACAAGACTGTCCATCACTCCCATACCATTCAGAAGTTGTGCTTGAAGCACTAGCTGGAACAATAGGGCAAGGGAGAGAAATTAAAGGGATACAAGTAGACAAGGAAGTCAAACTATGCCTACTTGTAGTTAACATAATATTATACATAAAAGAGATAAAAAAAATTCTACCTGAAAACTTCTAGAAATGTTAAACAATTTAAGCAGTCTGGTAGGATACAGAATTAACTTGCACAAATCAATAGATATTTTTATATAACAACAAACATGCAGAGAAATAGATCATGGTCACACTTCCATTCACAATAGCCTCAAAGAAAAGTAACTATTTACCAGGTGGCGGTGGTGCACACCTTTATTCCCAGCACTTGGGAAGCAGAGGCAGGCGGAGTCTCTGTGAGTTCAAGGCCAGCCTGGTCTACAAAAAGAACTCCAGGATAGCCAAGACTATTGCACAGAGAAACCCTGCCCCCCAAAAAAAAGAGGAAGGAAGGAAGAAAGAAAGAAAGAAAAATATTTATGAAAAACCATAACCAAGGAAGTGAAAGACCTCCACAATGAAAACTTTAAATCTCTAAAGAAAGAGATAAAGACAGTAGGCAATTCATAAAAATAAAGTGCTCAAGATTTGGTAAAGAATTGTTAAAATGATCTTTCTACTTTTGGTCATATACAAATTCAAAGCAATTTCAGTAAAAACCTGTCTCTCATTCTTTACAAAAATAGAAAACATAACCCACTATCCTAGAATTTATATGAAGTACAAAAGATCCCTGGTCATCAAGACAATCTTGAACAAAAGGCACAATGCTGGAGAAGTACTATTGCATATCTTAAGACATATTTAAAAAGTATAGTAATAAAAACAATAAGGTACTGGTACAAAAACAGATATGTAGGCAAATGGAACAAAATTGAAGATCCAAACATGAGTACACATAACTTCTACTATTTAATATCTGATAAGATGAAAAATAAGCCATCTTCAACTAGTGGTGTTGGAAAAACTGGATGTCCACAAGTAGAAGATAGAATTAGACTGTATCTAACACATTACACAAGATCTAACTCCAATCAACTAACAACCTGAATGTGAAGCCCAAAGCATTGAACCTTGTAGAAGAAAACATAAACAGAATCCTATAGGATATAAGTGTAGGACACGACTTTCCAAACAGGACCCCATTTTCCCAGGAGTTGATGCCAATAATTGACAAGCAGGAGCCCATAAAACTAAAAATCTTCTGAACAGCTAAGGAAACAGGCAACTGAGGGAAGAAGAGGCCCACAGAATGGGAAAGAATCTTTGACAGCAATACATCTAACAAAGGACAACCATCAAAATGTAGAAAGAACTCAAAAAATAAGCTAAAAACACAAAAGACCCATTCTAAAAAGGAAGTTAGCATCTGAACAGAGAGCTCTCAAGAGAAGAAATAAAAATGGCTAAGAAATATCAGTAGCAATTAGTGAAATGCAAATCAAAATTACATAAGATTTCATCTTACCTCAGTAGAATAAAAAAGATCAATGGTGCAACAGATGACAGATACTGCAGATGATGTGAGGAGAGAAGAATCCTCATTCCCTGGTAGGATTGCAAACTGGTACAGCCACTATGGAAATCAGTGTGGAAAACCCTCAAACCCAGAAAAAATAAATCTACCGTATGACCCAGTTATACTACCCATCAGCACGTGCCCAAAGGACTAGACATCTATTCTACAGATACTTTCTCAGCCATGTTCATTGCAGCTCTATGCAAAATATCTAGACAATGAAAACCATCTAAATGTCCTTTAACTGATGTTAATAATGAAAATGTGGTTTGTTGCTGTGGGATGATACTCTTGTACACTGTAAAGATTTTTTGCTCATACTGGTTTAATAAAACACTGATTGGCCAGTAGCCAGGCAAGAAGTAGAGACAGGGTGACCAGACTAGAATTATGGGAAGAGGAAAGACGGAGAGCCGGTCACCAGACAGATGCAGAAAAGCAAGATGACAATGCCGCACTTAGAAAAGGTACCAAGTCACATGGCTAAACATAGATAAGAATTATGGGTTAATTTAAATTGTAAGAGCTAGTTAATAATAAGCCTTAGCTAATAGGGCTAACAGTTTATAATTAATATAAGGCTCTGTGTGTTTCTTTGGGACTGAACGGCTGTGGGACTAGGTGGGACAGAAATTCCATCTACAGTTTATATACTTCTCAACTGTAAGGAATAGAAATAAATCCTTAAATTTGAAAGTAAATGAGTAGAACTAGAGAATGTCATAGTGAGTGAGGTGACTCAGACCCAGAAAGACACGGCTTGAATGTTCTTTCTCATCTGTGGTTCCTAGCTCCAAATCAGATATAGATACATAATAGGGTATAATGTCAGAAGCCAAGAAAGTAAAAGGGGTACCTGCTGAGGGAGAAATATTAGAGAGGGGAATTGCAGGGTACAAGTTATTTGAAGGAATGCATGGGAAAAAATGGATAATAGCTTTAAGGTGGAGATCAATACAGAAGAAGGGGAGAAGGGCACAACAACATTAAGGATGTCTGAAAAGTCATAGGGAATTATATTATTATCTATTTACCTAAAATAACATATAATACATACAGTATGTATATACATATGCAGTTTAAATGAGATTTCCCCATATGGGCTGATAGTGCTCCCTCAAGAGCCATGGACTATCTTACAAAAACTCCAACACCAAGAATGAGAAGCTTTCTTTTGTGTTGTTATCAGGATGTCCAAGAGACAGCCAAAATACTATAATTTATTGCTATTATTCTTGGTGAAGACACTATTTACTTTGGCCACAGAACCCAGAGCTGTCAGCTGGTTCTGACCTGAAAGCCTCTTCTCTAAGGAATAGCTTTCATCATACTAGAAGACAGCAAGCAAGTTTCCAAAGAAGGGAAGCAGCCCATCATCCCATCCAGCTATAATGACTACGAAAACAACAGCCAGCCTGGCCCAACATCCCTGAGGTACAATATACACACTTACCTTGATGGTGACCAGCAACACTTTCATCAGACTTGATGCCATGGTGGGAAACTGAGGCATGGGTGATTAGACTTCCTTCTCAGAACAAAGATCTGTGGTAGACTTAGGTTCATATTCATGCTGGCTCCCCAGCCCTGACACTCTGTCCTTAGTGCTCACAAATACACTACTCACAAATACACATTTCAATTGCTTCTAGAAGTTAAAAACTCTCACACCGACTTTACCAGCATACACCCGCACCATGAGGAGGCCTCAGCTCTTCGGGAGCAGGGTGTGTCCATGCCCAGCAGGGAACTATCACAGATGTAACACTGACTATTAAATTGCGTGTGGTTCTGGCCTCCTTATGGCGAGTCCCTTTGTTTTGTTGCAGCTGTAGGACCATGGGATTAAGCAAGGGATTAGTCTAATTGCACCTATGAATCATGACCAATTCTTGGCTAATAACAACCACAGTTCACCTTGCATTCTTCAAAACCATTCAGCTCTGTGACAGCTCAATCCTTCCTTGTGGTCTGAACTGCTAAAGAGCTGGTACTGGTGAGTCTTGGTTTCCAGGGAAACCAAAGTCACAAAAGGATGGATGCATCGCCTCCCTGGTCTTGGGCCAGGAAAAGGTGAGGTGGAGCCTGACACTGAGCATTGAGTTTTCTTTCTATTTGGGTTTATGAAAGGAACACAGGTGGGGCAGATGTTACACTGACAACACGGATCATTTCAGCGGATGGAGGGCGGCCCTGCCAAAGGACTCTGCAAATACACAGAGAGGAAGGGAGACAAATGCATATCAGCGGATCATATGTGTGCATGTGACTGGGGTCTTCGGAGTTCTCCTTACACCCTGGTGGACACGCTGTGGGCAGCGACGCGTTTGAAAGCAGTCAGTGTGCAGCTTTGTATCCAGTTGTTGAGCAAGTCAGGAGACGGCACAGCCACACTGATGGTGGCCGTTGTTTCTGACCTGCTTGTCTGGTGTTCCATGCTCTGCGGCTGTGGTGATGGCGGATCTGGGAGAAAAGTGCACGTGATGGCTTTCAGAACACAGAAACTGCCACTTCGCGGTTCCCACCGAAATTCATACTGCATCTGGGAGGAGGAATTTTACAAATAATCCCTCCGTAAAGACTCTAATTGATCCAGCACCACGTAAATGGAAAGCTGGGCATCGTGCTGCAGAATTGACTATAAATCAGCATGGTAAGAAGTCTTCTCTGGAGTCTCTCAAAGCTTTCCTAATTGTTTGTCTGTTTTCTGCTGAGGTTACAAACTCTTAGCTGCAGATCCTCAGTGAAACAGGAAACCCAGCAGAGCAATCCCTCATACCTGGCCTGCGGTGAAAACCATGTCACTATCTCAGGCCTCAGCACTCGCATGCACAACTTGTGAATTTCCAGGTATCAAAAGGATCTATTTGATACCTGGAATATCAAAGTCATATTTCAAAGTCATTTGTTTTTATTTGATATGTATGATTTTATTTTTGCCCCACATGGATGTGTGTGCCCTGGGTATATGCCTGATGCTCAAGGCACCCAGTGCATTGGACCACCTAGAACAAGAGTTCTGAATGACTGTGAGCCACCATGTGGCTGGTGGGAATCCAGGTCCTCCACAAGGGCAGCAAGTGCTCATAGTAGCTGAGCCATCTCTTCAGCAGCCCTCTTTCATTTTTGTTTTGTTTTGTGTTGTTTTAGATTATAATTAGCATGGCAAACATCCTTTTCCTCATTATTTTATTTTCTCAGACTCTGGGATGAATATTGATGGTCTAGTTATTAAAATATATCTATTATAGAGACTTTCAGGCATGAATGTATATATACGACTTAGTTTTTACATGCAACATTATACTAAAAATAGGTTAGTATTGAATCACCCTGCGGTTGAGTAGGCAGCCCAACATGACATTGTTTTCTGATGTAATGGCGATAGTATTGTTCTAGGCTTTAGCCGCTGTCTCCAGGATTCATATGTCAGCAGAATCAGTATGAGGTTCTGGGGTCTAGTTTAAGTTCAAGAGAAGAGGAGAGGAAATATAAAATATTAAAAGCACTCTACTTTCCCCCCAGAAATCGGTAAGAAATTCACTTCTTATCAGTTTTCTAGGGAGTTCTTTTTGAATGTTGCTTTAAACATTTGTTTTCATATATATATATATATATATATATAAATTTTTGAAATGAAAACGTAATTGGTGTGGGAGAATTGTCTGTATTCTGTCAACAGCTTTATAACTTATAGAGATCTCTCTGTGTGTGATTGATTTTCTTTGGGCTTGCCGGTTGTGGGGTACTGGGCGGGAGGGCGGGACAGAAACCCCAATAAGCCGGCCCCTCATGCTACACATAATCATAGTTTTCTCCCTTCCCTTTCCCCCTCCAGCTCTTTCTATGCACTTCCTTGCTCTTTCTCGAATTCACAGCCTCTATTTCTTCAGCTGTTGCTACATATATAAATGTATGTATATATATATATATATATATATATTAATTCTTAAACATATAAATACTATCTGCTCAGGCCAGGTTTCTTGTGTATATGTATACAATGTTACTTGTATGGGTATGACTTCAAGGCTGAACACCTGGTCTCAGATGACCAATTAGGAGCTCTTCCCTGGGGAAGTCTGTTTTTCCTCCTCCCATCTTCCATCGTTGTCAGTAGCTCTTGATGGGGGGGATGAGGCCCCACGGGACTTCCCCGTCTATGATTGCAGGGTCCATCGGCATCATCCTTCTCAAGGTCTTGTTTAGGCAGCCGTGTCGGGGAGACTTCATGGGTGTAACTTTGCTGATGAAGCTCTCCGCTCTTCCTATCACCTCTTCCACTGTGGTCTCTCAGCCTTCGATACAGGAGCCGTGCTGTAGACACAGCCGCTGGGGCTGGGACCACACGGCCACTTATGCTATGCATTTGCGTTGCTTGTGCTTTCCTGTGATGATCTCTGCCTGGTGTAAGGAGACACATAAAATAATAAAATAATGATTTAAAAACACAAATAAAGTGATGATTTAATAGGAGAAGAGGGAGCAGGAGGGGAGGAGGACGGGGAGGAAGAGGACCATATGCTGCTCTTACAGAGGACCAGTTTGGTACCCAGAACTCTCACGTCAGGAAGCGCACAACTGTCTGAGACTCCACCTCCAGGGGATCCCATGCTCTTCCTGTCTTCCAAAGGCAAGATGTGAATATGCACAAGCCTCCCACAGACACACAAATACACAATTTAGTTTACAATGACAGGAAATTTTTAAAAAATTAAAAATATAAAAAACAACAGGATGTACTAGAATGTTAAGAACATGACTGAATTTCAGTCAGCTACTGTGTTTTGTGGAGCCAGAGAAATTGCCTGCTGACCAAGGCTCTTGTGCTGGCTGCTCAAGATCTTGACTTGGAAAGGACTGACTGCAAAGGGCAGATCATCATCATCATCATCATCATCATCATCATCACATCATCATCATCATCTACAGCAAGTGTCAAGGCTAGTGACTGGCATGTCACCTTCAGACTCCCCAGATGTAAAGCAAAATCAGACAGTGTTCTTTTCTCGGTTCACTCATCCTGAAAGAGCTGTATCTCCAACCCAGAGGTCAGGATGAAGCTCTCCAGGACATGGAATGGGTCCTTTTCATTAGCCATCCTTCTCATTCTCTTTCTTCTCCTTCTCTTCCTCCTCCTCTCTCCTCCCCTGCTCTCTCCTCCTTCCCACTCCTCTCCTTCTTCTCTTCTTCCTCCTTTTATTCCTCCTTTTCTCCCCTCCCTCCCCCACCTGTTTTCCTCCTATTCCTCCTCCTCTCTCCTCCACTCCTCCTTCTCGACTCCTCCTTCCCACTCCTCTCCTCCTTTTCTTCCTTCCTCCTTTTACTCCTCCTTTTCTCCTCCTCTTCCTCCCCCACCTCTTTTCCTCCTCTTCCTCCTCTCTCCTCCCCTCCTCCTCCTGGCCCCCTGCTCCACTCCTTCCTTCTCACAGAGGAGTGTGACTTTTCAGCCCTATCCTGACCCCAGGACCTCCTGGGCCCCTTCCTGGCCTCTCTTTATTTCTGCTGGAGATTTGGTCCAGCTGTTTGTATGTGCACATCCACTCAGTGAAACTATAGCCCACAGGTCACTCGGCTCAGGTCACTAAGCTTAGGCTCCAGGTGCAAAGCAGGGCAAAGGTCAGCGGGAGCCTCACTGAGCCCAGCCTGAGAGCTGAACATTCTCAAGGGACATTTGCTGATGGGAAAGTTCCCTGGCCTTCGTTCTTGGCCAGGAAAAGAAAACACTGTTCAAACAGGTGGGTGAGCATTAGCTTCGGGGAATGCCGGGAAAGGAAAACTAGAGATCTTACCCCAAACAGTCACCGCCTGACCCTTGCAGGTGTCACCGGATCCTGTATCCGGAAGTCCGGAGAGCAGCCCCTCTCCCCTCCCCTCAGGGCAACTGCTGGACCCTTAGGGAGGGTGCCTGCTGCCAGCTGCAGTCAAAGGGCAGCTACCCTCAGAGACAAGGCTAACCCTGCACATGGAAGGCTTGGGTTCTGCCACCTGCTCTTGTGAGGGGTTGAAAGTCTCTACTGCCAAGGGGCTGCCTGTGACTCAGAAAGCTCCTAAGGATAGTGGGCAGCTCTCTATAGTGGGCAGAGATCCACACTAATGGCTAATTTGGTTTATAAATGTGTGTGTGTATATAAAACACTTAAAAATCTTTGTGTAAAACCCTCCAACAATTCACTCTGGGTAATTAACTGGCTTAAAATCCTATACAGAATTGGGCTCAGGGACCCAGGACCTCTGCATTTTTCTGCTGCCACCCCCCCATCCAATTTTCCCACTTCGAGAACCCAGGCAGCTCTGTGCTCTCTGTCCTTTTCCTCCCTTCTGTCCAAACTCTCTTCCTTGCTCTAGAACTCTCTTGGGTCCCTACTGAGCAGAGGATTGCACTTCTTAGATATCAATAAACCGACACCATCATCTCATCAGTGAGAATTCCCATGCGCAATGTGCCCTGAACTGGCCGTGTAGGAAGTGGGTTCTTAAATGTTTTTTGCATTTAAGAACAGCAGGCAGCTGGGAGTATCAGGAAAGAGAATGACATCTGTAGGTCTCCTCGTGGGAGCTAGGAGCTGAGCAACGGGGTGTTCTTTATAGAGCCAAGGACCCTCCAGAGGGTGACAGGAAATTCGGGGGATGGGGAAGAAGGAAGTGGGGAGCACAAACCTGCCCTGTGACTGAGGCAGGGTGTGCATTGCCTCTACCTCTCTCCTGCTGCTTCCCTTCTCTGTTTCTTTCTGATTCTCACACAGCTTTGAGACATGCAAGACAGGTCTTCAATCCCGTGAATCAGTATGCCTGGAGATGGGAATTTACAAGATATTAAACTTAAAGCCTGAAGCCCAGTTTTCAAAACTCCAATAGCTGTGTTTTTCTCTGTCTCACAGAAGAACAAAGAAAGAAAAAGGGGCCCAGACAGCAGATAGTGGCTCCATTCTAAAGACCACGTAGGTGCCTAGTAGTTGCACAACAAAACCATGATTGTATTCTTAGGGCCTTGTACCTAGTAGGTGCACACTACTATATGATAAATAACAACAAGAGATAGAAAATAGCATATACATTATACCAAGAATATTTTCAGTTTCCAGGTATATGCCATAAATCTTAGTATTTTAAACATCCTGCAAATGTGCTTAGAAAAATAAACAGTGCTATTTAGAAAGCTGAGAGAAACTGCCTGACCCAGCCATGCTTTGCCAAAGGCAAGTGCTGGGTAGGTGGATTGATGCTGTGGCAGGAAACCAAGTGTGTAACCCAACTCAGAGTCTGCTAACACTCTGACTCTTGAGCAATATGGCTCAAATACTCAGAGAAAGTTTGTGTCAAGAGTTTTATAGGTGATGCTGTGAGGGAGGCTCTCTCTCTTTCTCACCAAATGGTCAAGCCTCAATGCCCAGTGCCTCACCATACACAGTCCATGCCCACCCCTCTTTCCCTCCTTCTCTCCTCCTGCTCTAGATGAGCCATAATTCTCTCTCTCTCTCTCTCTCTCTCTCTCTCTCTCTCTCTCTCACACACACACACACACACACACAACACCTATACACAAACCTCTCTCACACACACACAACACACACACCTCACTCTGTGTCTTGTTCTTTCTCTCTCTTTCTTTCTCTCTTGTAGTGAGGAGCTGCGGGCAGGCCTGCTTTTCGCCTCATCCAGCTCCCGCATGGCTAGCTTAGTCCCAGAAATAATAACACACAAATTGTATTTATTTAAGCATTGCCTGGCCCATTATCTCTAGAGAGTTAGTTACTGACTAACTCCTATATCTTGATATTAACCCATTTTTAATAATCTGTGTAGCACCACGAGGTGGTGGCTTACCGGAAAAGATTTAGCATGTCTGACCTGGTGGCTGGCTCCATGGCTTCTGCCTCATAGCCCTCTTTCCAGCATTTTGTTCTGTTTACTCTGCCTACCTAATTTTCTGTCCTATCAAAGGGCCAAGGCAGTCTCTTTATTGACCAATGAAAATAACACAATAGACAGATAACCCTCCTCCATCATTTCCCCTTTTTCTGTTTAAACAAAAAAGAAAGGCTTTTATTTTAACATAGTAAAATTACATATAACAAAATAGTTATCAAGCAAGAATTACAGTCATAATATTTATAACTATATCTTTATCATAATAGTAGAAAATATAACTATGACTATCTATTTTTTAACTCCATCAAAGACTCCAGAAGGATATAATATTACCTAAGTAAACAAGAAGTAAGCAACTTCCAAAACTCTAGAAATGATAGAGACATCTCGCTGCCTGGACAGTTACCCAAAGTTTTTCTGTATCGTTGGGGCATCTATTTTTGGCCTTCAGGCCCATAATATCTAGCAGACATTTTTATGAAGCAGGAAATTTTAAAGGCAGTTTAGTCATTATCTGCTGTGTCCTGTAGAATGTCTCGCAGACTCTTTTTTGAATTAGGAACCCCGAAAGATCATTTTACCTTTAGGCAAGTTTAGCAGTCCTCTCTCTGTGGGTTCTCTGTGTCCAGTTTATATAACAGTCCAGGCAAGAGCAGTTTCTTGTCCAAATGGCTAACCAACTCCATAAGGAGCCCCTTCGATGCCCATCTTCCTCTTGAAGTAGATTGGTGCTGTCAGGAGCAGACGTGTCTCATTGTCATGAAAAGTTTTAAGTTATTAAAACATTAAATGCCATGTTTTGTAGTCTTTGAAAGATATGAATGTCTATCTGAAATATATCTATGCATTTTTAGAAAATCAGACTAACATTACTACAAGCTTGATTATTATCGATGATTATCCATTAACAACCTATATTTTTAATTATACATTGTATTTTTAAATGAACTATATAATCATAATACCTTAATCAAGATCAGAAATATATATTGACCAATAAAAATAACACAATAGACAAATAACCCTCCTCCATCACTCTCTCACACACACATACCTCTCTCTGTCTCTGCCTCTGTCTCTGTCTCTGTCTCTGTCTCTCTCACATGCACACACACACACACACACACACACACACACACACACACACACACTGCTTTCTCATTGTTGCCTGCTCAGCACACCAGTCAGAAGATCTGTCTAGGTGCTCGTCTATACTAGTACCTGAGAGCAGATTGGTTGAATGGAGAATGGCCAATAGCTAGGCAGGAGAGGATAGGCGGGACTTTCCAGGGAGAGAGAGGAAGAGGAGGAGGACTCTAGGTGCATGGGTGACACCGGGGAGACGCCAGGGACACTCTGAAGAGACCAGACAAACTGCACAGAGTAGAGGTGACTGGATCACGTGGAAGGATGCAGACGAATAAAAACAGGTTAATTTAAGGTATAAGAGCTAGTAGCACAAGCCCAGGCTAACGGCCAAGCTTTCAAAATTAGTAAGAAATTTCCGTGTCAATATTTGGGGGCTGGTGATCCAAAGACTACATTCCGACAAGAAAACTTGCTCCCCAGTCAGCTTCAGCGCACTGTACTTTGGATCAGTTTGTTGCAGGAGTGGGCAGCTGGAGGGTGACATTTTCAGAGGGCTTCAGGTGGAGGCAGGAGAGATTTGTTGGTACAACTGAAAGCCTCAGCTCCCAGGAAGTCCTCGTTTAGCCAGACCTCATGCGCTCTTGCCTCTTTCTGTCTCAGATTTTTTTGTTTTTTTTATTTTATTTTATTATTATTATTTTTTTGGTCTTCCCTAGATGTAAAGTCTTCTGTGGTCCACCCACAGAACAGATTTACCTTCTGTTTTAGAGCAATAACTTATCCGTTTTCTTCATTTCACATCCTACCGTTTTCTCAGCAATCTGAGATTGGATATAGGACACATCAGCCCGAGCTTAGCTAGAAACCCAATTATGAAGACGTTACAGGACTTCTATTGTGATAAATAATTCATCTTTGGGTATCTTGAGACAGACTCTTTTCAAAGAAAAATTAAAATATACCGTAATTATCAAAGTTCATGCTTCCTTCCATCTACAGAGACTCTCATAAGTTTGACTTTGAGACTGTGGGTTGAACTTAGGCCTCACACATGCCAAATTCTGACTCTGCCACCAAACAACACCTCCAGCCCTCTCTTTGGAATTTTGTGGATTCGCTTTGAACTGGCCTGGAGTCTCTCGCGGTGACAGGCACAGGGAGCACACGTGAATGATGAGGTTGCATGGGAAGGAGATGCATTTCTGGAGAGAGGCAAGAGAGAAACAGGCCATTTGTCTTCTGATCTACACTCCCCATTCAGACGTGGGAGCCAGTACTACTTCTGCTCAGGCAAGACAGGGTTGAAAAAACCAAGTGGTTCTTTACATTCTGACTGCTGGGGACTCTAATTCCATCGGCGGTCATGAGCAAGGAATGTTAGAAACAGACGGACATGTTTGTGTTTCGCCACGGTGTCAGCGTTATTTCACCCAGTACTCTTGGCCGTTCACACACGGAGGTCCCTTTATTGCAATCGTAACTATCAACTCTCAGACCACACTTACACACACACAGAGGGTAAGGGTAAGGAAGGGTTAAAGAGGCTGCAGAGTTCAGAGAGGCACTAAGATGATCAGGACCAAGGAAAAGCCTCTATTGGGTTCCAGATAAGAAATTTCATAAACTTGTAGGCACAGGGCAGCTCTGCAGCCCAGGCAGATACAGGTCCCTGTGGCCAGCTGTTTCAAAGTGTCAGTTTCAAGTGGGCTGTGTGTCACAGCCAGGAGGAATTTCATTAAAGCCAGAGCTCCAGGACAGACAGATAGCTTTCACTTTGGCAGTTTTCCTCTATGAGGCTTGTGACCAGGGACAGGTTGACAGGTCAACTGACTTGCCATGTCTCGGTCTTTGGGTCCCTTTATCTTGTGGTCCCAGGTGAGGGGCTTGCATCAAAAGTGACTGGCAGAAAAGTGTGCCTGGTGTTTCCAATACAGTTCGATATAGGCACAGATGGCCTTTTTGTAGTATTGATTAATTTATGTCTTCTGGTATCCTAATAAAAATGTCAGTTGCTTACTTCTATAAACAAAATGTACAATCATTTGGTCTTACTACTTACAGTCAAAATGAAAAAATTCAGGGAAAAACTTGTTGCTTTCTAAAATGGCTCAAGGGGAGGGACCCCCTGAAAAGTGCTGTTCCATGTAGCACACAGTGTCCCAGAGCAGACTATGGGCTCTTTTCTTTCCCTTTTTCTTTCCTTTTCATTTCTTTATTTTATTTTTTATTTTTTTTTTGTTTTTGAGACAGGGTTTCTCTGTGTAGCTTTATAATCTGTCCTGAAACTCACTCTGTAGACCAGGCTCAGCTCGAACTCACAGAGATCCACCTGCCTCTGCTCCCAAGAGCTGGGATTAAAGGTGTGCGCCACCACCACCCACAAGATTATGGGTTCTTTCATACAATTTTCTCGTTAAAATTTCCCTAATAAAGAAGGTCTTAGAAGCAGGGTATATGTCCAACATCTGGAAACACCCACGGATTTAGAAGGCAACGTGATGTCATTTCCGCGGGGCAGACCAGCCTCCATTTCACTGGGAGAACCAGGGATAATGAAGCAGATGAGAATTCAAAGGCTGTCGGCATCCTAGCCCCAGGTTCTCTGGAAGGTTGATGCGGTCATTGGGCTACAGCCAGTCCTTAGCCAGTGTGGGCAGTGCCTGGGTCTGCCTGGGCACAGCGTTTGCACTCGCATGGTCACAAATCATGAATCTGAAATGGAAGAGTTCCCAAGTTATAGCACAGGGTTCATCCCTGGCCCTGAGAGCAAATGGGGCCTAGGAGCAGTGGGACACTAGCCATTCATAGACCCACGCAAGGAGCCACTGGGACATACATAGCTTCTCAACTGGACCTCATGGCAAGCATTAATTAGGGGAGGAAAGATTCCTTTTCTCACCTTTTGCTGGCCTGGAAGTCTGATAATGAAAGGCCAATTTACAAGAGAATTTTCCTGTTTAATATTATAGAATTTTAAGTTCTAAGTCACAGACCTGTTCACTTTTGTGCCTGGGTGTGATGAAGATTCTGGTCATAGACAAGTATAACTGGGGAGTGTGCCATTTGGTGTAATGGGAACAGACTGCAGAGACTTAGCTAGACCCATTGGTTCAGATTCTTTGGTCTGTACCTTGGTGTTCAGAGATGAAGTGTTTCGTTTGCCATAGGTATAGAGATGTTCTTTCTTGAATGGGGGTGTTCTTACCCTCTTCGGGGGTGAAAGGTGAGAAGGTAAGAGTGATGTCTAAGTGAAACCACGGGAATGTCCCAAAATTTATCTGTTAAAGGCTTGTCCAGGACACTGTTGGGAGATGACAGAACTTTAAAAATGGAAGACATAGTGACAGAAAGGCAGTTAGGTCCTGGGGAATGGGCCCTTGGAGGGGACATTAGATCCCTCATTTCCCTCTCTTGCCTCCTGGATGCCCTGAAATGGGCAACTTCCTCTGTACCCCACTGTTCCGCTCCCTAGAGAGGAAGAGAGGAAATGACCTCCTTAAGGAAGGTTCGTTGTAGGCTCTGGGGGAGAGCTAGGTTACTCGTGATTTGGGTGAGAATATCACAGGAACAGGCAGGGGTCACAGGAGCGGGGCCTTCTCTCAGCTGTCACTGTTGGGGTGTATCTTCCCAGGGGGCTTTGGTCAGAAAGAGAAAGTCAAGAGCTGGGCACAGAGTAGGGCAATAGGGAATTTTGTCAAAAGGAGGCTTCAAGCACCAAATGACCCTAACCCTCAACAAGGGATACAATGTTAAATGTGAAGAAATGGCCTTTCTTGCAGGGAACAGCAAACGCACCATTAGGAGAAGGAGGCTGAGGAGTTCAGCTGGGAGTAAGGTGGAGGCCCAACAGGAAGAAGGCCGGGGCAGAAGCAGAAGTGTCAGAACGTCCAGTGAAAGGGCCTATCATGATTATTCCCTAGGCTCTGGGGAACAGCTACAGATGTCTGAATGAGAGCTGTGAGCCTGTCTTTGATTATTTGTGTGTGTGTGTGTGTGTGTGTGTGTGTGTGTGTGTGTGTGTGTGTGTGTGTGGTCATTCAAACTGCGGCAGCAAAACGGGACCGATGAATAGCACAAGGAAAGTCTATCGTCCTCACAGAGTGTAGGAACAGAGATGTGAGCACATTACCCAGGGCCGTGTGGAGAGAGACCCAGGTCCTGTGGAGTCGGAAGCCAGGGGAGTACTCAAGCCACAAACATGGGTGTAGTTTCTAGGGCAGAAGCAAGGCAGGGTTACGTAAGCAGTGGGATTGGTGTACGGGCTGTGGGCCATGGCTAAGTACCTAGTTGCCTGGTTACCTCTAAGATTTTGCCATTTTAGCCCACTCAGAAAACTTAACAAAATATCGTAGGCTGGGAGATTTCTAACCTGAAAAATATTTCTCACAACTTTAGCTTGAAAGGCTAAAGTCAGGGAAGCTGGCTCATTGATGGTATCTTCATGGTAGACTTGGCATATAATCTCTTTTGGATCTCTATCATGAGGACGCTAATCCCATTCACGGGGTTTCTGCCTCCCAGACTAATGATCTCCCAGCGTCCTAACTTCTCTAGTCCTAGCCACTTGGAAATGAGGATATCAAAAATAAATTCAGTTGAAGACAGGGAGTGGGGCAAATAGAACTGACCCTGAGGTGATTAAATTATGTGACTATTGCCTCCTGTGGTGGGGCAGAGAGAGCAGAGGGGTTCCGGTTCCGTGTGAGTCAGCTACTATAATAGTTAATCAGCATACACGAAGGACGGACTTATTTTGGCATCAGATACTGTTTTGGACCTGCAGTGTATAGTCAAGTGTGGACAGAGGATCTTAGAGGTGCAAACAAAGTCACTGGTCTCATGGCCAGGGAGCAGAAGTCACTGAGGAGGTGACCAGAATCCTAGATCTCCTTCAAGAACATTCCTCAATGGCTGAAAGACCTAACAGTCTAGACCCTTCATCCCCACTTCTTAGTGTTCCAGGATCTCCTGAGAGTACCACTAAGTTTCTAACAGGAGATTTTTGGAAGAGAATCTAGATCCAAACTATTGCCAGTTCTGACTGATTGATTAGCTTGCAAGTCAAAGACATGTCTGGCCATCTAACAGAATTTTCTGGCTCCAGGAGGAACAGGTTTCTGTTTGTTTGTTTGTGTTTAAGATGATAAAAAATAATATAACATGAAGAAAATTAAAAATATATACAACACGGTTGGAAGTTTAGCCGCGGGTGTTTGTTTATTTGTTTGTTTCAGATAGAAAAATAATATAAGATGGAGAAAATTAAAATTATACACAACACGGTCAAAAGTTCAGCCACATATGTTTGTTTGTTTGTTTGTTTGTTTAAGATAGAAAAATAATATAACATGGAGAAAATTAAAAATATATACAACATGGTCGGAAGTTCTGCCACTGCAGCAGTGTCAGAACCCTGCCTGCTGGGCCGCCTCGGTGCTCTGCTTTCTTTCCAGTAGCTTGGGGCTGATAACAGCCTCTGCCACGGTGCTCCTGAGGACCACTTGAACCGATGCTCTCAAGACCTCCAGCTTGGAGCCCAGCACACAGTTGGCACGTTCGCTTATTTCCATGTCAAATATTCACAAGCTCGGCATGACTAACAAAAATAGATTGGAAGGGCAGGTTGAAGGGGAGTCACAGGCGTATTAAGATGAATCCATTCTCTGATTTATCATGGGTTTGCATCCTGATTAGCACACCGTAAGCTGAAACTACAAGCTGAAACGCGTTCAGTTTCCCCAAGCTCCCACACACCCTGGCTTAGTACCAGAGCGCTCTGTGTTGGGTTGTTCCCCCGGTGGCTCAGTAGGAAGTGCACCGACTGTGTTGCCCAGCTGCAAGAGAGTGCCATACCACAGAACATGAACCTCGAGAGATTCAAATTCAGGACAGCTTCTCCTCGAACCTACTGCCTTTGCTCTTTTGTGAAATCCCAAAGAGGAACCGTTGCTCAGGGACTGTCTGCACAGTCACACTGCGCAGCCTGAAGATGCCCAGGCTCTGAGTGAGAGCACTGCAGACAGAAAAACCAGGGAGACATGGAGGGATCTACTGAACTTCACAGTGAGAGACTGGGGAAAGCGGGAGGGCTCTCTTCTGAGTCACTTACAGTGCGTACCTAGGGAGTGCCAAGTACAGTGTGAGCTGGGGGAGAAGTTGGGGTACTGACAACTAAGAAATCACCTCTGCAAAGCATTCTCCTGTTTCTTGCTTTTTTCTGTCCTCTCTATCCTTCTCGGTCATTTGATCCTCAGATCTGAGGACGTGTGTGCTGTCTGTAGGCTATCAGACTGGTGGTGGCAATAGGAAGTGTGACACCGAGTTTGGCAGTGAAAATGAGGACAAAGTAGAGATTTGGTTGTTTGTTTGTTTGTTTGTTGGAGACAGGGTTTCTCTGTAGCTTTGGAGCCTGTCCTGGAACTCGCTCTTGTAGACCAAGCTGGCCACGAACTCACAGAGATCTGCCTGCCTCTGCCTCCCGAGTGCTGGGATTAAAGGTGTGCACCACCACCGCTTGGCCCAAGGTAGAGATTTTGAGGGCAGCCGTGGTGCAGTTGCAAAGGATGAGCACTGGCCAGAGGAGCAGTATAGGGAGGAGGGAAAAGGGGGACCTGGGAGTGTGATGTGTACCCTTTTGTTCTGCTGGCTGCCCATATGTGTAGCCCTTCAAGGGACAGTCTGTGTCCTCTGCCCCACAGAACTCAAGGCTAGATTTTGACAAAGTTGAAGCCTCAGTCTCAAGGGCTGATGCCCCGCATCCTACCCTGGCCCAAGCATTCTTGCCTGTTCAGTAGCCTCCACTGTTATTCTTTAAGCCGAACACACCTTTATGCTTGAGTGGACGTGGCCCCTGCTCCTTGTGCAGATTTTGAATTTGCTGTTGGCAGGCATAGCTGACATTGCTCAGAGTTCAGATACCAACCAGGAATGATGTCTTCCACTCTCACCACCTCCCACACCACTGAAGCAGCAAGACACTCCCAGAGGGACCCACAGATGTCCAGATAGGAAGAATTTTGAGAAGGGTGGTCAGAGCCAGAGTGACAGCAGCCTTTTCAGCCACCAGCTCTAGACGATCACAGTAGCTGAAGCTTTCCATCCCGCCTCCCTGCACTCAGAGGTCACATCTCCCTACAGCATGGCTCCTAGTCCAGCTGGAAAGACAAAGGCTCAGCAGCTACATCAGGAGAGCCACTATATCATTGTGTGTTTGGGTATATGAGAGTGTGTGTGTGCATTCGTGTGTGTGTGTGTGTGTGTGTGTGTGTGTGTGTGTGTGTGTGTGCATAGCCAGGAAGCCTTGGAGAGCATTTCTAGGATATAGCGTGGGTCTCACACCCCACACCCTGTGGGGCTCTGCAGCCCATTCCCCCTTCCATGTCTCAGCAGCACACGGGTCCAGCCAGTGCCCTCACCCGCTTCCTGACTTTTTCATGTCCCACTAACCTCAACTTCTGTGCCTCCTGGGAGTGCAGCAAAGCCTCCGTTCTCATCGGGCAACAGGCAGAATATGAATGCTGCCCATAGGCTGCTTGGACTTCAGCAGGGAGGAAATCCGGGTCTGTGGGTAACCTGAGGATCAGTCAGTCCCAAGGGAGGTGCAAGAGACAAGGCTGTCAACAGAGAAGCTCTGGAGTATAGAGAAGCTGCCAGAAAACCTTCTGTCTCTCCAGAGACAACCTGTTCTCAGCAGTGACCTTGGTCCTGGAACCCTTCCTGTAACCACTGCAGATAGCTCCACACTCACAGGCATAGAGATGGGGGTGAGATAAAGTCTGGTGGCCCGGACTTTAATGTCAGAGGGATGGAACACTCTCCGTGTACCGTATCCTATATCCAACATACACTGGACTACCATGCCCCCCCATCCCCATGCCTGCTGTACCCTTGTTAACAGTGCTGTAATGAACAGCTCGGAGTGGTCCAGACCAGCATGCACTCTGTTTTCTCTGGGGGCCCAGACAGAAACATTGGGTGGTCTCCCTTCCAGCTCTTGTTTTCCCACAGTGTCAGCATTTCAAATCACAAGTCTGTGCTGCTTTGATAGTCGAGGTAAATAGTGGATGTAGATGAGGAAAGATACCATTCACCACTCTGCAAGCAAAGCTGCCCCTGGCCCAGCTCACTCTGGGCTCAGGGTCCAACCTCTGGTTGGCTTCAAGCCCTTTTCTGTCCCTCCTCACCTGAAGGACCCCAGGTCGCAGTTGGTTTCCATTTGGGCGTCAAGGAACCGTCAGCCTCTTTAGAAGTCAGCAGAACACAGCTTTTGGTCTTCCACACGCACCGCTCACTGTGCGTTTGCCTCTCAGGAAGCATAACGTCTCTGTTAAGATCCACAGGCCGCTCCTTGGCAGCCTGTGTGATTACAAACATCTGATGTGGGGGGGTCACTGGGTCCTCTGTGGGCTGATTCACTCTGATATGGGGTTGTTGCTCAGGACAGGTATTTTCATGCATGGGAGTCAAACCGAGCCACCCCAATGGCTGCACATGGACACAGGAACAATTCAGCTGTGTTGACACCCAGCCCTTACTTTCCATCTCATTTTCACACAGCCACTCCATACGCAAAGGTGAGTGCTCCACTCTCTGGGGGTCAGTGGAGCATGGCTGATGTCGGCAATAACGGAGTCACCAGATATGAAATCGGAGCGGTGAATTGAGACATACATGCCTCCAGACGGAAAGACAGTAGCCACTTTATTGTCCAAACCCATCCAGCGTCACACAGACTGCCACATTCCACTTCTGCTCATGGATGGCCCGGTTCCTGGGAAGAACAAGGGTCTCCCTAATGTGTGTGACAACCCAAGCAGCTAGGGACTCGGGCCATGACCATCGTTAAATGTCGTATGTCATACAACAGCTTCTTTTATGATTGCAGGCCTTTACCAACAGCTTCTGCCAGCCTGTTTGGATTACTGAGCATGAATTCAGCCTTTCTCTTCTTGATGAGGAGAGTAATTCAAGTTCCCTTCGGGAACCCACGGGTCTAGTAAACCTTGCCTTCTTCCTCAACTACAATCAACTATGACCTTCCACAACTCATTGAGGTCCCTGCAACACCTGCTCCTCCAAGAGATCTCTACACTCCCTTCGGCAGATCCTCCCAGGCTTTGAGCCCTGGCCCCCTTTCTTACTTATCCCATACCACAAACTATTATGCTATAGTTTCTTGCCAGTTTGAGTTCTCAGCGACTATCCCTATCAGTTTGAGAACTTCATAAGCAATAAGCAATCAAAGACCTTCTTCCTGACTCCATTACCAGGACCCTAGAAAACCTGGTCGGAATTAATACATCTGCAGGGGCTAGATGTGTGCTGTTGGGTCTGATACCAATGGTCCTGTCTCCAGGACAGGGGGTTGAGAGGATGCCAGTCAGCTACTCCCCTCTATTGATCAGCCCGGGGGAAGGGAGTCAAGCTCCAGTAGTTAGAACGTGGTGGCCCAGAACCTCTTGAGAGAGGAACATCAAGGGTAAGTATGCAGAAACAGGGAGGCCTCAGCACTGGAGGTTCCAGAGGGTTGAAGGTAAGAGATGAGGTCCTGATATAAGCTCTGGAGCCAGGCGACTTGCCCAAGCCACAGCTGGTGAGTTTCAGCTGAGCCTCTGGGGAGGAGAAGGGCTGTCTAAACAGGAAGTTCACCACCCAGAGGCTGATGTGTCTTTGATAAGTGCTAAGCCCTTCTGGGCCTCTTTCCCCAAAACATTCTCCCATGGCCCTGAGGTACGAAATTGGATTCTGCATCTCCTCAACCCCATCACCATGCTCCAGAGGAAGAGACAGAGAGAGGCAGGGAGGAAGAGGAGAGGCAAGGAGCAAAGGGTAGGAAAGCCAGAGAGAAGAGTAAACTAGAGAGAGAAATGGGGAGGTAAGAGCGCACTGCAGAAAAGAGGCAAGGAAGAGCTGGAATAGGCGCGCAGTTTTTCTACTGTGAACTACATATTCACAGGACTTGCAAAAATGAGGCAGCCTTGTAAAGACAGCCTAAAATACCTCAGGCCTCCCCATCTGTTAGCTCCCTGCCTGCAAAGAATCCTGTTCTTTTGCATGCCATGGGGCCCCTCATGACCCATCTGTCATGCTCCCTTGTGGGAATCATGGTCTTCAACTCCCAAGAAGTAACAGGCATTCTTGGCATCCCCAACAGTCTGCCCACTATTCTCTAATACAGAGAGCCAGCTAGAATTTCTGTCACTCAGTGACTGGGCATGCTGTCACTTGCAGTCCGTTGTGTGATATTGCCCTAAGCCTTAGCTTCTAAACTAAGCCTTAGCCTCTAACACAGGGAGGATGAGTGTCGCTCCTGTTTAAGGTTACTGTCCAAGCTCAGCAGGAAGGGCTGGAGAGGTGACTCAGCAGTGGCAGTTAGGAGCAATGGTTATTCTTCTAGAAGACCAGAGTTCAATTTCCAGAAGATTCATATTGCCTGTGACTCAAACTATAGGAGATTTGACACTCCTGTGACCTTTGTTCATAAACACACACATACATACACACACACACACACAGAGAGAGAGAGAGAGAGAGAGAGAGAGAGAGAGAGAGAGAGAGAGAGGGAGAGATCTTAGAAAAAGCTCAGAAGGAGCAATGCCAGGCCAAGCATCTGTCAACAGAACCCTGCAGACAGAGTGAAAACTATCTGAAGCTATCTCTTCCATCTTGGGTGATGTTTCCCCAGGGCAGGTAGGCAAATCGTAGAACCGAAGCACCTAAGACAAAATGTATAGTAGGAAGGTCTGGCCAACTACTCACTTTTCCCAGGAGACCAGCCAGTGAACTTCCTGGCTGAACACGTAGAAGAGAATACAGTCACATGAGCCCCTGTCAGGATGGAACCATGAGGAGCCCCTGTCAGGATGGAACCATGAGGAGCCAGAGGCAAAGGCTATGGCTGTGTTTGGCTGAGTCAGAGGGTCAGATCTTGTCCCTGGGTCAGATCTCATGTTTGTCAAGCAAGGGCAGCATTATTTTCCCACACTCTGGGCAAGCAGAGTCATCTCAGACACTGACACTTGTTTCTGTCTGAAAGAGGCAGAAAGAACTGCCAAGGCTACTGGGACACAAAATCTGAAATTTTTCCAGTGGATCTGGTGACCAAGACTGCAACTAAATGACTGGGTAGTTGTTGAAGCTCACCCACACTGGACAGAGGGACAGTTCACATCCTGCGTGGGATTGAGCAGAGATGGGACTTTTCAAACAACTCAGAATGGTACTCAGTGTAAACTTACAAATTCCTTCTAGAAGTTTCCATTTAATAGTCTAGTGTTTGGTTGAAGGTCTGAAATAATAGAAAACAAAACCAAAAGTCAGAGGGCTAACTGAAGAGTGTATCTGGAGGATGTGGCCAAGTCCAGGCTGATATCCCAGACGCTGGACATCTTGTTCTGTTTGCAGTCTCTTTCTTTTGCCTAATGGCCCCACGACCACCACAAAGTCCTCCACCTCTTCACAAGATCAAATGGCCACGCTGAGAGCCCTTGTCTCTCTCACCTAAAGGTTCTTACTGTGTAACGCCGTGTCTCCTGGGGCCTATTACGACTGTTCATTACTGAGGTCCTACCCAGCCCTGCTGAGGCAGAAGCTTTGGGGAGCAAGCAAACCCCGTGGTAAGAGAACATTGGGGAGATTCTGACTCTCCCCCAAGTCACGTGCTCCTGCTCCAGAGCAGTGATTTGCCACCAGGCGGAACACTGGGGTTACGCACAAGTCCCACACCTGAGGCTGATTTCGGTGGTCACGGTGTACTGCAGTTCACACCTGAAGTGAACTCCAGACAACCATATGCTAAGGGCTTGATACTTCAGCATACTTTTGGAAGGTGGAAACTTTGGAAGGTAGGACCTGACAGGAGGGCCTCAGATCATTGGAGGTGTGGCCTTGAAGTAGACCTGAGCCCTGGTCTTCTTTCCTTTGCTGTCTTTCTGCCCCCTGCCCTGCCACACGCTCCTACCGTGACAGCTGCCTCCCTGCAGACTCCAAGCAATCATGTGCTGGAACCTTAAAAGCTGTGAATTAAGGGCTGGAGAGATGGCTCAGCAGGTTAAGAGGACTGACTATTCTTTCAGAGGACCTGGGTTCAATTCCCAGCACCCAAACGACAGCTCACAACTGGCTGCAACTCAGTTTCAGGGACACCAACCAATGCACATAAAAATAAATCATTAAAATTTTTGAAGTGAAAAAAAAAGTGAATTAAAATGAACCTTTCTTTTCTGTATATTAATTCTTTCATATATTTTGCTATAGGATAGAAAGTTGACAACATACAGGGCCTGCACTCATGATCTTAACAGGAAGTCCCAGTGGGGAGTACTGGCCTGGCCCGGCCTTCCTGGGAGAGAGTTGTTCATTATGCCCATTTTCATCTCAGTTTGATTTTCTGAATCTCATTACTAACTTTTGTGAGGTTTTTCCCTCCTTCCATCATCTAAGCCACGGCACATAGCTAAAGGACCACCCTCCTCCATGTTTTTCCTGGAATAAGTGCCAAACAAAAGATTCATAAACAAAGCCTTTGTCCAGAGAGTTTATGCATGTCTAGTGAAAATGGTATATTGCATTTTCCTCTGGGCTGTGGTCCGTTGTCTGGGAGGTTAGAGTATTTTATATTAAATAGGTTAAGATGCATTACTTACTTTGAGTGCAGTGGAAATTATGGTTTGTGCTAATATAACGTTTTCCTTGCAAATGTAACCATATGAAGGATTTCGGAGAAATATTAGTTTGCCACATTATTCGCATTATTATAATCTGACCACAGGGAAATCCCCAGGGCAACCCCAAAGTAGAACCCCATTTTGTAAATACTTAATGTGCATGGGAGACTTTGGCTGTCTTCCTTTTTGGAACGTTAAGCCAGGCTTTGGCCAATGGGAAAGGAAACACATCTGGATATGACTGGGAGATAAAGGAACACTTCAGAGTGACACGCCTACCGAAGGGCCAGGTCTCCTCAGGTGACTGTCTGCCATAAATAGTTGCATGTGTGGTGTGGTGGGCAGGGTCCAGCTGGTGGAGCTCTCATCAGGCAGACCACAGACACCTAACCACTAAGGATGAAGCACGGGGCTAGGGATGTGAGGGAGGTGGGGTAGAGCAGAGCTGGTCCTCTCTGAAGCATCTCTTTAGGGAGGAGGGTCAGTGGAGGACTGGCCACTCTTGGTCCAAGAATGATGTAGGAGAGGACACTAGAGGAGATGGAGGAAGAAGGTGTGACTGGGGGTAGAGAGGGACAAGGGCTAGAGAGGGGTGCTGGGAGAGGTCTTGAGATGGTTTCAGATAACTGACTGGCAAGTTCTGGGACTCTATGGCTTGGCGGGGTGAATGTGGCTAACAACAAGACAACTCCAAGTTGTTGGCAGGGTGGATTCATCATAATGAAAGTATGGATGCAGGCACTATGGTCATTATCCAGTTTCCCCAGAAGTGAAAATATCACAGTACACATCACAAATATTAACAAATCTTATGGGCTCATCAGAAAGTAAAATTGAATGAATTGGCTCCTAATTCACATACAATGTGTTTACTGTGAGTCTACCCAGAGGGGAACCTCAGATTAGACACGGCAGGTCTTTTCACTTCAGAATCTGACATGCTGCCATGCTTGAGAGATTTCCAGTCTGCTGGGAGGGAAGGAATTGTTCAAATCTGAAGTTCTAAGTGTGTAAGGTGGTTATTTTAGTCCCTCCTAGCATTAAAAAAAAAAAAAACAAATGCTTGCTGTTATTTTGCAAATTACATTTTCCACCCATTTCAATTTTTAGTTGTTTGGCTCTATTCCTGTAGACTCTCCCTGGCTATAGCCAGCAAATTGTGCAACCTCTGAGCTTCTTACTCAGGTTACTGAAAAATGCAAAAGTCTCCAGACCTGCTTTCCTTACACCGAGCGTCAAGGATGATGATCCCCAGAGGTCATCATGCAAGACCAGAGTTATCCCCAAGGCTGGCTGCTCCCCCTGACCCTTCTCACTAGAAAAGCTGCTTGAATTGGGTGTGAGACTATACAAAGGCATTTCTCAGCACTGTGGGTTCTACTTTCCCTCTGGTCTATCAAATACGCCTTTTCCTCCCTTCTTTTTTCTGTTGCTATCAATTAAGTGTGGTTTGTCTTCTCCAAATGTCATATCGACAGTTGATTGCCAAGTGGCAGTGCTCAGAGGCAGAACCACAAAGATGATTAGGTCACTAAGAGAGACAAGAACTTTCTTTCAGGGCAAGATGAGTTCTGTCAGCCCAACCCTGAACATTGTCTCTCTTTCTGCACCTGCTCGCCCTGCTTTTCCACAATGCTGTGGCTAAGCCCAGGGTCGTTAACCAGATGTGGCCACTGATCCTGGCCTCCCAGGCTCCAGATCTGGGATCTGAGTAAATGCCTTTCCTATGTGAACTGCCCAGACTCGGCTTGTGCTAAGACAACAGAAAGCGTATGAAGACATCGACCTTGTCTTGCTTCACTTTGATGCTGAAAATGGTGTGAATATGTGAACAAAAGTGATGGGGAAGGAACATTCCAACCCTGGGACCTGCTAAAACGGTGCTCGGCTTTGATCCCCTTGCTGTGTAGCAGCTCATGCTCTGTGCTGTCTCAGCCTTGCTGGAACATTCCTGCTGATCACTAAGCAAGCTGTGTTACAGCGTCCAGGCTGAGTGGTGTAGAGGGAAAAACCTTGGTGGAAGGTTTGTTTTGTTTTGTTTTGTTTTGTTTTTAACTCTGAACATTTTGTTATTCTATTTTCTCGTTCTATGCTTTCTGTCTGGGTGTGAGATCATCTAGTTACGCTGAGAAAGGACCCAGCTCTCCCTGTGACACTTGTGTGGTTGGTGGTACAGCTGGTGGAATGAACTTGCTGAGGCTAGAGCAATCGAGAATGAAGGATGGAATCCAGGAATCTGCAGTCTCAAGAACACATGCATTCAAAGCCGTGGAGATTTGTGCTTTGCCAGCCATCAGCAAAATTAAGAAATGTTAAAATGCGGAGGCAAGACTTTCTGTTCACAGGTGACGGAGCAAAGGAGGTTTCTAGCCCCATCAGCCAGCAGCCACATAATTAGACATGCCTTTGCCTCCAGAATGGTGCAGGTTCAATGCTCCAAGGAGCCCTAGGGTTTATGTCCGGAAATGTGGCTACCCCAACCCCTCTGAAGCTGTAGGTCACAAAGCTGCAGTGGGTGGCAATTTACATAACCTCTGGCTGTTTGTTTAAATATTCTGTTCAACACAGAATTAAAATGTCTTGCAACGAGTCTACGGAGCTTTAGGATTGATCTTAGAAGCTGGAAATTTCCATGAAACCCTATAGAATGGGTAACCCCTGCCAGTGAATTCAGGGCCAAGAGGGATTGTCCTCAAAGCCCAGACTGAGTAGAGAATCTCACAAAAGACCAAGCTAGAAGCTGAATGGTCCCCAGTGTACCCCAAGGACAAGGCCAAACCCCTAAGCACAATGCTTTAACACAATTCCTGAAACCTGATTTCTAATAATATCCTGTCCTTGATTCCTGCAAAGCTCTCAGGCCAGTCCCAGCAAGAGTACAAGGAGAGAAGCATCTAGAAAAAGATTGAGAAGGCCACAGTTCTCTGGAAACCCTGCTTCTAATGTAGACAGCTGATTGAAAGGCTATTATTACTAAGAGCACCCCATGCCACGAAGATCTGTGCCTAATTGCAGATGAGGCAGGAACAATGATCTAGAAACAAGAACCCTACTCAGCAGTCACTGGCCACTACTGCATATCCAGCCCCAGGAGTTAGCCATCAAAGTCAGCACCGTGCCAAGAAGGGAAGGAGTATGTGCACAAAGTGATGGAAAACTATCTCTAGGTCTGTCTGCCCTTGAGACTATCTAGACCTGGTCTTGACCATGGGTGGCTGTTGCAAATGGAGCCGCGGGCTGTGGCCCAGCTCTCGGCCGCCTGGCTAGCTTTATCCAAAATAATTACACAGAAACTGTATTCTTTTAAACACTGCCTGGCCCGTTATCTCCAGCCTCTTATTGGCTAACTCTCACATCTTAATTAACCCATTTCTAATAATCTGTATATCATCATGAGGTCGTGGCTTACCGGGAAGATTCTAACCCACGTCCATCTCAGAGAGGAGAGCCATGGTGTCTGCCTGACTCTGCTTCTTTCTCCCAGCATTCTGTTCTGCCTACTCCGCCTATCTAAGCTGCTGTCCTATCAAAGGCCAAGGCAGTTTCTTTATTAACCAATGAAAGTAACACATAGACAGATGACCCTCCTACATCAGGTGGCCCTTTGTGTCTCAGTTACCCTCATTCTTCCAATTGTGACAGGGCTAATAATAGTCTGTATTGAGAACAGCTAACCCTGCCTCTGGCTGACATAAATGATATAGTTTAGGGGTCTTGATTGTTTTCTTTGCCAGTTAAAGAAATAAGAGGCAGGAACAATCTCATAGCAGGTAGCAACAGAGGACTCTCAAACACCGCAAGCAGGAGCAGACAAAATCAGCAGTTAAAGAACATTTACTGAGATGAGAAAAGACATACAAGCAGCAAGCACCCAGAGAAAAGGACCCTCCGCAAAGCAGCAGGGGAGGATTCAGAGAACAAAAGAACCTAGTTTCCTCCTGACAGATGGGGGGTTTTAAAATCTCTGAAGGGTTTTCCTCCCTTAATTTCAGATTGGTCAGTTTAAAAAAAAAATGCTGGGATGGATGATTGGTTGTCAACTGTTGAACCACTGTGCAACAGGCCCCTCGCTGGCCTCAAACTTACTAAGGAAGTCCATCCTTAGGGGGTCTGCTAATGAGAGACAAAAGCCAACAAGGCCTTTGTTTTATGCTACCAGACTTTTGTCTCAAGTCAGGAGGGAGGGCAAGGAAGAAACCATCCATCTTGGAAATTTGCCACTTTTATTACCTAGCCATGACCCCTCTCCCTACCTGTCTGTGTACCGGGAGTCAGTCTGTCTAACTCCTGGTATCTCATAATTAGCACTTGGCATAACTTTATTGATGATATTTCTCTGCCAGGTCTCCTTCATCTGTGCCAAGAATCTAACAGCTCCTTTCCCAGTTCCAGGCCATTTTTTCCTCCCACCTGTGTGCCTGTAGCTCTCTCTGACTCCTGTCTGAGCAGCATGCCAAGTAACAGAGACACACTGTGTGTATATGTCATGGGCTGGGCTTCTAAGAATCCAAATCCTATCATATCCTGTATCCAATGACAGCAAATAGGTAGAAGGCAAAAATGTGCCCAAAGATACCTGTTCAGTTTCAAGGAAATTCCACTCTGTCTTTGCAACATCTTTCCCTACTTGGCATCTTCATTTGATTCCTCAGTGTCCGAGTGTCCGTGAGCCAAACAGTTGGCACAATTAAAAAGCAAGACAAACAGACAAACAAAAACCAGTGAAGATTCAAGGTTCTACTGTTTTATAGACATGGCTGAGGAAAGCATTTAAGTTGCCTGGATTCACACCAGGCAGGTGGAAATCTCATCTCTCTGTAAGGACCGGGAAGCAGCCAAGTAGACCAAGTATCCGGTGCAGCAGAGGGTGAGCAGGCACTGAGTTGATGTCCCTCCCTGTGTTCTCAGGTTCCTCCTTGTTCTATCTGCAGAGCAGTTAAGGGCCATTCTCTCTACCCACACAGCATCTGTTTACGGATGGAGAGCCTCAGCAAGGGCTCCTGAGCCTTATGACAGCACACTAGGGAAAGAAGAGGACTGGACTCCCAGATTCCCCAGGGAGAATCAAGAGCATCCACGATGCTGTTCAGTCACCCTTCTGAAGTCTTCAAGTCATGGATAGGTCCTGATGTGACCGAGGTGCCCCAAGTTCTGCCTGCTGTGACAACAATGCACTGGGGTAGCCTCAGGTACAGTCTGAGAGGGGATGCTGGGAGCGTGCTGAGATGCCAGGAGGGAGATAATTTTCTTATTCTGGGAAAGCCTGAACTGCCCCGCACACCTCCTATGACCGTTTCAATGCTCTGACTTTCCTAGGAAAGGTACAGGGTGCTGTAGTCACATGGACATGGCATGAGGGGTCAACTGTGCCTCAGTCTGAGTGCCCGTGTTTATAAGCTGGATTAGCGGCATCTCCGAGGCACACATTGGTCACAAGCTTTGCTCAGAATGGTGGAATGAGGCCAGAGGGTGAACATCTTTAGTCCTAGCGCTCCGGAGACAGAAGCAGGGAGATCTTTGTGAGTTTGAAGACAGTCTGGTCTGCAGACTGAATTCCAGGCTAGCCAGGGCTACATAATGAGATTGCCAAAAATAATAATAAGTAAATAAAAACAAATAAACAAACAGAAAACAGACAAGCAAACAAAAACTCTCCAGAATGGCAGAATGGGGTGCTGATGGAAAAGCATAAAGCAGGAAGTTCGGTAAAGGTAGAAATATGAGTATGTTTTAAGAATTCTGGTAATTAAAATTAGGAAAGAAAATGTAACCTGAGAAATAGATTTTAACTGCAAAGTGTATTCTGAGTCTAGAGTATTTCAAGCTTCTCAAATTAAGGAGATCCGTTGTCAGACTCTTTCTGTTTGTCCTCCCTTCGACCTAGGAAGGAGGAGCTGAGCCTGTGTCTGTGTTCACCTTGACCTGCAGTGGAAACAGCGCTCTGACCCTCACCGTGTGCACACACAGGCTGCCCCTCCCTGGAAGGATGACAGTGTCAACTGCTTCCACATTGTCCTGTTCTTTCTTTCCTCATTGATGCTGCCTGTGCCATTGTGCAAACTAAAGAGATAGGCTGGACATTGCCATCAAACAGCCCCAGGATGTGCCCTGCCCCTGCCTGTGTACAGCTTCTGAGAACAGAGTTTCTGCCATCATGTGAAGCTTGCTTTTTCTGTGTGCATTACAAGAGACAGTGATGAATGTCTGCTATGAATATCTGAACAACTGCAGCTGAAGTTCAAAGTGCCACAGGTACAGGTTGTCCCTGGGAATGTCAGTTGTGCAGAAAGCACCTGATCAAGTGTCCTTTGCCTCTCCTCCCCCTCACCCCCATGGAAGCTTAATCCTGCAGAGTTATGTGAAGGCATTAGCCTCCTGTTCCCCTTGGCCTCCTGAATGAGGCACCTGAACAGCATGCTGGATTGGGGCTCTCTGGAAGGAAGAACTGGAATGAGCTGGTTCTGGGTGAGCCTTGTTCCCAGGTGCTGGGCACTAAAGGTTCCCAGGGTGGTCAAAGGGAAAACCAGTGCCCTGGGGCTCAGGAAGGCCCATGTGACCTGGGCCAGCAGTCCCAAGTTCGGAACTGCCTAGAAAGAAGCAAGGACAAGGTCAGCCTGTGACTGCATCTGAGGCCTCGAAGACTGACCAAGTAAGACCAGTCACTCATCAGTTCACAAGACAGCTGTCACTAGAAATTCTGGGCACACCCTTTACCACCAGCAACCCAAACCAAGCTCTTGGCCACTAAACTAACCTCTACTCCTCCCTAAGCTGGCTACCCTTCAGCAGACAATAAGCATCTCTCTGTAGGCCTGTCCAAAAATCCAAGGACTGAGGAGGCCTATACCTAGGAAGGGCTGTGGGAAAGGCCCGGAAAATTTCAGAATGAAAACAGAGGAAGCTCACAGGGATGGGTTTATGTTAGGAGCAAACAGGTATTAGACTTCCAGTACATCACTTCTTGGTTGGGTCCATTCGTAAGGCAAATGGCCTCTAGTAGCTGATCCTTCATGGAACTTTCTGTTGACTTCTTCTCTGCTTGACAGTGTCTATGGAATCACGCTCCTCTGGGGCCCTGGCCGTGTCCTACAAGTCAGACATATGCAGAAGAACTAGGAGAGAACACCTGACTGGAGGGATATGCACTTGCAATGGTGGCTACCCATGCCCACCAGATCACTGACTGTATTGATCTAGACTTATGGGGTTCCTGCCCAACAGTGATCACCACTGTGGTCCTATGGTCTGCAAAAGCAGTATACACAGAGTCTCCTCAGAGACAGGAGCCCTGAGAGGAAGGTACCTCTGGGTAAAGAGATGATTTTAAGCCAGGCCTACAGGACACAGGCAACTTCAATTTATCTTGTGATAGAACCCAGTAAAGGATCAGATGCCAGAGTCTGAAAAATATTGGCATGAACTGAATTTTGGCTCAAAGAACAACTTACCAGTGTGGTTGTGAGTACACACACAAAAAATGCATAATCCTGAGAGCCTGCCATTGCTGCCTCTAATTGTCAAAATGAACAAAGAACATGTGTAACACGTTAAAAGTCCTGTTGATTTATCAGGATTCTTCAAAAACTCTTAGTATTTCCTGTGTCAGCCAGAAAGATCAATTAGGCAAAAAAGACAGACCAAGTTCATGCCATGGGGTCTCTAGCAATAAACCAGCACATCTGGTCAGGGAGCACAGTGGAGAACAGCAGGAGGAGACAGCACAGGCATGCTGGTGGGAGGGAACATCTGCCAGGGCTCTCTGAGGATGCTACATGGGCAGTAGGCAGAGGCCGCTTATTCATTTCCCAGCCACCCAGATAGACCCAAAATAATCACACAAAAATTATATTAATTATAATACTGTTTGTCCAATAGCCTAAGTATATTTTTAGCTAGCTTTTATACCTTAAATTAACCCATTTCTATTATTCTGTGTATTACCATGAGGCTTGAGGTTTGTTGGCAGGGTTTAGGGGTGTTTGTCTCCTTCAGTGGCTACATGGCATCTCCCTGACTCCACCTTCTTTTCTCCTCTATCTCTGCTTGGAATTCCCACCTTGCTCTATTCTGTGCTGTCATAGGCCCAGAATAGATTCTTTATTAACCACTAGTAATAAAGCATATTCATAGCATACAGAGGGGAATCCCACAACAGGCAGAGACTGCAAGAAGGAAGGGGTGAGCCATGTGTGATGAAGGCTGTGGAGGACTGCTCGAGCAACATCCTTGCTCACATAGGAGTCTGGTGTGAACAGGGAGGAATGTTTGGCGTGTCTGTGACAGAGATGGGGAAATGGAGATGGCTAGTGTGGGAGAATTGTCTGTATTCTGTCAGTCGTATTTTAATAAAATGCTGATTGGCCAGGCAGGCAGTATAGGCAGGAAAGCCAGACAGGAAGTAGGGGTGGAGCAAAGACTAGGAGTATTCTGGGAAAACAGGAAGCTCCCTCAGCCATTCCTGCGCAGACCACCAAAGAGGCAGCATGTAACTTGCCCAGCTGAGAAAGGTACTGAGCCATGTGGCTAATGTAGATAAGGATAATGGGGTAACATAAGTTATAAGAGCTAATAAGTAGCCAGAGCTAAGGGCCAATCAGTTTATAATCTTATGGAGTCTTGTGAGTGATTTTCTTTGGGGTATGCCGGATGTGGGGTACCGGGTGGGACAGATACCCCAACAAGCCAGCCCTCATGTTACAGATGGCTATACAAACCTTTATACACATTAGTCCTCATGAGCCAGATCCCTGGAGGCTTTGGGCTGTGGTGCTGTGGCCTGTTATTGTCACAGAGCATTCTGGCTTCTGTTGAAAACTGGACCAGGCAGGAGGCTAGGAATATACGTGGCTTGGACTGAAGTGGTAACAGTAAGAAGTGACTGGATTCTGGAAGCATTTTTCAAGTAACTCATTGAGTCAATCAGAGTTGAAAGGGCAAACAGCAAACCAGATAGCTATAGGTCTTTGGCCTGAAGCATAGGAAGGATGGAGCAGCTGTTTACAGAGATAGGGAGATGGGTTGTGAGAAAAGGCAGAGTGGGTTTTCAATTGTCTTTTTTGCACATTACATAGTTCAGAAGAGAAGGTATGTGTGGGTCTGGAAGCTCGAGAGAAAGGCTGGGAGGAGTCAGCACTCTGGGATGAATGTCTCCATAGCTGTACAGTGTTCGAGGCTGCACAGAAGGGGAACGAGATGCTGTGGCAGCAGCAAAGAGATAAGAAGCAATCTGAAGTAGTTCTGGATGTTTCTGGGCTGATATGTCAAAGAGAAAGCAGAAACAGTCAAGGGCCATGAGAAAGTGAAAAGCTGGAGAAATGCTCAGGAGGTAAAGCCCTGAAGGTTAAGCAGAAAGTACACCTGTGGGGGGTGGGGTGGAGGTGGCACAGTGTCACGTGATGCTGATGGACCAATTAAGCCGAAAACTCATAACTGGCTTTCCTGATATGACTTCCTGATGACCTTAACAAAGAATGTCCTCATGATGTAAGTAGAAGGATGAATGTTTTAATTGAAATTGAGTCAAGCAAGATAGGAGGGAAAAAAGCAGACAGAAATATGGACCACTATGGAGGGCTTTTGTGTGACAAGAAGCAGACTCTTTAGGGAGATGCAAATGTATGCATAAAATATGGAAGTGCCTTTATTTATTTATTTATTTAATGTTGTGAGCTTGACTTTAGTTTGCATATGAAGTAATGGGTTTCACTGTGACATTTTCAAGTATATCATCATTGTTTGCTGTTATTATTCCCATTCCCCTTTCCCTGCCTGTTGCTATGCCTCCTCTGCTATCTCACCGGCTCCCTTCCCAACCCCGGAGCGCCTTCTGCTACCACGGTGTCTATACTACATTGCCTATTCTGGCCCTCCTTGCCCCAGACCTCCCCATCCTGACTTACAGACCTGTCCTAATTTGCTTTCTAATGCTGTGAGAAACCCCATCACCAAAAGCAACATAGAGAGGACAGGGTTTGTTTCACCTTACAGCTGGCAGTCCATCATGAAGAGACATCTGGTCAGGGACTCAAAACAAGACAGGAAGCTGGAGGCAGGAACTGAATCAGAGACTGCATAGGAAGGTTGCTTATTGACTTATTCTCCATGGCCCACTCTGCTTGCTTTTCTATACAACTCAGAACCTCTTACCCATAGGTGGCACACCACACAATAGGTTAGACACTTTCACATTAGTCATTGGTCAAGAAAAAGCCCCACAGACCTGCCAATAGGACGGTGTGATGGAGGCATTTTCCCAGTGAGGTTCCTGTTACAAGTATATGTAAATTTAAATTCAGATTCTACACTTGAGAAAAAAATTGCAACGTTGTCTTTCTGGGTCTCATTTTGCTTAATGTCATCATCTCCAGTCCCATCCGTTTCCAAAAGACATGACTTCACTCTTCTTTACAGCCAAATACAATTCTCCTGGGTGTGTCTTTATCTATCTATCCACTTATTGAAGAACCTTAGGCTGATTCACCCTATCTTGGCACCAGCGTTATTACTACAAGAAATATGTAAGTGCTTCTCCTTTTCCAGCACCAACACCACAAGCATCTGCTGTTTTCTTCCTGGGGTCAGAAGGGATCTCAGAGCAGTTCTGTTTGCATTTCTATGATGGCTAGGGGTGTCAAGCACTTTTCCAAGTATTTCTTGATCATTTGTACCTTTTCTTATTTGTATCATCCTCTCCCTTCTTTCCCCCAAACATTTAACTTTTTGTTTCATGGACTCTTAGATTATCCTTTACCTTATATTTCATTCATTTCTGCCCTAATTTTCATTGCTTTTTTTCCCCAACTACTTTTAGGTTTAGTTTGTCCTTGTTTTTAAAGACGTTGGTGTACACTATTAAGTTATTTATTTGTGATATCTCTAATTTCAGAATGTAAACACTCACGTTATACACTTTCTTCTTAGCATTGTGTTAGCCATACTCCCAAGTCTTGCTATAGGTCATGGGAAAGAGAAGAGTCCGTAAGCTCCACATACTATTGAGCCTGTCTGTGTTGGACAAGTGTCCATTGTCTCCCAGAGCTGTTCTCAATGCAGCGGCTTCTCTTCTGTGCATACCAGAGGTCTCTGCTGGCCACATTTACCTTCAAAGTCTGCAGGCTAAACAGGTTCTCCTACTCCTATGGTACTCCTCCGATCCTAGTCCCTGAGCTGGGGGATGTCTCCCAAGTGTATGAGTAATGTGGGAGCCAATGGCAGCACTGAGAGCCGCACAAACATCTCAAAGTAATATGCTGGAGCCTCCACAGCAGTAATGGAAGACAAATGGCTTCCAAAGTTGCCTCACTTGCTGACCCCAGGCTCCGGGATAGGAAAGCTCTGAGTTCTCTGCTGATGAGGTTATCTGTACTTTTCAGCTTCTCAGTATCTGTCCCTCCCACGCAAACCAATTCTTTCCAGGGCTGTTTCACACTGAGATGGTTAAATTCAAGTACTGTGTCCTGTGATGGTTTCCAGTTCTCTACCCCAGGGTAGCTCAGTTTTAAACAATAGGTTCACTCTCAATACAGAGCCAAGCCACTGTCTTCTGAGTCATACAGAATGAATACCAAATACAGACCATCGAGATGGCTCAGCAGTTATTTGTCTTTGGAATAGATTTTTATTTTTTTTTTCTTATTCAGACTCATCCTTTGTTGAACCACAGCTAGGCAACTTGTAGTTTGCACATTCTTTTTCTTTTTTTTCAGATTAAAAAAAAAAGATTTACTTCCTTTTATTTTCCATGTACCTGTGAATGAGTGCACGCATTAGGTATATATATCATATGAGTTTCAGTACGTGTGAAGGTGGGACTTACAGGCTTGGGGGCTGGTCTATGTGGGTGCTGGTTACTCAGCCTGGGTCTTCTCCAAGAACAGAAAGTTCTTCTAACCACTCAAGCAACTCCCCAACCACAATCCTTTTCTCCATCAGAGAGATAATGTTAGCATGTTGTTATAGAGCAGGGTCATCCAACCTGCTGCGTGTAACCCAGAAAAGTTATGAATGCAGCTCAACACGAAACCACAAACTTATCTGAAACATTACGGAACTATTTTTGGTAACTTGATTATGTGGTTCTTGAGGGCGAGTTTTGAAGATGACGATATCACGCCACAATATCATGCAAAATAAACCTATGTATGCTCTTAATGTTTCTATGCGTGTATGTATTCAATTTTACCGAGGTTTGTGGCTTCCAATTGTGTTGTTTTCTAAGCATAGACTCTCACATCGGCATCGTCAGACATCACATGTGCTCATGGTAACTTGGAGAGTGAAACGTGGCCACTGTCAATGTAGTCTTAACCTACCATTACAAATGATATTCCGTGTTGCTTAGAAGACAGGTAAGTATCCTTACTTGATGAAGGATGTTGCACACTTCAGCTATGCCCTGTGGACTGCCTACTGCACTTTACAGTTGGCCCTCTGCCTCACCCGGCGTTCCATGAGTCATGCAGCAGTCCACAGCAACTATGCTCTTTACAAGTCTGAGTGCCCAAGCATCTCTTGCCACCCTACCCCACCCAAGCCAGCTCCCTTGCATTCTCAGCAACAACAGAAGGGCCTGACTTCTCTCTGCCTCGTTCCTCTTTGGTCTCATGGGCCAAGATGTAGACACTACCCTGTTTACTGCAAAATTTAACAGATTACAGTTGCTGAAAATTGAGGGCAGATTATAGCCCAGGAAGAGCACCAGCCCTTGGCCGTTGGTGTTGGCCTGTGGACATCAATTCTCTCTTCAAGTATGCTCTAAACACACACTATGACCAGGTCCTGGGAATAAATCCTCGTGCAAGACATCTAGATCTTATGTCTCAGTAGGGCACTCCAGGGTGGACTTCGCCTAGAAATTCATGGTCTCAGGCTTATCGTTGCACACACAGGCTGGGAGTGGATTCTAAGATTTGTCAGGCACTTGTGGGGCTATAGTTCTAGATAGGCCAGTGGATGTTCAACTGTAGCTCCACAGGTGATTCTGGGTCAGTCAGTTTGGTGCTGGTGGGTATCTTTAGGGAAGGAAGACAATTCAGGCTCTAAAAGGACTCTGAGCTTGTTCTATACGAGGAGAGCCTGGGCAATGTCTCTGTGTCTTTGATCAACTTAGGGCAGCAGGAAGAGTGTAGGACACTTCTATGGTCTCAGTAATCTTTCCCTGGAGTTTCATCTAAAACCACGAAGTGGGCTATAAGTAGATCCCTGGGAAAGCTTGGCAGAGGGGCAAGGAAATCTCTAGCAATTCCCCGGGCAAGCACTGGCCTGTGGCCTCCATAACTGGCCCACTTGGCTGAATGGACTTAGAAATTGCTTTTTGGTGTTGTTGGAAGCTCTTTCTATATGGAAGCAGACTTAGAGTACAGGGAGCCCAGGGCAGGGTGTACGGGCCAATCCTGGTGCCTTCTAAGCCTCTCTACTGTAGGCTCCCTGGTCTCTTATCCACACCTCTCTCCCTGGATCCTGTAGTTCACATTTTAACCTTCTCTGCTTCTCCTCTAACTATCCACAGTCCTGAATGTCAAGTCCTCAGTGTGAGCACAGAAAGAAACAGAAGGTTAGGCTGTTTGAAACATATCTCTGTACCCCAGCGACAAGACTGGCCCATGCATCTGCTCACCCCCAGACGATTGCTATGCTGGAATCACCATGTGCAGCCCCTATGGAGCAATCGCGGTTTCTAATTCATACAGAATTCCAGTGTGCTATGTAGACTGGCTCTCAAAAGAGTGTCCTTCCTCTCATGTCCCTGGGAGCTTTCACTGTAGTCTAAATTAGACACAGTTTTCTACTATGAGTTTCCCTCACACTGGCTGTATGGAAGTGTTTCTTCTTTGCACTTGAGAGGGAAAGGGGCATGGTCAGTCGTGGACACAGACTTTTTGGAGTGGGAGTTGGTTGTCAGGTCCTAGTTCTAGAATAACAGCCTAGTACTCTGGTGAGAACACTGATCTGACCCCAGGGAACCAACAGGGACCAATGGAAAGCTTCTCCTGATCGCTGACTGCAGGGAGTGGGTTCAACCTCATCATTGGAGTTTTGAGTGTTGAGGGGCTGTTTAAGAAGCGAATTCAACCCTTTTTATTCTAGTTCCGTGAACATCTCAGCACAGGAATGGTGAGGGGGAACCTTCTGGGATCACAGGTCTTGTTCTACCATGCTAGCTGATCCTATATCCTATCCCACTCTAATTCTCTGTTCTAGGTGGCAAATGACTTAGACCCTGAGAGCTACTGGCATGACTCAAGTGTAGAGGTGGACAAAGGGGGAATGGAATTCAAGCTCTTGTCTATTCATATCTCCACACCCATGTGGTCCTGTGCCCACATTGCTGCTCCTGGGGCCTCCAACCCTTCTTATTCTTGTGTATGGGATTCAACTTAGAGCTCACATCGCTACCCTAGAAGTAATGGGAAACTCGCGAGTACGGAGGTGGGCGTGGTGATGTCTGGGTTACTAACATCGTACACTCAGATATCTGCATCTTGGGGCTGGCCTCCTCTACAAAATGGCTGAATGTAGACCGGAAAGAATATGAAGGACAAATTGTAAGAGGCAAGGGATCTGTTGAGGACGCAGGCCTGTAGCCATTGACAAATCCACCTTAGCTTCCATCAGCGCCCTTATCCAGCACAGGCACATGCAGAACCCTGTGGTTTCCAGATGTGTTCTGGGACAGGGTCCGTCCTCTGCTGCTTTCTACTACCAGTGCCTGTGTGCAGGGTGGGCCTTCTTCCCCAACAGCTGTGGGGCAAACTCTTGTGACTTCACACTAAGCCATTGCTTGCCCAGTGAAGAACTGGCTAGCCCCTCAGGAACAATCCAGGTCATCTGGAGAAAAGGGAACACCTTTCCCTGTAGAGATTGTGTGGCACTTGCAGTTGGACCAAGGCCCATGAGTACCAGGGCCTGTGGCCTAAGCTTTTCGGCTAGGACTCCATGGCCCCCATAGTCAGGTCTGAGGGGCAAGACCAAGTGTGGGAAATTCCACAGGGCAGCATTCACCGCAAATTCTTGGCAGCAGTATTTAAATACAGATCTTTATTAGGGAAATTATAGGTGAAGGTACATCACTTTCACTGATATGACTTCCAAGTAGAAATGGCTTCTCAAATAACTGTCATATATTAAAGACGAGAATACAAAAAGCACACACTGCACATAGGAAGCTGCCTTCTCCTGGGCCATTTTCACATTATCTGGGAGACACAACTGAAACAAAACACAGCATTCACCACATGCAACACGGAACCCATCGCTGCTCGGGCACGGAAAGCCCATCCAGGTTGGCAATCACTTGGCGGGCTGGTTCTGTGAACTTGCAACGGCCGGAGTCTCCTGGGGACTTTAGAGGTTTCTATGGAACATTTTGAGGAGTGAGATTATTTACCTTAAGATGGACCACGGAAGCTGTGTAAGGGAACAGCTCCCCGGTTCTTATCAAGCTGGAAAGGGGTGCATTACCTGGAGAGGGTGACTGGCCCCTGGGAGGAGGCTCCTGGCAACACCACGCATAAGGAAATCACATGTGAGAAGGTAAACAGAACCCACTGGAGAGACCTACCATCCCAGCCCAGGTCCCAAGGAGGAAGGCAGCTTTTTGCTCTTGTGACCCTCTCTCAAAGCTGAACAAAGAGCCAGATGACTCTGCCCCACTTTCTTGTTAGAGACCCTTTGTCCTTAGGAGCCAGCAGCAGCACAGTATAAACAACACAAGGCACAAATCTGGGCTTCAACACAAAGCAGACTATAAGTCTCCAACCCCCATTCCCTATCCAAATGCAAAGGCTGGTAATAGAGGGGCGGGCTGCCTGGCAGGTTACTTAGTGCCCAAGGGAAGACGGGACCTGGAGGGCAGGAGTTCCAGCAGGGACAGCTAGGTGTCCCCAGTTAACAGCAGATCACTGATGTGCTGGGCTTGTTTTTTGAAAGCAAAGGGATGGGGGGGGATTAAGGTGGAGAGAGACTTTTCCTATGTAAATGTACTATTTAAATGCATATTTGCTTAGGCAGGCTGTCTCCATTCAGAAACTGACAAAACAGAAGAACCGAGACACACAGAAGTCTCCCTACAGTTCCCACCTCATCCTTTAGAAAGGATCTATCTCTATAGTGAAGATGAAGGGCTGTGCTTGCTTCTAAGCAGCATCCTCAAAACTCTGGGTTAGATGCAAAGTGGCTGCTGCCCTAACATTGTAGTTGTGTGCTATCTGGTCCAGGGGCACGGCATGGTCATTTCAAGGGGGCTCAGAACAATTCCGTACCCCTATGCGGGTCCATCGCTGCACTTAGCCGCGTGCCCACATCCTAACCGGCTTAAGCATTTTAGTTTTTGTTCCAGTTTGATCAAAATCTAGCTGGATGGATTTTCCTTCTTCTGTGAAGTCAATTTAAAGGACTATTTACAGAAAGGCTTACACCCCCAGACATTGCTAATGTAACAATTCTACAGATTATTTACTCTCACACACCTGTTTTGGATAATTCTTTGCTTCCTCCATCTTACTTGGGTGTCCAGCCAACTGGACAAGGAAGCTCCCGCCCCTTCCCTTTCTCTTCTTCCCACATCTGTTTCATCTGAAGAACTATGCTTTAATGAGCTTGACTGCAAAAAACTTCAGAGGACAAAACACTTCCAGGGCCACACTCAAGCCGCCGCAGCAGCACCACCACCACCTGTTAGGCTGTCCCAAGGAAAGGGGCACAGTGTTATCTGTGGCAGCAAGGGTGCCCGGCGGCTACCAGGACAGTGGTGAGGGAGATTATTTAAAAAATAATGGAAAAGAATTGAGCACTGCTACTCCTTAATAAAATGTTGTGTTTGATGCCACCACAGTTTTAAGGTGAAAATTTATGAAAATATGAGACTCAACAGTACTCAGAGCTAAGTGCTGGTGCTAAACCACCTTGCTTTGTTTGGCTTCGTGTGTCCAACGTAATGCTGCGAGCAGCGAGGAAACCAAGGCTGTTTACCTCCATGACCACAGCCTGGACCTCAGGGCCAGCTCCTCGTACTCAGCCTTTGCATTTGGATTAGAGACAGTGCACGAACGAGACATTGGGCATGGGTGACAACATGGACTTTGAACAAAAGCAGGGGGCCGAACAGACAATATTCCAAACAAGACATACATGTGCACAGGGTTTTCGGAGGAACACCAGACATTCTCCTTTCTTTCTTGCTGTCTCATTTGAATAAAAGAGTTCACCTTGCAAGAGTCCTTTGTCAGGGTCACGGAGACAGTCTTGGAGACACATGATGATGGATGAGGGGGAGTGATGAGCGTGATGGAATGAAGAAGGAGAGCATGGGATGAGGGCGGATCTCACTCTTCCTGGCCTCACTCCTGCCTCAGCTTGGGAAAGCCCTGCAGTCTTTGGGGTCGGGGCACCCAGTTCTCATTAATAAAAAGGGTGCACCTCCTGTCTCAGCTCCAAGAGACAAACCTGGGGAGCCCCTATTCAGAGAAGGCCCTCCATGGCAAAGATATGATAACAAAGGAAATAACATAGTGGCTTTGGCCTGTCACCAATGACACTGGATAATCAGACTAAATGAAATAAACACCATGTATCTTGCTACATAATCAAATAGTGAAAATACAGCAAATCGTGCAAAGCAAGTCCCTCGGAAATGGCTTCAGCCCTGCTCAGGAGCAGAGGAAGTGGCTGTGGGCCCTTCCCTAACACTGACTTCAGACCTAGGCTCCTTCTGTAAGCTCCTCAGGCGTCTGACCCACGCCTCTCACATCTTGAACCTCCTGTTGACAAGAACAAAGGAGACACCATTAAGGCAGATTCTCACCACCACGTGCCTGGGATGCTGCGTGGCCTGGCAAGAGCCACGGGCCCTACTCCTGATTTCAGCTTGCTGCCGTGTGTCTTCCTTCCGAGGCCGGAAAGAATGGGAAAGCAGGGAAGGACATGGCCAGGGCTGACGCTGGGGATCTGGATGGCGGTGGTAAGCGGAAGACAGATGAACAGGTAAAGCGCAGGGTAAGGCACACACGCACTGGCATGGAAGGCATGGTACACGGAGCACATGACAAGGCACTCTGCCTTAAGCTCAGGACTCTGATGCTGAGGCTATGCATCGACCCCAGCAACAGCAGGCGCTGTGTCCCCGGGCATCCCCAGGCCTCAGAACTCCAAGAGGCACCTCCCATAACTTCCATCAAAAACTCATTCTTCTTTAAAATCCCTTGGCTGGTGCCACATCACCAGAAGAAGAGGTCTTGGCACTCAGGAGGTGGCCTCTGGGGCTGCATGTCCTCCCAGAAGGCATCTGTTCAGGACAGTGTAAGGACCACCCCTCACCTGCCTATGAACTGACAGGAGCACATACTGTGTCAGCCTATCACAAGACGAAATCAGCTTCTCGGGCGTTTCCATGGTGACTCTGTCCATCAGGCTGCAGCTGCCCATCAGAAGGGCATCATAAGCCACTTAAGCACAGAGGGGCTCCCGGGAGCCACATGCCACATAAAGACAAGTAGAGCTTGCTATGGTTCCTAAGTGACGGTCCACTCTCTTGGTCTCTCCAGCCTGCTTCTCTAGGACTTGGAGGCGGATAGTGGGAGGCAGAGTCTATGGGCATTTCTGAAAGTGGTCTTCCATTTCAGAACAGCCTCAGTTTGGCCTTTGGTTGCTAGGGGCAACAGTTCTCCCCACGGTCCTGGAGGGGCTAGGCTCCCCTTTCTAAGAACAGCTGTGGCTTGGGCACTGGCCTGTCCTTCAGATGTGTTTTAGTAATAGTAGGAAGGCCCCAGCTGAGGCCAGTCTGAGCCCAGACTCCAGCTGCCACCACAAAAAGGACGGGCAGTGACCCTGGGCCTGAAGAGATGCCCGCTCACAGTCCAGATTGCTCCCCTCAGATCTGAGGAGGGGATATGGGCTGGCTTGAGCTGTCCAGATAAATGGTAACAGCTGGTGACACAGGTCTCCCCTGAAGCTCCCTAGCAAGACAGGTGCCAGCAAGAATCATGGAGGGCTGTATCTCTAACGATAGAACCATTAGGAGCACATCCAGGGGCACAGAACTTAGGGACCCAGGAGAGTGTGACCCATGGGCCTCTGGGCTTCCTTCCTCTGCTCCATTGGCTGCATCTTCAGATCGTTTCTGTTTTCTGCCCCAGTTATGAAAATTATCCCAGCGGACTGGAGTCCAAGATGTGTGTGTTTACACGAGGTGAAGAGGAGGGTCAAGAAATTCAAATGATCCTCTTTCAAAACACTACTAAAATCAGAACTTTGCACCCTAGCCTTCCAATCCAAACTGGCACCAAAAACAAACAGACAAAAAACAGACATAAATTGCCAGGTGAAGGTGGGGCAGGATAGTAGAATGTTCTAGAATTTTGACCCGATTCACTGAAGGCAGATATCAGACTGAGGCAGCTGTGCCCAGATAGCACAGCAGCCCAGGGATGTTGGGACCAAAAGGACAGACTAAAAGTCCCTGAAGCTCCTGGCCCTTCCGTAAGTTCCAGAGCACATCTGTCCTCCCCACGAGGGACCCGTTTAAAGATTCTAAAGTGAGTTGTCCAAAGAAAAGACTCCCTGAGAAGCAGCTCACATCTGTTTTCTGAGAAGTTATCATTCCTCCTGCTCACCCAACAGTCTGTAGATACCCTTCTGGGCTGGCGGCAAAGCTGCTCACACCGTCAGGGGAGCAAGTCACCTCACGTCCTGAGAAGGCCACAAGGGGTGGTGTGGCTGAAGGGAAGCCATTATGCCCTTTCCTGGCTAAGCAGACCCTCCTGGCCTTCATAGGATTGTAGACTTTTGGGTGTGAGCCTTGGGAACTCCTGGCCAGGGGCTCAGCTCGGGGCAACTCTGCCAGGCTCGGCAGGTCCTCTGTGGCTTAGCTTCCACCCCAGTCTCTGGACATATATATTTTTTTTTCATAATTTTTTCTTAGAGCAAGGCTTTAAGAAGCGCATAAATACAGCAGCTGGTGTAGCCACCAGGGCAGACAAGTCTGAGCATCTGCCCAGGGTGTGAGGGTCTGCCCTGGGAGAGGGAAGAATTTACCATCAAGTGTGAGCACCTGCCCGGGGTGTGGGGTCTGTCCCCGAAGAGGGAAGGGCGAGTTACAAAGCGCCAGGGCAGAACGCACAGTGGTCCATCTGCAGGAAGCAGGTAACTAGTTTTTCTTTTTCTGAGCAGCCTTTCTCTTCTTCTGTCGCTTCTTTTTTCCTATCTTTTCTTTTTTCCCCACTTTTTCTTCTCTGCGCCCCCTTAGATAAAATTAGTAGAACCATTAATCACATTGCAACACACAGGAGTGTATCTCAGTTCACACAATATTTGGCATTGCCTCAGGAGCCAATTTAACTGTCTTCAGTTTGAGGCCTGGAGGCCCCTTGGCAAAATGAGGCTCATAAACAATTTATTAAAGTAAACTAGACATTTCCCGCCACCCAAAAGTTAAACAGGCTGCCTTAGCCCTATGACCCGGGAACTGCTGACAGGGCCTGCCAATTTTGCCAGGCAGGTTCTGGTTCTTAACCACCCTTGCCATAGCTCACCCTGAGACAGGAATGCACTTCTCAGAGAGTGTGGAAGGGAGCCCCGGGGTCTGCCTTCTTTTTCAAGGCAGAGGTGAACTCTGCTTTGGCTACAAATCTGCATTTCAAATTAAAGCACTAGAGGTTGGAGGCCCCAGGCTCAGGCAGCCCTCCAGGAGAGGCTAGGAAAGGCTGCATGATTGATCCCACCTCTCTTTTCTGGATGCTGGGGAGCATCCCTAGGGATAACTGAGATTGTTCTAGAGAGCTAGGGAGAGAGATGGTTAGCAGAGTTTTATTAGAGCAACTGGTTTGTGACTGTCACATTAAAATGATTCAGGCTGAATGGTATTTAATGATTTATGGGGTGAGGCCACCTGTTCCAACAAAAGCTTGATATTAAATGGCCTGGAGTCATGGGATTTTTTACATGGGAGTCTAGGAAAGCTTGATATTACTGGGGTTGAGTCTGGGGATTACATGAGGATGTTAGGAGAACTGAGGAGGGGGAGGAGGAGGAATTAGTGAGTCAGGTATTATTCACCAGAAAATGGAGTTCTACTTCCATTGGGTTAAAAAAAAAATACACAAGAGCTTCCGTTGAAGACTCAGCCTGCATGGTGCTGCTCACCCGCAGACTTCAGGACATGCAGAGCAATCCACAGCACCTGAGCAGCAGGTTGGCTCGTGTTTTACAATCTTCAGAAAGGTATCCATCTAGCAACTAATGGATTTTATTTCAGGTAAATAAATTCCCACATACAGTAGGAGGTTTACAGCATGAAACAATTAGCATTTTATTGCTAGTGCATATAGTGTCACAGTTGATACAATTTCAGTACAAGTGGAAAAATACACTGTGGCTACATTGGAAAGCTGCAGTACATTTATATGTCATATATTTTTCTTTACAAATTGCCAGTAGTTTAAGATCATAGAGATTATCTACTGACATTACTATGGCTCAACTTCAAATATATGAATTGACTACAAATATATTCTGAAGTACATTTGTTTTCCAAAGAAACATAAAAAGTGCACAAAAATATATGTAAAAAAATGCCTTGCAAATAGTTACCAAAACCACCAGGGCCATCTGTGATCGTAAGTATGAATCCAAGTTTTATCTTGTCTCCATTTCTAATTGGGACCTGAAATCCCCACCGTGACTTCATGACAAGATTCTGGCTTGTTCATTATTATTATTTTATCATCTCTGATATTTGAAAACTCAGAGTCCATGGAGCCACCATGGTGTATATAGGACAATTAGAAAAATCAAATTCCTCAAAGTAAGTTTTCAAATTAAATTTTTGTTTATAACTATGCTTCAGGCTTGTTTTAGTGTAAATACAGGCACGTTCTCACATTATCCAGGAGGAGCTGGCTCCATTCTGCAGGAGGCCAAAGAGAAATCTCACAAAGGGCCCAAGTGAGAGGAGAGCAAAGAGAAGAGGAGGAGGGCGCATCCCCAATCCCTCTCTTCCTTCTGATGCAGCATTGGTCGGTCAGGATACAGAACTGAGAAGCAGAAGCCAGATGAAACATGCTTTTCGGAGGCAAGCAGAGAGCAGGAACGGCTAGGTAAGAGTCTCTGAGCACAGACCCCAGGGAAATCATTTACAGGAAGCCTCCTGTTTGTACCCAGATACAATCACTGAACTGGAAGAAGGAGGTGACGGCAACAGCCTCTGCCCAGCCCTGAGCTGCGTGAGATTCACAGCAAGGCATCTGTCGAGGGGCGCCCCCTGCAGGACCAGCCCTGCAGTGTTCCTCCAGCTCTGGAGGAAGGTTACTCTCTAGGGTTCCCTGCAAAGCCACCACCTGCAACTGTGCCCAGAGACACCCAGGAAAAGAGAAGCTCCAAAGCAAACCAAATACAGACCTTGAAGTTATCACTGTTTTTAAAAATGAGGATGAGGAGGATGAGGAGAATGAGGATGAGGATGAAGCTAACTGGTTAGGGTAATACAATTTCTTAGAAAAACCCCAGTTATAAAAGCTCCATTGTGCATGGGCGAGGGCATGGATGAATATAAGCTGCAATATCGTACCATATACTATGGTGGAGTGTCTTTGTGCTGGCAAACCTCAGCATGACCCCGGTCAGTGCTGTCCCGCTGGCCAGTCTGGCCAGGGTTCAGGCCCTCCTCCCCACCACTGCCTTTTCATCTCCCACGGATGTCAGCTTTCCTCGGGGGTCTACTGGGAAGTCCTTTGGGATGCCGTGCTTACTTGTTTAAAGCTTTGTCCAGGTACTCCTGAATCCACTTTAGTTTCGGGTCAATGCACACTTGTCTGTTGTTGCTCTTCAGCCTTGCACTGCCAAAACAGAAGGGGAGACACTGTACAGCCCAGTGGGAGAGAGGCATTGCGTGGGCTCACCCAACACACCTCCCTGAAGGATCCAGCTGCTGCCCCCGGAAGCCACAGGTTTGAAAGCTGCCCAAGGATTATGGGGACATAGCACTTGAAGTGTGTAGGATCCACCATTCCAGAGTTAGGAATGTGCTAATGATGCTTCCCAGGGGACACAGGGAAGAGACCTGAGGGGAGGCATTTGAGCTCTGGCCTTTGATGGATAAACAGGAGCTTAGCAAGCCAGTACTGCAAAGGGGAAACCAAGATCAAATGCACTGAAGGAGTGGAAGTACCCCAAGGAGGTGGAGGAAGAGTAGGTACAGGATGCTCAAAGAGCCGCATGGAAGGGGCAAAAGGCTGTGACTTCATGTGGATGGATGGTCTTGGAAACTTCTGGAAAGTACCAGAAGCGGCTTTAAAATTCAATGGGTTGCATTGATAGCATATTGGACATGACTTAAGGTTAGCTCAGGAGGAAGAGTGCAGCTTTTCAGGGGAGGAGCAGTGGAAGTAAAAAGGGACAGGGGATAGGATAGAGGAATTGTCACACCACACTCCATGGTCTTGTTCTTGTTGAAAGTTGGCTCAGTGTTCTTCTTCTCACCCTTAAAGTTTCCTAATGGGGAGATGAACTGATGAACTTATCCCCGGGATATTCTCAAAGTCCTGGATGCCAGGTAATTCTAACACACTCTGAGAATCCTCTTCCCCAGCCACTGAATGATTCTGGGGAAAACTAACCAGTGTCCAGGGACAGGTAAACCTCTTACAGCAGGGTGTCCGTTAATTAACAGTTGTGCAGAGGAGGGGTGTGACTTGAAAGAGGAAATGCGGGGTGCCCATCTGGGTACAGCCTTTTGTTAATTTGGCATTTGCCTAGACTCAGTAGTTGTATCTGGCATTGTGGGCTCAAGGGCCATTCCCCAGCCAGTGAACCAGCACGGCCTAGGCAAAACTAAATATACCATCTTTAAAATACCTTCCACAAGAAAGTATTACATTTTAATCAAAATAGTAAAAAGATATTCATCATCTAGGTCTCTAAAGCATACTTGTATGTAACCAACACATACACTTTCAGCAGCGAAGGCTGTAAAGGTTGGTGAAGAAAAGAAAAGTAACTGCTTACTCTTGTACTTACAAGTAAGTAAGCAGTTCCTGTTGGGTGGGGAAACCCTTGGAAAGGACAGAGGGCACAGCTTTTATCCCAACTGCTGGGTCCTTAGTCCCTTTTTAGTGTTAAGTCGCCCGAGGATGTGAGCCCCTCCTAGGAGACTAAGCCGTCACCCTCCTCCAGCATGGGAGGACAGACTGGTACACGTACATCTCTGAGAGCTTTACATGTCTCATTTGTATGCTTTGGGCTTTTCTTGTTTCCCACCTAAATTTAAGGCAAATGCTGGCAGCTACCATCACCATCCAGCAAAACAAAAAAAGTCTCTCAGACAAAGTGACCTTAAAATGTTGGCCTTTCAGCAAGTGGTTAAAATTGACATCCACAGAATCCAGGTTGCATAATCTTTTTTGCTGTATGAGGAAGAATTAACTTTGGAAAACCAGAGTCTTAAAACTGACAGGCTCAACCGTGGTCAGCTGAAGGCTGACCTCAGTGAAGCCGACCGCTTTTTCTGTGCAGGGACGGAAAGCAACTCGGAAAAAAGGAGAAACACTGAGAGCAAGGGTTTCTGGGAACAAAAGTAGCCTTTGAAACTCATGTCTGACGGCACATCAGAGTCCTCACGGTGGTAGCAGCTGCCACTAATTATGCCAAATCTGAGGCTTCCTATCTTGGGCTCATCTTTGGAGGATGTTGGCTTGGACTTACACAATCTGAAGGGCACAGTTTGGAGTGTTGAGGATTTTCAGATGTTTGACATTGGATCTGGAGACATGGCTCTCGAAGAATCGGCACGGGCATCTGTAGCTCAGGCTGACAGGCTTCCCTAAGGGTGTGGAGAGAGAACAAGGCCACTCATTACTCTGTCTAGTGCTGGAGATTTGAGGGGTTAGATGGTGTCCTGCTGGTAGGTGAAGAATCAGGAAACAGGCAGGAATGGTTACAGATACACTCTTGCAAAGACCATTCTCTCTGCTAGGAAGCACAGTGAGATCCTATAGGGTTCAGCTTCTGTGGGACAAAGGACAAAAAGACCTGGGGAGAGTGGAGGAGCTTCTAGGCTTCCCCCTCTTCCTTTGGGCTGGGCCTGAAGTTAGGGGGTGTGCAGCGGGGTGGGGGGTACCATCTACCACCTGCAGTTTTCCCTCCTCCCACTCACCCTAAGCCCTGGAAATCACAAAAGAATCCAGAGGAGAGACCCTGGATTTACCTTCTGTCCTGCTTTCCCCAAAAGCTAGAGTCAAATGTGGCTTTTATGATCAGTACCTGGATGCCTAGGCCTGCTGGATCCTATTACCAGCTTTGTTTGCCAATTCACCAATTTGCAAAATGCCATAATTGACACTCATTAGTGTAAATTAGCAAGGGGCTCCTTGAGAACTCCTCTTAAGACCCACCCTTCACATCTAGAATTGCAAGCCCTATGACCAGACTCATAGCCGCCCCCACCAAGATTTTATCCCAGCTCTATTTAATATCCCCAAATGTTTGAATTTATGGATCTTTCTGCCAAAGTTTAAAAGTAAGGCTGAGAATAGTTAGTCCAGGGATTTTAAGTTTGCTTATTTAGAGTTCCAGGGGACTTCTGGAGATTCTGAAAGTCCGTTCCTTTGGGAAGCAGCTGGAGAAGTGGATCAAATCTCGTGGATGATGGGTTTATCTTTTTGCAGGTGTTATTTAGTGGAGGGATGGTGTGGCCTGGGAAGAGTAGTGCACTTGGACACTAAAGCAGAGAAAAAAGGATTTCGTGTACAGGCCAAAGTCCAGATCAGCTCTGTTGCCACCCTGGACTTGGGACCTAGAGATCTCATGGGGCCAGAGCGCATCCTACTTAAGGCCTGAGAAGCCTCCTGTCCCGGGTCTGACCAGGGAGGCTTAGGGTGCCTAGGATTTGGCCGCTGAGCTGGAACAGCTAACTGGGAAAAACAAAAACCACAGCAAGGTTAGCCACGTTGCAGCTCGGGGGCTGTGTAGGACCAGAAGCCACCCAGGTGCTAGGAGGTAAAGAAAAGTACTCATTTTGGCAATGCAATGGGTCCTGCCTAGAGAACAGGATCCCATCCAGATACTGGATCATAGAGAGGCCAACAATCGGACTCTTCCGAGGGTCAGAATATACCTGAGGGTGAGGCACCCCACTTACTCTGACTGCACTCCAGCCTCGAGGACTTGGAATCCTGCATTTCTGTCTCACACCAGGCGACCCAATTGTGACACTTCCAACTTAACCAGAGCATGCAGTTTTTAATGTCCAAATCATCGTGTTCTTTCCCTGAGTAGTGGGGGCCAGCAGGAAGGTGCAGCCATTAACAGAAAAAAAAATCTAAATTGCCTGCTATTTGCGTTTCTTACTTCTCCGATCAGCAACTCACTACGCTTTTAGAGAACATTTCCCTCCCACCAAGCATTTCCAAGCTTTCCAACCATATTCAACCGAACACAGGTGGCACCGCTACTGGTATCCGGCTGTTCACCGGGTCAGAACCCAGACCAACGCTCTGGTGCCCTTGGGCCGCCTACAGCTAGCAGCCTCACCGAGAGCCCCGACTGTCCCTCGGTTCTCTCCAGGAAACACCGCAGCCGAGGAAGGCAGGATTTTGTTTTGTGTGTTCAGAGGCAATGGTTTGTTTTGTTTTGCAGCAGCGGTGTCTTGTAACAGCGCAGAGTTTTTTCTTCAGTGTCAAAAAAAGAAAACAAAATGAAAGCCCTTTCCCAGTGAAACGGGACACCACCCTGGGTCTGGGAGACTGAACTCTGCTGCAGCTCCCATTCCAGAGCAGAGGGCTCCGGGGCTGGCTACAAAAGCGCCCATCTGCAGGTGTGTTTGGGGGTTGGGGAGAGGTGTGTATGGTTTGGGTGACTACTGTGGCTTTGTCTAGTGATCCCGCGAAACAGAAAGGGAGCAGAGAAAAGATGCGCTCTCAGGTCCGCGTCGCTACGGACCAACGAACTGTGCAGAAGCGCTGCCCTAGCTGGTGGCGCGAGTTCAAGAGCTGCGCAGCGCCTGGTCCCGAGACCCTCAAGGGTGCTGTAAGAGGACCCGCTTCGCTGGGGATTGAGTGTGGAACGAAGAGACACGAAACTCATTTGCACCGTATCTATAGCCAAGCCAAGCACTTTGAGCTATTTGACTGGCGGTTAAGAGTTTGCTTACACACGCACCAACTGAACCGATTTCCCTCACCATAAGCTCCGGGACCGCACTGCCCTTTCCTTCTGGAAACATCTGGTCGCGGGTGGCCACTAGCTGAGTACAGCTGGCGTGTTCTGGGACCCGCAACCCAGGACACCGCCGCCCACGCTTTCATTCCACTCTGGCCTCACGCTTGCCCAACAATTCTGCCGATCCTCTCCTGCAGTCCTCTCTAGGTCCTACGACCGCGCTTGGCACAGCACAAAACCTCGGTGCGACGCGTGGGACACGGGAAAAGGCACCCGAAGGGAGTGCGCCTGTAAAGTGACTGTCTCAAGTTCGCTTGCAGTGCAGGGCGCCGAACGAGTTCTTTCTCCCCGACTCTGACGCGGGCAGAGGAACCGAGGACCTGGGGGAGCCACGGCGCAGAGCTGCCAGCCCTTCTCGGTCCCGGGCGCGGATTGCACTTACCGTCACTGATGCAGAGCGCGGCCAGCACCAGGGCCAGCACGGCGACGACCTTGGCATCCATGGCGTGGGCGGGAAGGCGCGCCAGAGGCTGCAGGGCTGGACAGCAGGAAGACACCGAGGTGGACCGAGAGTGAAAGTGCGGCAGAGGGAGGCGCGCACTGGGCGCTTTAGAAACGAAAGGCTGGTGGGGCGGGGCGGCGCTCGTCAAGGGGCGGGTCTGGAGTGTGGCTGGGGTCTCTGACGCGCATCCCCTGCGGAGTGGCCGCCCTTCCAGTCCCTCCCTCCCTCCTCTGCTTGGCGCCCTCGGTGTCCCCGGCCCCGCTGGGTGCTGGGACCTTTGATCTTCCCAGTCTCCAACCTGGACTGGCTGCTTGGATCTGGACTCTAAAGAGGCTGGTTTGCAGAGCGTAATGCTCCCATCATGCGGATGGAGAAACTAAGGGCGTGTGGAAAGGGAAAGCCGTAAAATAAGCATCAGTGAGTCAAAACAGTCGGTTTCAGGCGCGAGGGTCTGGTGCGCCCTATCCAAAAGTTGTTAGAGAATCTTGTCTTTGGTCTTGGGACCTTAAGCTGACCCACCGCATGCCCAGGCTCTTTGCTGTAGGGGACAATGAGGCTTAGGGCAACGTGGCCAGTCTGCAGTTAGAATAAGTGGGATTCCCAGAAACTATCACTGTTATCAAAGTCGGAGAAGTGGCGTTCTGATGAAAAGCTGTGCTGCTGTGGGAAAAAAAACTAAGAGGCTCTCCCAGAGGGTCTCAGTACACGTGAAATTCCTCTGCCATCTCCCCTATGTAGCCCTGTTCGGTCGGCTACGGGGAGGGGGGGCGGGGGTAAGGGAAGGGGGATGAGGAGTGATCACAGCTTTCACCCTGCTGAATGGGAATGAAGGAGAATTGACTGAAAGACTCAACTCCCGCGAAACGTCGTGCCTCACATTTAGCGCTTGATTCTAATGAGTGCTCAGTTAATGGAAGCTGGAAACAGCTTCTTAAACTTCAGCATGCCCTGCCTTTTCCGAAGAAAGTCCAGTGTTCTCCAAAGCACGAAAGAGGTCCCTGCCATCCTGTTCCCTGAGACGGTGCTCCCGAAGGGGGTCACGGTGTCTTTATAAATACAGCACTGACGTTCAGTTCTGCCGGTAGGCCGTTGTGCTACAAGTTGGTCAAATAAAACAACCCCAATCTGGCGGTGGTAAGAGTTGAGGGGGGGGGGGGCAGATGGACTCCAGCCCGGGGAGAGACTGAGGGCAGCGTCCTTTGGGTCTTCCTCTGCCACAGTCAGTACTGGCCATTCTGTTAGCCCCTTTCTCACATAGCCACTTAGTGATTTGGATTCTATTACCACTTCCACCCAAGGGGGTATGCAATGGAGACATGCCCCTGTCTAGGGGGCAATAAGGGGATCATCTTTTTAAAGGAGTGGTCGGACTGTTGGACCTGGGGCTCCACCTAGGGTCTAAAGAAGAGAGGCTGGGGTCAACAGGAAAATGTCCCAGCCATGAGAGTGTTGTCCTCTGCGATTCTGCCAAGCACTTTGCACACATTCGTTTGTCAGACGCACTGTGGGGACCAAACTGCAAATCAGGAACTGCTCCGAGCTGGTCCATGCACTTAAAAAGCAACATTCCAGAGAAAGCGGTCATTTGTTTCCACCAGTTTTTGCATTGTCTTGAGCGTTCAGGATGCTACACTCTGAACTTGATGGTCCTGTGCTACAGAACTTCAGACGCTGGGCTCCGGCGCCCTCTGGTGGTCCCATCTCCCCGGCTCCAGTAATCCGAGAGGTTAAGTTCAAGCCGGTCGGGTTTCGATGCCTAACAGCACGGTTAAAAAATCATAGAAAAGGGAAGAGGGGGAGGGGGGAAGCAAGAGGCTCTTGGGCAAACACTACCCTGAGCACAAAAACTCGCCCTGGTGCTCCTACCCAGTGCCTCTCCAGAGGCAAGGTAAACCTCTTCTGTAAGTTTATTCAGATCTCTTGCTAAGTTGATGTTTCCTGCAAATTCAGGTGAGTAGGACCTACTCAGCGTCCAGGGGGGAGGGTGGGGGGAGGGGTGTCCTGTGCAGGCTAAGAATGAATGAAGTTGAGACTAACCAGGGCGCAGGGCAGGCTGCCCAGCCCTCTGGCAGATACACCCTGAGACTCCCGAACAGAAACTAGTGTGGGACATGTGCCTACTCGTCTACATTCATTCACTGAAAGATTTTCCCTAAGTCCTCCTACTGTGTGTGCCAGACATGGCCTAAGAGTTCGAAATATTTAAAAGACAAAAAAATCCTTTTTCGCCTGGAGTTTGCATCCTGGGGTAGGGAAGAAGCCCTGAGCAGCGCCAAAGCCAGTCAGCAAGGAAACATACAATGCATACGATGCCAGTCAGCAAGGAAGCATACATACGTACAATGCCAGTCAGCAAGGAAGCATACAGTACATATGATGCCAGTAAGTGCTCCGTGGAGATGAAGCAGTGAGGAGGAGCTTGGGATTTTAATTAGGGTGGTCAAGGACCTGGGTTTCTGATTTAAAAAAGAAAAAAAAAAAGGGATTTCTACAATTTTATAATAGATGAATAGTTTTCGTTTAAAACCCTGTCCACTCTAGGGGGCTCCAGAGACAGACAGGGGTCGTGAGCCTTTTGAACTTGCTCCATGCTCAGCCAAAGGACTGCCCTTGTTTATGTTTGGTTTGTTTCTCCTTGTTTCCACCCAGATCCCCTGTGGGAAGGTTTGTTTCATGTGAAGGCACAAAATAGCTCACCTTCTCTGCGCAGTCTGTGGCTCAGCTCCGCTCCACACACACAGGAATGAAAGGTGTTCTGTTTCTTGGCTTGCAATGCCTGCTACCCAGAGATCAAGATGGGAGCCTGGAGGCTGACTTCAGAGGTACAAAGAAGGCATGCTTGCTTGACCATGCTCTAGACCCCTGGCATAAGCATCTGCCCCCAGCATCTGTGGCTAGCCCTCCCAGGTGGCTTCTCAGAGCAAAGAAAAAGGTTTGCACTAAGTCCCCATTTGCAGTGTGTAACTGGCAAGATAATTTCAGTTGACTTTCTTTTTGATACTGACATTATTGTGGTCTTTTATAAAATACATTTTTTTTTAGCATTAGCAGTGATAGTGGATCATGCAAGGAGTTGCATCATGACACTGGCAAGTATGTATGTAGTAAGCACACTTTGATTATATTTACCTCCCATTATCCGATCCGTTCTCTTTCTCACTTCCCCCTCCTTCCGCATTCCTTTCAGTTTCACAGGCTCCTTTTCTTCTTCTCTCTAGATCCCACATAGGAGACAAAACAGGCAATGCTGGTCTTTACGAGACTGACTGTATGTTTCCTTGCAAATGACAGAATTTCACCCATCTTTCTGGCTGAATAAAACCCCATTGTCCATATATATCACATTTTCCGTTCATCCATTGGTGGCACCGTGGCTCTTTCCATAATTTGACGGTGCAAATACTTAAAGACGAGCATAGGAAACACTTTTTAGATGTAGGTTTATGCATTTTTTAAGTAATAATGAAATATGACTGGTAAAATGCTTCAAATATTGCTCAGAATTTTTTTTTCAAATGTCTGAATTTCGTTTTAAAGAATGAGTTGAGCCAGATGGTGGTGGCAGACACCTTTAAGCCCAGCACTTTGGAGGGAGCTGGATCTCTCAACTTCCTGAGCTACACAGAGAAACTGTATCAGAAAAACAGAAACAAACAAACAATTCCCCCCTAAAGTGAATTGATATATGCCAGCATATGAGAAAATAATCTAATTAGTTAGGGACAGCAAACGTTGAAAATAGTACAAAAGCACCTAGAGTTTGATATTGTCTCATCCACGCTCACCTTTTAAAGTGAACGATTTGGCTTCAAAGTGGTAAAGCATAAAATCAAAGGAAGTGGTCATTCCCCTCACTCACGTACCAAGTTAGGCAGAAGAAGGCTGATCTAGGAGCATGCAGATCCTAAGAAGAGAGAAAGTGCAGGTAGGATCCTTGGGCACCTTTGTTCTCCCCCACCCCCAGAAGTGTCCTTGTCCCTCCTTCCAGACATGTCTAATGGGACTTGGGCAGCAGATAGGAGTGCATGCTGACTGGCCCCACACTGACTTGCTTACTCATCTCTGCCACCCTGTATGGTGTTCAGGAGTAGATGGCCTACTCCCGTGGCAGTGAAGAAGCTGAGGAAGATGAATGTCCAGAGACTTGTATGTTGTCCGTTGAAGTTGGTGTTGGGTTTACCAAGTGTCAAAATGTTTGGCTCAGAGAAGGTCTTTTAGGAGACATCTGGCAATTTTATTTCCGTGGGACTTCAGCTTACCCGTTCTGGACCTATGACACTGAGCTTTTACCAAGAGCATATTTTCAGTCTAAGCACTCCTGCCTCAGCTTCAAAAACAAGGCAGAATAATCCAGGAAAAATGGATCATAAGTACCTGTGACCTTCAGCAAGTCATAGAAGCATATCTGGGGACATAGATCACTCTGTGGCGGCCATCTAGAAATCTCTCAAAGATTTGTACTGAAGGCTGCAGCTCAGCACGGGTTGAGCTGGCTGTGTTCCTCTGGCTAGATCCCAAATGTGAGTTTTTAAAAAACCCTGTATCATTGGGTAGGGAAGGATCCCAGGAAATCTGAGCCAGATACCACGGGATTTGGATGCATGCCTAGGCAGGGCTGCCATCAGGGAACATGCATGACCATCAAACCAGGATGTCTCTAACAGGGTGTTGCTCAGAATGGCTGGACACTAGAAGACACAGGTATTTCCCGGAACACGGCTAGAAGAACAACCTCCTAGATCTAATGTTCTGTAAAAAACTTGAGGCCTGCAGGGCTCAGATCTCAGACTGGCCCTCACTAACTCCCAAACATGCTACTCAGGTCTGGACGATCTATTTTTCCACTCCTCCATGCCCAGCCACCTTCATTTCAGCTACCCCCACCGCCTTTTGGCAGTCAGGGCTCAGTAGCTTCGACACCACTAAAGGATCTAAACTCGACTATAGTAGCTACACCTCCTAAGAGATATTGCTTTCTGTGGTTTCCATCACCTACAGTCAGCCATGCTCTGCAAATACTCAGTGGAAAATTCCAGTAATCAGTAATCTCATGTTTTAAATTGTATGTTGCTCTGAATGTGATAAAACCTCCTCCCCTATCATGTCCAGGACACGAATCATCACTCTGCCCAGCATTTTCACAGTGCATACACTACCTTCTTGTTAGTCTCTCAGTGCCGTCTCAATTACAGATGAGAGCCCAAGCATTTGCAGGGCTGGCTGCTATGCACGGTTTCAGATATCCACGGGAGCTCTCCGAGCACACTCACAACTACCGTGTGTACCGTACTCTGCCAACCGCAAACCTTACTGAGAGACAGCATGAGCTTGGGCACATGTGTGACACCGAATCAGCATCCCACACTTGTCTCCTTTGGGTCCTCATTCTTGCCCAACTTGTGGCATGTGATGCTGCCACTATGCCTGTGAAGACCTGGGGTTTAAATACACTTTGGAGGAGAGCTGTCCTGGTGAAGGGGGAAAGTGAATTTGCTTTGCAGGAATTCACAACACCTGGTTACATTTCAATTGCAGAGGAGTAACAAGTTGGGGTTTTTTATTGTTCCTGTTAGACTGTCTCACATGTTTCATGGGATGTATTTATGCTGAAAAGAATTGCTCATTGTTTATGTGAGATAAAGCTTACATAGGTATCTTGTAGTTTATTTGATGGATCTGGCAGTCCTACTTCAGGTTCTAAACTTTAAGAAGCCCCCCCCCTCCCACCATGGGCTTTCTGCCCATTCAGAACATGTGGATAGAAAGAAATGGGGAGATCTATTATGGAATCACCCGCTTTCTCACTGAGGAGATACCTTGAGTTTTATCAAGATGGTATTCTAGATGCTAGTGTGCTGATATGATAGGAGCATGGTCGTTCTCTGCTTCTTTCCTGCATTTCAAGCACATTCTTGACCCAGCCTTGCTTCTCTTAAGCATCACTGATTCCCCTTCGTCCTCCAGCAGAGATGCATAGAGCCCAGGCACTGACTTCCCTTCTGATATCAGTTGTAAGGACTGATTGTGGGGAAGGAAAAAGTGGTACCCAGAAAGACAGAAGCACATGAACAACTTCCTGGTTGGAAGCCAGGAAGGGGGACGAGAATTCCTGGGAGTTGTGGAGAACTAGGCTGATACCTGCACAGGTAGTCATTCCCTACCTTCATGTCAGATAAGCCAGAATCCTATCCTCACTTGCTATCGTTTAGAGGAGAGTCCTATTCTTTGTCCTCCACTCCATTCTACATGGGCGAGATATCAGGAGTCTGTGATTCAGGGACTCCCTAGATAAACTTTCAAGACCTAGTTGGAAGTTAGGTATCACGGAGAGCCTGTCCCAGAAGATGTTAGTAGAAGATGGACTCTTGTGAAAAGGATTTTCAGCAGCTCTGAAGCATCCCCTTAACCATTCACCTACTTGATCACTTGTCTTAGTTTTGTCTCTTTTTTGCATTTTGTGAGAAAATGCTCTGATAAAACAACTTAGAAAAGAAAGGATCTATCTGGCTCAGAGTCCAGGTCGGAGTCCATCATGGCAGGGAAGTTCCAGCAGCAGCAGCTTGAGAGAAGTGCTCATGCTGTGTGAAGAACAGAGAGAAATAGATTAACGCCTGTGTGTTCAGCTTTCCTCCCCCCTTTCATTCACACCAGGACCACCCCCATGAAATGGTGCTTCTGAAATTCAAAATGGGTCCTCTCATCCCAATCAAAACCCAATTCCAAAAATCCCTCACAGCCATGCTCACAATATAATGTGATCTAGACAGTTCTCTTAGATTCCCTTCACTGGTGCTTCTAGACTATCTGATTGGCAACAGTAACTTCCCCACCGTTTATGTATCCATTTGCGTACATATGCGTCTATCTATTCACCCAGCCATCACCTGCTCATTTATCCCTCCACTCAACATCTGTTCATCCATCTACCTACACATTTATTGCCTCTTCCATCCCTCATTTCCTCATCCACCCGTACATAAATACCTTCCTCCTATTATCTCTTCATCAGCCTCTGCCACCATCCACACATCCGCCCATCAATCCATCCTTCCGTCCATTATACATTCACATCCAGTCAACAATTCTGTCTGTCTAAGCATCTGTCTCCAGCAATTTCTCTGCTACCATTCATCTATCCATCCATCTGCCCACCCATCATCATCTACGCATCTATTCACCATTATTTGATTCTTTCTCTTCCTTCCATATCAGTAACTTGAAGCTGTCTAAAACTTAAAAGGCTTTCTCCATGAAGAAGATGCTTGTCTTCTGCAACTTGGACCAAAAAAAAAAAAAAAAAAAAAAGCAAACAGGTCAGGGTCTCTAAACATGAAGGTCATCCAGTAAGTCTTAGTCATGTGCGGATTAGAACCTTTCATTTTGCTGAAGGTCTGATCCTCTCTGAAAGGTAGGAAGCAGGGCTGGGAATACCCGCTCAGTTGAAAGGGACGGCATCTGAATACATCTCCCTCCCTGTGTCCATCCATGAGTTTTCTGCTTAAGTTAAAAATAAATAGAGAAAAGAGAAAGAAACAAACCTTTACTTCTCTGTTTACCCCTCTGCATTTAATGAACAGTTGTTAACATGACTGAAACCATCTGATGATTTTTACCAAATGGAAAAATCTCCCTACAGGGGCAATAAAATAAATATTCAGGACAGAGAGAGGCGGTCGTAAAAGGCATTACCCGGTTGTAAACAGAGGCGGGTTGTGGTGATCTATTACCCCTGCCTTGGCAGCTTTCAACAGTTCTGGGATTCCAGGAGGGGATCTGACCCAAGGCAATATTTACTTCTGTGGCTTTTTCGGCAGGTCATTGTGGGTATAATTCTGTCGACCAGTTGACTGGAGTTGAGGTTTTGAGCAGGAAGCCAGAGCCCCGAGCACTCATAACTCAGGAAGAGTAAGGCACCCTTCCCAGGGTGTGCCAAAAAAAGCACATGGTACTGTCCTGGCTGTCAAGGTGAGGGTCCCACACAACCAGGCCATTGTCAGTGGGACATACAGCCTGTTTGTACTTGGGCCAGCGGGTACCGACGGTTGACACATCTGTTGGTTGCATTTCAGCCTGGAGGCCCAGCTGTGTTTGGTGTCCTACTGTGTGACTGCATGGGCATTTCATACATCTTCATGCACAATCATAAACTCCTTAAGGATCCTGAAATCTAAAGGGAAAGGGACGCTTAAACTCACAGGGAAAAGAATCCTTCCCCAAGGGCCAAGCACCGAACTGATTCATGAAGTAGCCATGGTCAGTAGCGGCTCCTGTGAAAGCTTCAGTAGGTCCGAATTGTTGGATAGAGCAAAATGATCACTGGGATGGACCACACAGTACCGAAGACAGGGCCGGTGTATTTACACCATTTTCTGAGGCAGCACGCAGGCGCAGAGTGAAGGTCCTGTCTCAGGACATCGTGAGTCAGCCTGGTAGTTGGGTCTTGACCCTCCTTGTCGGCTTTAAGTGCTTCCTCTCTTGGGCCACTTTCCTCCTGAGCCTGACCCACATGATGGAAAGAGAGGACTGGCTTTTGAAAATCTTCTTGACATCCTTATGTATACCGTGACATGTGTACATGCACATACATAAATAAGGAATGTAGCTTAGTTTTTTGTTTTTGTTTTTGTTTTTTTAAGTTCCTTTCCTGTTCCCTGACCTGGTTGTTGGAATGTTTTGGCTTTGGTGACTTTGGGTGCAGAATAACTGTGTGCAGTTTAGCGGGTTCTTGGTGTGGTATGGGTCAGTGCATATCAGATAGGCCCTGCTCAATAGCTAAGAGGGAGTTCAGTAACTTATAGAACAACTGACTATAAAGATCAAAACTGAGCCTCTCCTCTATGTGTTGAACAGTCTGCCATGGAGACTCTAGCATATGGAAACCCAGGTGGGCTAGGACTATAGCATGGGACAGATTGAGTACAGGTAGGCCATGGCACCAGCTCCCATTGCTCCGGCAGTCAGACCTTCCTGGTGCGTTCTTGGCACAATGTTCTAGGCTTCTTCAGACCAAGTCCCTCGGTCTCGCCCTTGCGGCCCTGAGATGCTTGCACCTGAACCCAGACACAGGTCCTTAGACTGCAATGATTCAGAGAGGCCTTGGAGAGCGACAGAAGCTGGAGATAAGGGCAGGGACTGCTCTCCCTTATGGTGGCACCGTAAGCTCTGCACATCCTGCAGATGTGTGAGGGACATCTGTTCTTGTTTATCAATTCCCAATCCCCCGACGTATGCAGTGGCCCCTTTGTGTGTCTGTCTCTCCTATGATGTGTGACACGCTCAACTCCATCTGCAGATGAGAAATCTGGAACTCAAGACTGAGTCTGAGGTGGTTGCCTGAGGAGAGAGGGCATGGCAGTGTGTGGGGTAGCATCTCTTGAGTGTGGGGCAGTGTGTGGAGTAGCATCTTTCGGGTGTGTGATATTTAAAGGCTGAAGCGCGACTGGAGGGCTGCGAGCAGTGAAACTTTCCGCCGTGTCCTCCAGCACATCTGACTGTGGTGTGTTAACCAGCTTTATGTGACTGTAATGATTTACTAAAGGTAACTACTGTATAAAGAAAAAAAAATGGAGGCTGAGGAGACAGCTTGGCAGTTCACAGACTCTAGCAGAGGACTCAAGTCTAGTTCCTGGAACCCTTGTCAGGTGACTCATAATTACTTATCACTCAAGTGCTAGAGAAATCTGACACCTCTGCCCTCCATGGATACCTGGCACACAAATGTATACACATGCACACATAAACATACACATGTGCACACACATGCAATGTAAAATTATTTTTTCTTAAAAAAAGAAAAAAAAATACTTTATTCTGATTCAGGTTTGAAAGTTTCTGTTTATGGGCTGCTTCCTCTGTCGTTTTTGAGATGGTGAAGAGGCAGCATGTGATGGTGGACAATGCGTGGTGGAGCAAGCTGTATGGCTGGAAAGAGAAAGAGAGGGAAGAGACCCGAGTCCCACGACTCCGACCGAGTCCGACTTCCTCTGGTGACTCACTGCCAAATGCCAGAAGCCCTCTGCCTGAACCTCATTTCCCTATAGCTCCGCTGTAAGTAAGTATTTACACATGGAAGTAAGAATTTACACACGGAACTTTAGCGAGGCACTTAAGAGGCACGCCGTAGCAACAAGACATTGGTGGAAAGTGATTCCCTTCCAGCAGTCCCAAGGGGCTCCTGCAAACCCCTAAACCTTCATACAGGGGCTGCTCAGGCAGTTGTCCAACAACCAGATCCTAGCCTGCGTCTCAGGAAAAACAGCCTGCCTGAGGTCCAAGAACACTTTATCCATGGTCAGCACCCTCCAAGTGTTGGAGAAGGGGAGGGGGGCAGAAGAAAGGAGGAATGGCAGGCTGGGAAGCTGTGTGGAGAAGGCTAGGATGTTCGTATAGCTCTGGGTCCTTAGGAAGAAGGAAGAAGAGGCTGCAGGGGACTTGTCTGTCCCTTATGCCAGTCACTGGGGTGGGTTGACCTGGGGGTGGGCTGCCACCTGCTCCTTCCTCTCTCTCAGGTCATAGAAGTAAGACTCTCCTCTTGCCTTCCTCCGTCCAGCCAGTCCAGGTGTGGGCTTGCCCTAGAACACATCTGGAGCCAGAAGGTAGAGCAGGCTGTGAACAGCTGGATCAGTTCTGGGAATGGTGGAGAACCAAAGGAGAGAAAGGAACTTGTTTATTCAGGCGGAAATGCTTCATGTGTGCAGAATTTGACCTCCATTTCCAGGGTGCCAGATGGTAGATGTGTTTAGCTTTCAGAGAAAGGAAGAAGAAACTGAATGGAAAACCAATGATCCAGCTTCACAGTGGCCTGCTTCTCAACTTGGGCTCGGAGAGATGGTATGTCTACCCAGTAGGAACACCCAACGTGTCTGTGGCAAGCGCCCATCCCCCTAGCCTGGACTGGGCAGCAGTGTCCTACCAGGACCAGACAGCTGCTTGGTGGATGCTAAGCCCAGTTCAGATGAATATGAGGGAGAAGGAGGGAAACTTGGGATCATGGCCAGTCAGAATCTCTACACTCAAGACCCAGGCCCTGAGGATACAATCTGTGTGGCCTATGGCAACAGATCAGGGTTATTTTGAGTTCAGTATGGGGCTGGTGCTTTTCACTCTTGGCAGGTTTTGGTTTCAGAAAAGGAAGTCAGTATTGAGCCAGGTCAGCCAGCATCCTGGCTCTGGACTTTCGGCTCCTATAGACTGCGTCTTTTCTTCCTTTCAGTGCCCTTTTCTACCAAGTTATAAATGCCATGTCTCTAGTCCAAGAAGTTCTGTTGAACCCCAGAACCTCTTGTTTTGTGTCTGTGTGCCCTGGACAGATGAGGCTGTCCCCAGAGGATGCCAGTATCCTTACCTCCAACCTCCCCTTCTATGGTGAGTGTCTTAGCCACTGCTCTGTTGCTGTGAAGAGACACCATGACCAAGACAACTCCTTTAAAAGAAAGCATTTGATTAGGTGCTGGTTTACAGTTTCAGAGGTTAAGTCCATTATCATCATGGTGGGGAGCTTGGCAGGAGTTACATCCTAATTCGTAGGGGGAGAGAGAGAGGGAGAGAAAGAGAGAGAGAGAGAGAGAGAGAGAGAGAGAGAGAGAGAGAGAGAGGCAGAGAGGCAGAGAGACAGAGAGACTGGGCCTTGTTTGGGCTTTGAAGTTTCTAAGCCCACCCCCAGCGACACACTTTCTCCAACAAAACCACACTTCCTGATCCTTCTAATTCTATCCAAGAGTCCCACTTCTAGGGGACTAAGCTTTCAATTATATGAGTCTATGAGGGCCATTCTTATTCAAACACCACATTAAGGGCATTCTCACTACACAGGAGTATCCTGGAAGATTTGCGGTTCCCTTCTAAAGGGCTCTGTGGCTTGTATCTGACTATTTCCCCAAAGCACAGATATTAAAGGGCTGAGCCCCAAAGTGGTGTCTCTGGGAGGTGGTGGAGCCTTTAGGAGAAGGAGCCTATTGAGAACAAATTGGGTCACTGGGGTCACTGGAGAGATATTGGGACCCTGGTTATTCCTCCTCTCTGCTTCCCGGGTATATGAGGTGAAGCCTTTCGCTATTACAATGTCCTCTGTGGTCATGGACCCAAAGCAGCAGGGCTAATTGCTCATGATTGAAACCTCTGAGCCATGGTCAAACAGACCTTTTCTCCTTATAGGGTGTCTAGGACATTTTGTCACAATGGCGAAAGTTGGCCAACACATGAGGTGACAGAGGTTCTGGTGAACACATCTAATACAACTTCCATGCAAAAGTCCAGATGCATACCCGGGCTACTCAGAATCCTTACCTGCTCCAGGAGCAGAAGGGAAGCCCATCCCAGGGCAGAAGAAGGGACCCATCTGATAACCAGAGGCGGGCACATCATCACACCCCCCTTTGACGGAAAAGGTAGTTGGAGTCAAGGATAAATTTGGACTTTACCAGGAACTACCACTCCTGGCTTCCCTGCTCCTTCCAGCTGCCTGCATACTGTCAGGCAAGATTGAAGAGACCTCTTGGTAGGACGGACTGCCTCTCAGGCATGAGCCCAGGCTCTTGAGCAAGACCAGCACAGGCATGGCCCCCAGAGAGGAGACAGGGCTATGGGGGTAGCAGCTAAAGGGTGCCTTCTCAACTAGGAAAGACTGATGAGGGAAGTTTAGTTCAGTGAAGTGTCAGAGGGTAAAAGATGCTAAAGGTAGAGTTGAAGCAGATGGAGTGAGACATTTGGGGAACAGAGGAATGAGATGGAGCCCGGGATGTGTTAGAGACAACATAGGCTATCCGGGGGGGAGCGTGAGAAACAATCATAAGATCAAATACAGAGTTGGTAGTCCCAGAAAGGTTAGAGATCAAGAAGGCACTCTGCAGGTGTCAGTGTCCCCATGCCCCAGCCTGTGTCACTAGTGGATTCTAAGAAGCAGTGACTCTTCATTCCACCACAGTCCTGCTTTCTTGTTTCCCAGATTTGAATGGGACCTCAGGAGCACCCAGAGATCTGTGCTTTCAAACAGTTATTGAGATCATGCTATCACGGGCTTCACTGATGAGGGCGACCCCCAAGCCACTGTCGGTCTCTTCTGCTCAAGGTACACAGCAGGAGCTGTGATCTCTGCACACTGGGCAGGGCCTCTGTTATCCAAGTTGTTCTCAGAGATGGTATAAGTGCCCTATACGCTAGCACTTGCCTGTGGCTGGCTCTTAATACCACCCTGTCCTTCTCTCCAGATGCCCTTTCTATCTCATTCCATCTACCGAACCCGGAGAAGATATTCAGGATGGCTCAAGACTGGCCCTGGCAGACTACACCTGGGAAGACGGCTTCATTCTGTGAAGTAAGAAGAGGGCGCCCTTCCACCCTCAAGGCTGGAGAGTGGGCGACTGAGAGCAGTGTCAACTATATGTGATGATTTCTGGGTCACCCAGGGAGAAGGTAGAGGGGGAAACAGGAGCAGGCAGAAGGGACCTCAGGCAGTGGTAGAGCCTTGAGAATTGCTCTAGCTGGCCCTGAAGGGACTTCAGCTTCTAAGAATTTGGGGGGGGGGTGTCTTTCTTCTGCACCCAGTCTGATGGGTTGTTGGATGCTGCTGCCCAATGAAGACCGGTGATCATGGGCAATTCTTACAGATGGAAGACCATTTCTGATAGAGTGGCCAGCAATGGCTTTAAGGCAGCTATCAGTCAGAGGCATACCCAGCATTTTGGAGAAACCCTACTAAACATCCGGCTCTTTCCGCTTGCCTTTGCTCTGCCTTGCCTCAATAGGGCTCTTTGATAGCAGAGAAGTCCAGCCAGTGGAGGCATCAGAGGATTTGGAAGAATTTTTGCACAGAACATGCTCACACAAGGGCCTGATCAGTTTGGTCAGTCTGTATGGACAGGGTTTTGGTGACATCTCAGGATGTTCGGTGAAATTTCATGGCCAGGCTTAAGTGGGTTGTTTTTTTTTTTTTAAACTTTTATCATGGAAACAACAATAAAAATTCCAGCAGCTTGCTGGAGCAGAGTGTCTACAAACCTTTCGCAAGGCGTTTTGTATTAGCCAAACATTTTTACAGTCACAAGTGACTAGAACTCAACCAAATTAACTGAGGCTATGGCTGAGGAGGAATTTATTAGTTCTCTTAAATAGACCGGAGAAGGGAAGGCAGGGGAGGGGCCTGACCCTCAGGGGAGTCCAGATCACCCACTCCTCCATCTATGGATCATGCAAGGGAAGGAAGCGAGCCTTCTCAGCTGGTGGGAGCTGTGAGCATCCCGAGAAACTGTCCACTAGCATCCTTTTGGGGTACAGTCGACCTGGGTGATATGAGCCTGCCTTGGTCTCAATGGGAGGGAAGTCCTTGCTCCGCTCTCTGACTGTACATAATTATTGTGCATAATCCCAGCCAGAAATAAGACATGACTGTTCATTGAGAAACGTCAGACATTTCAGCAGAAGCTTGGGCAGTGACTCCGGGCTGTGATGGACCTCTATATGTCTGTTCAGGTCCTCTTTTATTTTGTCACCTAACCAGTCACATAAGGCTTGTCTTTCTGAAAAAAAAAAATTCTTACAGGAAGGAAGAAAGGAGTCAATGACATTTCTCTAGATCCTGTCATTTGGGCTTCTTCTCAGGTTCGACCCTTTTCTATTCAGAAAGGAATTTAAAGTAAAATGCTCAAGTGTTGCAAATCTTTTTTGAAAAGCCAGGTTTCTTGAAAATTCCTAAGTTGACACTCAAAATTCCACAAAATGAAAAACATACAGTCATCGGTATGAAATATTCTAAAGCCTTCAAAACCTCCCTACTGCAGTTAGCAGAGAACACAGGGGAATTAGCAAGTGTAGGGGCTGGAGCCTGGCCAGCTGCAAAATCCCACCCAGGCACTCACAGCTGGCCAGCGGTGGCTTCAGGACAACACCACCTCCTGTCCCTTACTGCGGGCTTTCCCACACTGTAACAAGGTGTCTGGGCATCTGGGCAGAGACAATGTTACCTGCAGCACATGGTGGCTCAAGCCAATGCTCTGTGGTTTCTGGAATTACAGTCCCTACACATGGAGCTGGTAGGAAACGAGGATGTCACCAATGACACTGCTCACATGTTGTCCAGAAATCAGGTCTAGAGTCACTGGCGTTCACAGCCACCTCTCCACCCCCTACCACATACACAAGGGACCACCATCTTTCAAACCTGTGTGAGTGACAGGAGGGGTTGAAGTTAGGGTTGCTGAACATGTACTACGTACTAGCACACTCCATGGAAATAGCCCTTATTTCTATAATTGACACATAATACGCTCTGTTAAGCAGGCAACTGCACCATCATTTGTTAATCTAAGAACGAAATAGGATCAGGAGGCATCCGCCATACGCCCAGCCCTAGAATGGCCGAGCTGCTAGGCCTGTGAGGCCAGCTGACTCCCGTCTGTCAGGTAGCTACTCCTGCTGAGTTCCAGGGAAAGTCCTTTCACACCAAGGCTGTGAGCAAGCTTCCCCTTCTACCACCAGGGCTGAGCGAAGCCTTTTGCTGCAAGGGGATTAAGCCAGGGTGAACCTTGTAAACCGAGAAGTGGTGTTCCCTTGCCCTTGGAGGTGTCATGATTCTTATCCGTGAAGCTGGTCACTATCCAGGGAACACAGGTGACAGGGGCCTGCATTTTAAAAATCTCTCTAGGATAGAGAAGCATGTGAACCCCTGGCTTCTTATCCCACATTCCGAAAGTGGTTCCTATTTTTATCTGCAAGCCAGTGTGGATTTTCCAAACAAGACTCTAACCCTGAAGCTCAGAGCAGCAAAGAGACCTCACCCCACCTCCACCCTCTCCATATCCACAATCCAAATGCAAAGCACTAAGGACACTCTTAGGACTCCATCCTCTGAGGTAACACCAGGACCCTGGCACTCACTAAGTGAACCTGGATAGGAGAGAGAGAGAGAGAGAGAGAGAGAGAGAGGAGAGAGAGAGAGAGAGAGAGGAGGAGAGAGAGAGAGAGAGAGAGAATGTGGGGGAAGCTGGTTACCCAAGCCTCTGTCTTGATTATAACTGACCCTGGTGAGTCCAGTGGTGACCAGACCTGACCTGTATCTGACTAGGCACAAAGGCTTCAGAAGCCCCGCCCCCTCGCGGCCTGTAAACAGGGAACTCCAGGAGACAATGCAGGTGCCAGACCTGTCTCCGCCCTGCTGGCGGATGCTCTTTCAAGGAAGGCCCGACTCACTTGCACTTCAAGGTAGATATTTGTTTGTTTCCTCCCCCAAAGGACAAAGCAAGAAAAGCTCCTCACCCCTTCTGTATTCTATGCTTTTCAAGGCCCATTAGTAAGGAGCCCAGGGCCAGGCCTTAAAACATAGCCAACCTCACAGAACACCAAGGCCAGAGAGCTGTGTTAGGGGAGTTTCAGCTGCTCGGTTCCTAAATTCATACCAGATGAGTTCCAGAAGATTAAAGTTATTGCAATAAGCCCCAGGGAGCCAATCATGCTCTGCCTTATAACCTTCTTGGTTTACGGTGTCATTCGCACAAATCGTTTTCTACAGGGTCTTGAGGAGACACGGAGCCTGTGGAGTTAACAAGGGGGCTCAGATGATGCCTGAGCAAAGCCCTTCACTGCAAAGCGATTTAACCCAACGAGATCCCTAGAAAACAGTTTACAGAGCCTCCAGCAATCATAGGCATGGTTGGGGTGCTAGGTTTGGCCTGTGTCTCCTCGTATGTCCGTCACAGCTAGGACAAGCGTCCAGGAATGAAATTGTAGCTCCCTAGTGTCCCCCAATTTGTCTAAGGAATGATGTTCTTGGGGTGTTCACTCTTTAAACCTTGATTTTTAAAAAAGGGACTAAACGCCAGAAAACACCGAATAAGCCAGAGATCTGGAGACCGGGCCCAGGATTTTGGTTTTGTTTTGTCCTTTGATGCTGTGCTCGTGTTTTTAAATCTTTGCCCCCACCCACCCCCTTTCTTTCTCCAAGTGCCTCTGAGAAGCAGAGGATAAATCATCCATTTTTCTCTTCCTGTGTTCAGTGTCCTCAGGACCAGAACCACCTCTGGAGACTCCCTGCCCGACCCAGAGAAAGTTCTCTTCCGGACATGCTGGAGGTCACCCTCACTCTCCAGAACCCCAATGCTCCTGTTCCTCAGCACCTCGCATGAGACAGCCCTTCCCTCTGTTTTCTAGAAAATTATCAAAAGAGGAAGGTTAGAATACACTGAAGAGCCTAAGACACCCTTACTCCGCTCTCTGCTTGGTCATCCAGATTCCAGGCTCACCCCTAAACTCTGAGACATCAGGGTGCCCCACACTGGTGTCCACACCCGTTCCGAGGCTCCATTGTACCGTGACCCAGAGTAGGGTCTTTTCCCTTCTGAGAAGATCTCAGCCTCACTTGGCTCTGGGACAGAAAGAGGCAGGAGGACAGCTCTAATTCCCCATTCTCACTTTGTTCTCCTTTTTAATGCTAATATTTAGGTGGGGGCGGGGAGGGGTTACTGGGAACGTGGCGGCAGTTTTTCCTTTTCTGTGCTGTTTTTGATTTTCACGTCAGAACCACAGAAACAATCCAGGGTCCCTGTCCCCCACCCCCACCCCCACCCCCAGCACGCCCTCATGCCGAGGGGCAACTCAGAAAGGCTGGGGCTGGCTTGTGTCTCTCACAGTTGCTTTGATTTGGTTTGCACTCTAGGCTCTCTGGTCACCTGGGGGCGGTTGCCAGCTCTTTCTAAGTTGGGCTCTTAGAAGTTTGTGCTCCTGAATACATTTGTATGAATCTGCTTCTCTTTTATTTTACCTTTTTGGGGTGCGGATACTGGGTCTCTCTCTCTCTCTCTCTCTCTCTCTCTCTCTCTCTCTCTCTCTCTCTCTCTCTCTCTCGGCTTCTATACATCAACTCTGTTTTCATGGTACTGATTTTTTTTTTCTTGAGTGGGCTAGTTGATGTTTCTTCTCTCCTTCCCGACCGAAAGACACATTTTCTACACTGCTCTTCCCTTGTCACATCTGATGCTGTTTTTTTTTAAACTATTTTTCCTCCGCTATCGCTAATTTAAAAATTGCACTTACAATTCTTTAATTAATCTACATGCATGTGTTCATGAGAATGCATCATGTGTGGACGTCAGAGTACAGTTTCAAAGGCCAGCTGTCCTCTTCCACCATGTGGGTTTCAGGGCAAGAGTTCAGGTCATCAGGGTTGACAAAGGCAGCAGCGCCTTTATAGATTGAGCTCTCTTGCAGACTCAGAATTCTTAATTCACTTGTGTGCATGCTTGTGTGTGTGTATGTGTGTGTGTGTGTGTAGTATGTTTACAGTGTTGAGACTGAACTCAGAGCATCTACCAGCAGGCTATGTGCTCGCTCTCTCTGCATTGTACCCATGCTAGGCTCCATGAGATTCTCCTGCCTCTGCCTCCAGAGCTTTGAGGTTTCAGTATTGATGGGTTTTTAGATTATTGTACAACCTTAAAGGATGAAAGCAGACATATGACAGAGTTAAAACATCTGGGATGCTATTGAGAACTCAGATTGAAGAACTGCTTGTGGGTCAGGAGCTTTCGGCTTCAATGTTTTGTTTGTTTTTGTTTTCCCTCCGTGGTTTCCTATGACCATGTGCTGTGGCCATGCAGCTCCTGAACTCAGTTTCTCACATGGGAAGCCTGGATGTGGGGGGCGAGATGCACCATGCTCCATGCTGAGGGTGCTGCTTTTGCTCTTCAGCTCACTGGGACCAGTGCTGGGGGCAAGACAATGGGGACTAGGATTTGCAATCCCCTGTAGTGAGGGGCTCCTGCACGGCTAGCTTAGTCCCAGAAATAACAACACACAAATTGTATTCATTTAAGCACTGCCTGGCCCATTATCTCTAGAGAGTTAGTTACTGGCTAACTCTCACATCTTGATTAACCCATTTCTAATAATCTGTATAGCACCACGAGGGTGGTGGCTTACCGGAAAAGATTTAGCGTGTTTGACCTGGTGGATGGCTCCATGGCTTCTGCCTCATTGCCCTCTTCCCAGCATTCTGTTCTGCTTACTCCGCCTACCTAATTTTCTGTCCTATCAAGGGGCCAAGGCAGTCTCTTTATTGACCAATGAAAATAACACAATAGACAGATAACCCTCCTTCATCAATCCCCCCACCCAAATCAGCTTCACTGGGAACAAAGAGTGTCCTCCTTCACCTAAAAATCTTGTGCTGGCTGATTTCATTTCAACTCCGATTCCCAAAGTGCAATCCCAACTGGCCTGCAGTTAAGAGTTAGTTTTAGTTTTCCATAGACAATCTAGGATGTCTAGATTAATAAACTTCTTCTTCTTCTTCTTCTTCTTCTTCTTCTTCTTCTTCTTCTTCTTCTTCTTCTTCTTCTTCTTCTTCTTCTTCTTCTTCTTCTTCTTCTCCTTCTTCTTCTTCTTCTTCTTCTTCTTCTTCTTCTTCTTCTTCTTCTTCTTCTTCTTCTTCTTCTTCTTCTTCTTCTTCTTCTTCCTCCTCCTCCTCCTCCTCCTCCTCTGCCTTCTCCTCTTCTTTCCCTTCTCCTCCTCCTCCTCCCTCCTTCTTCAGGATGTAGAAAGAAAATGAAAGCAGTTGAGGGGCCTGTGGGAGGCCCTATGCTGCGCCTTCAGGATGAGCCAGCATGGCTGTCATAGTGAGCCCCCACTTGCCCCACATGACCAAGTGGCTTACAAGATCCTTACTCTGACACACTGTGTCACTCCAGGTTTAGAATCTGGAGACACTGTAAGAAGACAAGTGATGTTTTCATAATCAAAGTACAAATGGTGACACATTAAAGACTCTGATTAAGGGTGTGAGCCACAGTCAAAGCCAATCTGTCTCTTGCCTGTGCCCTGTTTGTAAGGTATCAAGAGTCAGGGTAACTATTGATCCCCTCCCCCACTCAGCCTGAGCTCAGTAGACGGATAAGCCTCTGCCACCATCCTTCTGTATTTCCCTGCTCTAGAGCTTGATGCACGGATGCTCCAATAATCTGATCGATAAGGGTGTATTTGCCTAGTGGGGAGATTAATACTCAGGCGATGTTGAAACTACTAAGACAAATCCCTCTCCATTACCTGACTTCTAGTGGCTTTAGCTTTGCCACTGGTCTTCAGGCAAGATTTATTCATTAAAATGTAAATTATATACCATTACAGGAGGCTGCTAATGTGAAGGAGCTGGACACTGGTCACTTTTCAAGTATAGCTTCAATTCCAACATAAGTCACAGAACACAGGAGTCCTCAAAAGTCTATTGATCCCTCCTCTGTTTTATAGAAACCTGGCTTTCTCTAATTTTCAAGAACATGGAAGCCACTCCAACATGTCATCTCATTTCCCTTCTTCCTACACATTTAGCAGTAATTTCACTTTACTATTCATTTTTTAAAGATTTATTTATTTATTATGTATACAACATTCTGCCTCCATGTATGCCTGCACGTCAGAGGAGGGTGCCAGATCTCATTACAGATGGTTGTGAGCCACCATGTGGTTGCTGGGAATTGAACTCAGGACCTCTGGAGGAACAGCCAGTGCTCTTAACCACTGAGCCATCTCTCTCCAGCCCCTGCTATTCAATTTTTAAAGTTTATTCCCATTATGTGGTCATCTAATTGTGTTTATACATGCTTCCCATTACTGGGCAATCCTTTGGTCTTTCTTATTTTCAAACTTTATGAGTCCTTTCTTTTTCTTTTACTATAATTTTGGTAGAATTTTGACTTTGCATTGCTTTTAAAAAGCTTATTTTGAATTTTTATTCCCTTCTTATATGCATATATAATTTTGTTTTGAGCCTTCTCATTACTAAGAAGTCTTTGTTTAATTGTTTTGGTTTTTCTTTCTTCATACTTTCTTTGCAATCCCATGATGTTTCAACGCACATGAGATTCTTCTGCATCTGTCTTCTTCTTTGTATTTATTTGACCTAGCTTGTCCTCTGTTTATCTCATTTTAATTTCTTCTTCCTTAATATCATTCGTTTGCTCTTTCCACATTTTCAGTGAAAAATTTTAACGTCATAGGACGTACTGCATTAGATTTGTTTCTTGAGTTTGATGCTCATTAGTGACGTACTGGAGGACTTTCATTGTTTCTGTATCATACAGTTTGATGCTGCTCTCCCACATGTTTGACGTCATTCTTCTGGATAGAACTGAGAACTAGGCCCACAAGAGTTAGCCACTCAATAAGATGCACAAATAAAACACGGAAAGACATATCAAATTAATAGATGTATTTAGTCCACCAAGAATCACAAAAAGCAAAAACAAGGCAACATTTTTCTTCTAAAATACCACACACTGATTTCAATATCAGATTTAAAGACTGAAATGGATAAAGATTTCAAAACTTTATTGGTGAAAAAATGTTCAGTGACCTCAAAAATGATTTTAGAAAGTCAGGCGATTTCACTCCAGGAGGCATGGCGAAAGGGCAGCAGCAAGCAAGCTGGGAAAGATGAGCACACAGGTGAGAAGGTCAGTAAATAACACATGATCTGATGTGTGAAGGAAAGGTCAGACATGGGAAAATTCAGCAAGGAACTGAGATTTTGAAAATTAAAAAAAAACAGAAAAATGTAGAAACAAGAAATAATGGATCAAATAAAAAGCACAGAGGAAAACATCAACAATACACTTAGTCAAGTGGAAAAGAGATGGTATGGATGCGGAGAGCAATGAATTATGATCAAATATCAATAAAGGAGAAAAGGCACCCAATAGTAAACAATCCTAAGAATTCTCAGAATAGAATATGGAGTTGAGATGAAAAACTAAAGGCTAAAAACATCAATTCCATGAAATTATCATAGAAAATTAAAAAATGTAAGAAGATAATAGATACCAAAACACACGGAGCATTAGCCCCAAGCGTGCATGACCCGAGAAGAAGCTTTTCATGGCGTCTTACAGTCAAGTTGTCAAAAATACAAAGGAGAGAAGCAATATTACAAGCTGTAGAGAAAAACACCAACTCTCTTATAAAAGCAAACACATAACAAGTTCAGATCTATTGCCGGAAATTCTAAAAGCCAGGAAAGCATGGGGCAGCATATTCCAAGTCCTGAAAGCAAATAACTGACAGCCAAGATGTTAATATCTGGTAAATTTACCTTTCAACATTGACAGAGAAACGAGACAGGAATGAAGTAACACAGCTTATAGTCATTAAGCCAGCATTTCACAACAAACAACGGCAGTTTTAATCACAAGAAAGAATACATTTTGACAGAAATGGGCTAACACTGGAGCAGGAAAGAGTTCATCACGTCTGATTCAGTAAGCCAACACATCTCTACTACTAAAAAGGAAGAAATGAAAGAACAAACAAGCATTCTACCAACCATAAAAATAACAACAAAAAATCACGAGGAGTAGTAAAAATATCTCTCAATAATAAACGTAAATATAAATGACTTCCTCTCAAACCATTCTTCACCGAGATGCATCCTCAGTGGCTGTTAAAGAAAAACAAATAAATAAAACAACAACAAAACCCAAGAAACAGCTGCCTGTGGTTTCCTAGGAACACTACCCGCTGGGAAAGATACCCACAGAATGAGAGTCAAAAGATAGGAATCAATCTACCACATGAATGGAAGCCAAAAAATAGCTGGCACAGTTAATCTCATATTTGAACAAGTAGATCTCAAAGCAAAGTCAGAGCTATTAAAAGGCCACTGTATATTAATGACAGGAACACATCATTAAGATGATGCCATTATAATGTGCCCACTGAATGTCAGCACTCCTAATTTTACAGAGAAAACTAAGGGCTTAAAGGATCAGATAGGTCCTAATGCAATAATAGGAGATGAATTCAATACTCCACTTTAATGTATATAATTATACATTAAATATTATACAGGCTATACAAACTAAAAGTAACAAACTTAAAAGAGTTAAACCACACCACAGATAGGATGTAACAAATATCTATAGAGTATTCCATCCAGTGGATACAGAACACACATTCTCCTCAGCAGAGTATGGAAACTCTTCAGAATAAACCATATTCTAGTTGGTAAGTCTTAACAAATGCAGGAGACTGGACCAACTTCTTGTATCTTATAAACCACAGTGGAATACTGCTGCAAGTCAAGAAAAAATGCCTTTTCTGGGTGGAAGTAAAGGCTGAGTCTTCAGGAGAAGATAATACGCTCTACAGTAGCTTCTGACTTGGCAAAGAAAGAAGGGAAAGGGGAGAATGAGATGGAGGAGTCGGCTTTTGTTGTTTCTTGCAGCTGACAAGATGCACGGGAAAGGCAGTACAAGCTCTCTCTCTGCTAACTTGGGACCACTGGGGAGAATGAGACAGTAGAGAAGTGTGAGGTTGGCGTGCAGGCGATAGTCCTCGGTTCTGCTTTTAACACAGGGGAGAGGGAACCCATGACTCAGCATGGAGATAGGGGGCTTAGTAATGGTCCACTAAAGGAAGTCGTGTGGCTTAGTGAGTGTTCTGCTGCTGTGAAGCGACGTCGTGTTCAAGGCAACTTATAAAATAAAGCATTTGATTTGAGGATTCACGATTCCAGAGGGTGTGAGTCTGTGACCATCATGGCCTGGAGCATGGCAGCAGGCACGGTACTGGAGCCAAAGCTGAGACCTTTACTGATGCATACCTACAAGGTAGAGAGAGAGAGAGAAAGAGAGAGAGAGAGAGAGAGAGAGAGAGAGAGAGAGAGAGAGAGAGAACTTGGAATAACTTGGACTTCTTAAACTTCAAAGGCCACTCCTAGTAAATACCTCCTCCAACAAAATCACACCTTCTAGTCCTTTCCAAACAATTCTACCAGCCGGGGACCAAGGTTCAAACATATGGGCCTGCGGGGGCCATTCTCACTTAAACTATACCACACCATGATAATTTCAGGACTACTTTGCTTATGGACAGATTGGGAAAGAATGTAAGATCCTCTCAGACTTGCTTAAGAGACTGTGGGGACATGGGTTTAGTCTGAATGCCCCCAGAGAAACTGAGTTTGTAACTCCCCTCCCCTCCTCCATACAAAGACCGCGCAACCTGCAGTGATACAAAGATCGTACTCGGATGAGCTGGCTGGCTCATGTGAGCCATTGGGGACAATTGGTTCCCACTGCCTTAGGTCCCTATGAATATCTAGGACTGGAGGACAGGAGAGATAGGGCAGCATTACTAGGAGAATAGGGTATGAGAGGGGTAGTGTTTGAGACTCAGGTCACTGGTCCAGACATACTTAAATGATTATATTAACTATACTCATAAGGGACTACAGTCTCAGGAGTTACTAAAGCGGTTAAGCCAGCAAGGATCTCAGAAATGAAATGGGGCTTTAGTGGCGTGGTCAAGTCCCCTGGTGGTCTGCCATCATTAGGAGGTGAATGAGGCTCTGTCAAATATAAATAACTTAGATCAGCAAAGTGTGAGGCAAATCACGAGGGGATGATAGGCAAAACAGACAAAGGGGCGTGGACAGGCTACTTGAAGGCACATGTGGCAACATTTGTGTTGTGCTAGAGTTTCTGGGAAAGAAATGGGCAGAGTCAATGCTGTCCAAGTTAGCTTTTGGAAGGCGAGAAAGCCTGAGCAACAATTCACAGTAGATAAAACAGTGCAGGTTAAAAGAAAGGTCATGTTCGATGTAGAGGCGGTATATCCTTACCCCCATTTTTCTTCAATAAGCTATGCTGGAAGTGGAGATCATTTGCCCAGCTCAGTGATTCATTTAGTAGCCAGCGTTGGCCAAAGAAAAGACAAAAGCTATGGTGCTGACTTAGAGGCTTCAGAACAGGGGAACAGCTCTAGCAATAGACATGGCAAGTTAGAGCATAACTCCGCTTCCTCTTGGGCCTGAGCCCGGCCAAGCAAAGCAAACTGGCCCTATAGAGATTGTCAGAGGCTGGAAGATGTTTAGTGGTCCCACACCAGCAACCATACCCCAGGATGAGGAAACTGCATAGCTTGTGGAAAATGACTGGATTAGGGAGAATTAGGTGGAGTGTATCTCCCATCTATAGAACTGTTCCCTAAGTTACTCTTTTGATGAAGCAACCAGTAAAAGTTATGAGATCATTTCATGCTGTCTTGGACCTTGCCAACAAGGTTCAGTTGTCCAAGACCAACTGGCGCTTGCTTGGAGCAGACAATGGCAAGCATTCAGAGATCATGCTAACTGGCCTCCTGGAAAGTGTGCCTTTCTAGAAGATGCTAGCTCCTGAGTCTCACAGATTTGTAGAGAGCATCTGGAAGAACAGTGAAAGAGCAGTTAAGAAATTTAAATGAAGACATAATGGTGACATTTCACATGTGTTATGGGTGAAACCCATTGTTTTCTCTTTGGATTTACAGCCCGAGCTAATAGAGGGAGCTCATGTTTAGCACTGTAAGTCAAGGGAGCTCTTAAACACATGGGGAGGGTACTTCTACTGTTTGGTTAATGGAATGATGTGCTTGTCACATTGCTTTGTCAACGTTGGGTTTATGACCATGGATTACTGTTTTTTCATCCTCCGTCACTAATGAAGGGAAGCTTATTTGTAAGAGGCAAGTGTGCTATACAGATTCATAGCGGGTCAAGCACCTGGGAATGAGTGACTTCTTGTGGCATAGTAGCCGAGGGCTCTGCTGTAAGTGACAGGAGATCACCAGGCATCTCTATGACTGCCGCTGAGACTCAGGGGAAGTTGTGGAATGGACGGGAAGAATGTAAGAGTCGGAGGAAGGGCTGGGATAGTGTGCTGTTATTTCTTCCATGGTCTTAAAACTTAAAAGGAAGTAAACAATGTACAAGGCACAGGGAGGTCCTGAAACTTACAGTATTCATAAAGGCTCCCCTCAAGTCCATAAAGCAGTGAATTTCTGAGAAGAAAATGGCTGGTCAAGTTGCCAGGAAGATGTGGAGGGAACTCCTGGGATCCAGCTTTTGTGAGCTTTGGTGCAGTTACTTTTGAGGTGGTGTCTTTGAGAGAAACATTTCTTTGGTCTCTCATAGATGTTGTATCTGGAGTGAGCAGACATTTATTCACATGTCCTAATCAAAAATGCCCCACAGCAGGGTTTCAAGAAGGGAAAATTGAAAAAGGTCCCAGCATCTCTATTCCCCTAGCTCCCTTTTCACGCTAGCTCACCTGTGGTGTTTACCAGCTTATTAAAAGGGTTTAACTAAATCCTCTCACTAGCGTTCTGTGTAATATTTGTTTATGCTGTAAAGATGCATCTCTGCCTAAGCCACCTTTTGATTGGTTTACTAAAGAGCTAAATAACCAATAACAAGGCAGGAGAGGAAAAGAGGGACTTCCAGGTAGAGAGAGACAGAGAAACTGGGAGAAGGAATCTAGGTGTGCTGACTCTATAATGAGACATGGAGAGGAAACAGGAAGTGTGGGATGGAAGAAAGGTAATGCCATGTGGCAGAACATAGATTATTATAAATGCGTTAATTCAAGTTTTAAGAGCTAATTGAGAACTAGGGCCAGACTTCCATAATTAGTAAGTCTCTGTGTTATTATTGGTGAGCTGGTGTTATCCCACCCCAAAGGTACAGCTGCACTAGCTTTTCTGTCACTTGGAGATATCTGTCCAGGTAAGTGATATTTAAATCTCATTTCTCCCTGCAGGAACTTGTAATAATCCAGAACTGGGGGTTATTTGGTTGACCTATGACCACATTTCTCTAATAAATTCAAACAAACTCAATCATTGGAAATTTGTCTATGCCTGTGTGTTCTTCTTTACCCATACCAACCCTAAGCAAGGACAACACTTTGTTGCCTAGGCTGACAAAGGAAAGCTGACCCTTTCCCCAGTCTCACACACACGGAAAGAGAAGCTCTCCCAGTCAGATGTGTTGTCCCAAGATACTGGCCCTCTTTCCTGGAGAGACAACCTATGGAAACTAGCTCACAAGGCCGGCTCTTGTTTGGAGAAGGACATCTGCATGGAGCTGAGCATGCCAAAAAACCTCAAGTTGCTCAGCCAGTCTCCTGAGCATGGCAGCGTTCCCATTTCCCATACTGGAGAGGGCTTTGGAAAAGAGAAATGAGGACTGAGCTGTGCTTCAGCCTGGGCGTGTGTCCTCCAACATGAGAGGAGCCAGCTGGGGGTGTCATGATTGCGATGGAACCCCAGAAACAACCAAATCTTAAGCATTGGGCTTGCTGGTGTCAGCCCTGGCCGGTGTGCCAGTGCTGTGTGTGGCACCCAGGGATTGCCCCTCACTAGGCCAGGGCTGTAGAGCGAAAAGCTTCCTCCTAAGCCCGGCCATGGATGAATAGTTGTAGGAAATGGGAGGAAGACTATGGCTCGTAGGATGTGTCTAGCTAAGGACTTAACTCTTTTTTTTTTTTAAATTTTTTTTTTATTTTTCGAGACAGGGTTTCTCTGTAGTTTTTGGTGCCTGTCCTGGAACTAGCTCTTGTAGACCAGGCTGGCCTCGAACTCACAGGGATTCGCCTGCCTCTGCCTCCCGAGTGCTGGGATTAAAGGCGTGCGCCACCACCGCCTGGCTAGGACTTAACTCTTATCTGAAGAAGTGACTACATCAGTTGCTGAAGGACAACCCCAGCCCAGGAAGGAGATTGTCCTACCTCCTACTTGGCAGGAACTGGAGAGGAAGGAGCAGGGCAACAAGGTGATGATCTTTCCAGCTTTCCAGTGAGGGAACTCGTCCACCCTGCAGTGATAGACAGCTACGGTTGTTTGCCTTTAGCATCAGTATTTAAGTCCTGCAGTTCTGGAGGCCAGGGGCAAAAACTGAGGTACTGACAGAGCTGGTTCTTCCTGAGGACCCGAAGAAGAAAGTGTTCAGGACCCCTCTCTTTAGAGCTACATAGCTTCTCAGTGCCTTGGCATTGCCTGTAATCTGTGTGCACCTATTCCCATTCATAAAATTTACAGGTCCTTATGTAAGGACCCGCTGTAGCCCAGTATGACCTCATGTCAACCAACATCCATTACAAAACCCTGTTTTCAGATAAGGTCCTTTACTGAGGTTCTGGAGGTTAGGAGTGCATATTGCTCTTAGAGGTAGGTCACAATTCCTCTTATGCCATTTCTCATTTTAGGGGTGAACTATTAAGACCCGAAGGGAAAAGAAGCAAGTGAAGAAACTTCACCGCTGATGCCCTGTGAGGGCCAACTGCACCGTCTGGACCTAAGGCTGGGATTGAACCTAACTGGCTTCTTACCCATCTGAAGTTACTGCTTTAGTGAGTTGGAAAAGAGTTCCACAGAGGGCCAAGGATTTTGAGAAACAAAAGAGAAAGTGCTACACTGGATACAGGCATAACTGTAAGCATGCTGGGAGGGCGGCTACACGGAGCCTATGTCCCAAGCAGGCAGCCAGGACACAGTCTTACAGAGAAGTGTTCCAAACTGGGTGCCTATCAGTCAGAGACGCTTAGCCTGTGGGGCTGCAGAAGTGGGCAAGAGGGAAGAGTCATGAGTGAAGCTGGGGAATCGTCCTGCTCTTGGGAGCCATGGAGGCTATAGGAGCCATGTTTAAAATTACAGGAAGCAAGTGGGGGGATCTGAACTCTGTGCCTACTTGATCTTCCTTAAACTTGAAGAGGACCACTCTTCAGGTTGGTGACATGTGATAGGCAAAGAGGTCCACAAAGCCCTTCCTAGGCCTCAGACCTCATGGCTTTATTGTGGTTCCATGTTTAGCACAGAGGAATGACATCTGACACTTCCTATTTCCATCTGCTGCCTCAGGTTCTCCCTCCCTGGAAGTGGTGCTGAGGGTGGATCTTTTCTCAACCTAATAGAGGGTCAGTGTTTCAGGAGAACAAAAAAGAAGAGGGACAAAGAAGGAAAAAGCCAGGAAGAAAGAAGGGAGGGGGTAGTGTAAGCTGATGAGAAGTGGTTAGACCAGCATAATGAAAGTCTATGAATATATATATATATATATATATATGTGTGTGTGTGTGTGTGTGTGTGTGTGTATACATATACCTGTGAGAGCACAGCAGTGGGGTGGCTGGCACCTTCCCTTCATAGGTGCTATGCCTACAGTTTTAGTGACTTTCAGCTGGGATGCTTGGCACGTCAAGGGTTAAAAACGGTCACCTTGTAGCTGCACCCCATGGATGTGGCGACTTCCTTAGTGTTTATACTATCATGGGCCATTTTTTTTTCCTGCGGCTGTTGCTGGATGTGGTGCTGAGGATGAAATGGAGTGCTGTGACCCTAGCCCTGAATCCCATTCCCATACTCATGTAGGCATTGCTGATGGCATGCACATGTGAGGAACAGGTCACTGTGGACCCACACAGTCGTGAGTCTCCCTTGTCTTCAGACATTTTCTTTTTTTCTGTTCTAAATAGCAACTATCGCCAGGCTTCCCCAAGACGTTCTAAGAGTTGAACTCTGTCCATAAGCACACATCCTTCCTTCTTTCACATTAGAGGTCTTAAAAGGTTTTAACCTTTAAGACTCCCTTACAGGGTTCAACTGACACCATGAATAGCTAGGGGTGGGGGCTAAAGACATGAGGGTAAAGAATTCTACTCACAGTAGGTTCCATCAATCCATAATTCTTTATTCTTCTCCCTTCAATCCATCATTTCTCATTGTTTCTTCTTGTTCTTCCTTGTTCTACACTGTTCTTAGTTCTACATTGTTTATCCTTGTCTTACATTGTTCTACCCATTACAAATGTTCCCAGTCATATATACCATTAAAACCAGCAACTTCCCAGCCCTAGCAGATTCCAGGGCCGGAATTCTTTTGCCTGGTAGAAAATCAGATATGATTTTTACACACGCGCACACACACACACACACACACACACACACACACACAGATCCACAGGAGAGGCTAGCGCATGTCCATTGAACTCCTTAATATAGAAAGTTAGTTCAGAAAAGAATTAAATCATCAGGGAATTCTATAGGGGAAGCTTAGTGGACTATGCTACATTTTTAGGTGGTTAGTAAGAGAGAAAAGGTTTATTTTCAGTCAAATTATGAAGAGGGCATGGATTGTTTAAATTAGCACACCACTCTCTCCCAGCAAGCACAAAGGCTACCAAGTAACCAGGCAACACCAGACGCTATAGTTTTTATGGCCCTAGGCCTGGAGTTAGGCTTACTGTTCTAGGCAGTAGAAACAAAGAAGGGACTCAGGCCTTTAAATTGTTAGTTCCGGTCTTTGCTGTTATCAGCCTTTCTGGTCCTGGGGTAAAACTATAGCAACAGCTTGGGCAGGTAGTAATTCTGTGCCCTTGGAGATCTGTGAATATCTTAAGTGGGATGCTATCTGCCTGGACCCAAATTCCTGCTGATAAAGATAATTGCAGGAAGGCAGATCTCTGTGCTTACCTAGGAGAGAGGAACAAGGCCTGGCAGTGGGAAATTGTTCTCACTAAACAGTTCTGAGCTGTGGGAATGAATTCTCACATATGTAACAGAAAGGAAGTCAGCTACAGCGAAAAATCTACAGCAAAGGGCAGCCACTTGACTCAAAAAGTAGTAACACCAAAAAGCCTTGCCTTTTGGTTTAGCCTTTACCAGCTCCCTTGGTCCTGATAAGTCGCTTGTGAAAAGATGACTGAGCCTTTACTATATAATGTTGCGGCTTGTAGCATTGCACAGGGGCCCTTCAAGTATCACTTCCTGTAGGTAGAAAGGCCACAGAAAGACAGTTCCTTCTGGCTCCCTTTCTCCCTGCCGGGAGCAGATGAGAATATGGAGCTTTGTGTCTGTGTTCTCACTCCATGAAGTTTGGACTCTGGAGGCTAAGACTCCTAGTTCTGACACTTGCTGATATGTTATTACACCTCTCAGGTCCTATGTTTGCCTGCACAGTGGCTCCCTGTAAGCCGTGCAATGACAGTGAGGGCACCAGAGCCTTTGGGGTGCATTGACAATGGGGGCACCAGAGCTCTTGGGGGCACAAGTGGATAGCAGGGTGAGATTCACATATTGCTTAGGTCACATGCAGATCCAAGGGATCTGTTGGAGGGCTTGCCCACAACAATGAGCCAGGCATGCCTCTTGTTCCCTTGACTCATTGGAGGACTTGCCCATGACAATGAGCTAGGCATGCCTGTTGTTCCCCTGTTTGAGTGCCTGTTTTCCTCACTGGGTGACATTTTTGCCCTTGAATATTACCCAGCTCTGTTTACAGACTGAGCCCCGATTGTGATGTTGAATGTCTGGCCTGCCTGAGCATACAACCCTACACAATCCTGTTCCAGAGCCTCTGTGGCTTCTGCTTGGCTGCTGGTCTCACTGAAGCCGGGGGCTCATGAAGAGATGGGAAGGGTCATCTATTTATATCTCCAATTAAGTCCCGGCTGCCTAGTGTTGGGATATTGTGGTAGGAATTTTCCATGTGACGTGGAGAAGGTTATTTTTTTTCCCTAGCTGGAAAAAGTCCATCTGAATGGGCTACTTCTGGGGTTCCAGGCATAAGCAGCTGTGTCGAGATCAAGTCAGGGAACATCCTTTCCCTAGAGGAGGGTGGGGTCACCCTGCTACTCCTCAGTCTCTCTAACTCGGGTACAGAGGGGGTGGATTGGGTTTGACTGGAGGCTGTCAGAAGGCTACATACATACATACAGCCCGAATGTCTGGAGACTCTTTCTAGGAGCGGAGAGTAATTCTTTCTTGGGTCTAAAATTCCTGGGTGAGGGATGGAGTAGGGTGGTGTGCAGTGGGGGTTGCTTATCATGCAGAAGCTTCCATTTGCCTGAATTTAAGGTTCTATGTAGGAAACGTACAAATGATTTCAGGGGATGTGAGTGCATCATGCAGACTGAAGTTGACTGGAAGCATTTATTTAACGTTTGTTTTTTTGTGTTACATAGCAGTTGCTGCATTAGAAACATCTTTAGACAGCGTTGAAGGAAGTGTTGTGGTCTTGTTAGCCGGCTGTTTGGAGAACTTCCTACAAGATATGGGATCATGGGAATGTGATCCGGTATGTTTTGCAGTACTGTGTGATGTAGTTGTAAAAGCAGGGAAGGTAATAAAGATTGCGTTCACTGCTCTGGTTCACACAGTCTTCCCTGAATCCAGGAGGATCCCAACCCCCGACCCTTCCTCAAGTGGGATCAGATCCCTTTCTTCTGTTTTGGTAGAAACCTTCTTTGAGAATGAAGACCATCATTCCTTACAACTGTGTGACCATGAGACACTGTGAGAGAGCGGCAAGGCCTGTATTGTCGTGCTTTGGTGTCTGAGGGTGATGCGTTCTCAGAGTTTCTGCAGATACCAAAGCCTCAAATCTCTTACACAAAATGGAACACTGTTTACAGATAAACTATGTCTTCCTTTTGTATATATCAAATCACCTCTAGAATATTTTTGATACTTAATAGGGCATAAATAATAAACACAAAGTAAACATACCCTTTTATTATCTTCTTTATTCTTGCCCACTGGAGGCCAATGGAGCCTTAGTAACTGAAATGAAGTCAGGTCTACAGCTCTTTTCATTTGGTGGAACCCAGGGATGGATGGAGAACTCAGGAATATGAAATGACTGGAATTACAACACACTGAGTGCTATTGCACGGTGGATACTGGACCAAGGGGCGTGCAGAAGTTGTCTTTACAGAATTACAACCAGTCACCATTACCAAACCACACAAGAGCTGCGGAAACTGGAGCTCAGAGGCAGGATAAGTAGTCCAAGACCATAGAGCTACTGAGTAAATGGCAGAACCAAGACCATGCTTGTGCTTGGTTCTCTCAGTCAGCAGTTCACGAATGATAGAGCTTTGTGCTGAGTGGCGCTGCTGCCAGGTTTGGTGTGTGTGCACAGATTGATGCTGGCCGTCTTGGAGGGAAAGATCGTCAGAACTTCAAGGGATGTGCAAAGGGAGTGTAAAACACAGCCACGCGACAAAAACCAGATGATGTGTGGGGCTGGAAGGAAAGGATTCAGGGATCCAATTACCCAAATGTACAAACTAGCACTCAGATTGTGTCTCTCCACACAGTCAGGAGAGGCATGCTGGGGGAGACACGCTGGGAGGCGACAGGAGTCTTTTGAAGCTGCGTGTTTGATGTTGCATTCTGGGCTGCAGGGGCTTTGGGGCTATGAACATCTGCCTGCCACCTCCTTCCGTTTATGAAAGACAGCATCACTCTCGCTTCTCAGAGCCAGAGGGATGCTCACCCAGGGCTTTTGACCAGCCTCCAGATTTCTCTGTGTGCTCTGCTCAGGGGTCCAGGTGGAAACACTGAGCAAAACACGATTATTGTTTTTCTGTAGAAATCTGAATGGGAAACTAATTGTCTGGTCAGAAAACAGGAAGAGAAATGAAGAGTTCAAGGCCATGGCTAGAGGCAGTTGTCCTAGGCTGTCTTGGCCAGGACATCTGAGACATCAGGAATGTATAAAGTCTCTTCCTTAGCTCCAGGGAACACTGTCACCCTGTCCCCAGAGCAGTAAGAGGTAGAGGGGAAATATCTTCCACCACCACAGGCTTCCAGGAGACACATATATTTTATGGGCACGAGACCTCTGAGTGGGAGGCAAATGAACTCTGCACTAATTTTACATGGATTAGTTTAGATGAGCCATGACCAGGCAGGACCACTATTGTTGGTGGTCAAGCAATGGTTTTAAACTGTTCACATGTTTTATCTCTTCATTACTGATTATCGGAAATCTCTTGGTTTGGAGAGAAGGGAATCTTCTTTGGGATGGCCTAGCAGGTTCCCCAGGAAAAGCACCAGTCCTGCCATGTCTGAACCAGGTTCAGATATAAACAGAACCAGACAGCTCAAGACTCCATGTGCTTAGCCACCACTTTCCAACCTGCCGCAGGGTGTCCTGCTTCAGAGCATCTTCCCAGAGAAGAACTTCACTCCTCACCCAGGTAACCTCTGACTCTTAGGCACCTACATTCTGGCCGCTTCTCATTTGCTTTTCTGAATATCTCTCTGAACATTCTCCTCTGGGACAGACTACCCGACATTTCCCCCAAAACACAGTGTTCCAACACTGCTCATTGATCTGGTGACTGCCTCAGATGTTTTGCTGTTGGATTTGCCCCCAGGATCATGGCTCTCCTGTTTACATATCTCTTCTGCTGTAGGTATGAACCAGTCCAGCCAGTCACTCCTGGTCCTGGCATCTTATTGCCCGAGAATTCCAGGACCAGAGCAGTGGCACAAACACACCTGTTCTTTCCATTCTGGCTGCACTTGGAATTTCTGAGAACAGGGGTGGGGTGGGGCTGGAGAGATGGCTCAGTGATTAAGAACACTGATTGCTCTTCTGAAGGACCCAGGTTTAATTCCCAGCACCCACATGGCAGCTCACAACTGTCTGTAACTCCAGTTCTAGGGGACCCAACACCAGTTCCAGGGGACCCTACACCCATGGCAAAACACCATAAAATAAAAATAAACAAATTAAAAAAAAAAGAATTTCTGAGAACAATTCTGCCCCTCTTACCGTTGCTCTTGAATCAGACAGAAACATATCTGCATTTTTGCAGGTTGCAGACCATAAGACTTTCAAAGGAAGAGAATGGAAGAGAATACATAATAGAGAAAACTGAGAGTCAATAAATAACGCCAGCCTTATAAAAGAAGAGCAGAGGACAAAGGACATGAGAGCTGTTTATAGTTTGGAGACAGCTGTTGGACACTTCTCTAACAGGGGAGGAGTGAAACTCGTTTAGCTTTCAAAACGTCCTGGGCTCCAGGGCCTCCCTACTCGCTCAGACTCTGCAAATGTTTGTGAGTATTAGAGTCAGGGGTGGGTTTTCACCAAGGCAGGGAAGATGCGCAGACTCCGACCAATACACGGGTCAAATCCATCATAGCGTTTACGCAGAGCAAATCGATCTGTGTGTCTCCAAATGGTCGCTGGAATTCATGTTTTCAAGTCAACTTGTTCTTCCAGTTTCGAGCCTGAGTCAGCCTCAAGCTCCCGGTAGCTAAAGCTTTCCTTCCTAAAGAGCAGACTCAGAGCATTCCTGCATCGTGGGAGCTGTCTGTGAACCTCGGGGAAGGGGAAATCTACTGCACATTTTTGTGCTGGAAAGACACAAGCGTACACACACACACACACACACACACACAAACAGAGAGAGAGAGAGAGAGAGAGAGAGAGAGGGAGAGAGAGAGAGAGAGAGAGAGAGACTGAGGACATGAGGGTGAACAGAAGACTTTTTGGTGTCACGGTAGTATGTAAATCAGATCCAAGAGTGGCTGGACACATCCGGTGCTGTTGCCCCCACCGAGTTCTCCACATTCTGAGGGAGACGCGGAGTCTGCTTGCATATCCAAGGTATCTGTTAAAGAGCCAAAGACAGTGTTTACACCCGAGCCTGGAAGTTTTCATTTTCTTTTTTCTTCTCAAGTGTGCAGACTATCACGGGGGCATCAGAGGAGAGCTACACATAAATCAGGGCGGTCTCTTTTCTTCTGATCCACGAGGCCAGTTCTGCCACTGATACATAAACAAGCACATTTATTACCAAGGGCCTAATATATAAGTTCACAGGAGCTGACCTCTGCTCACAAGCACAGACTGTTAGGGGTCCGGGGACAGAGCTGGCCAAGGCAAAGAGCAGGTCCTCAGGATGTTGAGGTGCTCAAAGTGCAGCTTGGCCCAAGGTGCAAAGGAAGAAGGATGAGTATATCTGTGGACTTCACAGAGTGTGAAGTCAGGGTCCGTCTAGCAAAGGGTGTAAGGAAGCTCCTTCTAGGAAGAGAGGCAGCGTGAACAGAAGCACAGCCTGACCCAATGTGCAGCGATTGGAGGCCATGGAGAAGGGGCCACCTTGCCCAAACCCTTCAAATGTCCTGGTCATGCTGATACGCCCAACTGACACGCTGACTCATGTGCATCCTCTCTCAGGACTAGGGCACACATGGAAGCACCCTGGAGGCAGGGCTGCCCCCTCAGCTCCCTAACGGCCCTCTTCCCTCTTGTCCCTCTTCCAGGTTGCCTCAGAGCCACCCCTGATTTCTTGCTGCTCTCCTCTTACTCCGAGCTCCTAGAATGTCATTGCTTTTTATTTTGTTGGTGTTGCTGTTGTTCAACTCTGATTTTAGGAGTTTACCTTTGGTTTCTGCCTTCTGGGAACCTCTGCAAATCCACCTTCCCACTCCGAGAAGCCTGCTTCCCCCTTCACACCCCATAACACCCATGACACAGAGAATGATCTGAAACATGCATGTTTCAAGTCAAAAAGAGGAAGGGTCTTGGCTTTGGGAATTCCTTCCTCAAAGCCCTTCTCTCTGGCAAGCAGACAAAGGCATGGCTAAGTTCAGCCCAGCCCCGAGAGCGCTGAAGAGGAGTCTCGTTGCTGGTTGTGTTCCCCAGACAGCCTTCCTATTTTGACCCAAAAGGCTCCCTAAGACGCCTGACTCTGATGTTTACCAGAGACCCATTTCTGCCACCTCATTGCTTATTAAGAAAACAAGGTGCGGCATCAACTTGGGAGTCCCTGTGCACCGGCGTCAGGGATGAGACACTTGTCAGACTTAGTGCTGATGGATGGGCTCATGGAAGAATCCCTCATCACCCCACCCCCGCTGCCTTGGTGGCCATTGCTTCTCTTCTCCATCAGGGTCAGTCTTAACAAATGATTATTACTTTGGCCATAAGCCCAGTGACAAATATGGCCTCTGTCCAACAGCCTCAGGCAGGAGTCTGCTATTTCTTCTTCGCCCTGATGCTGTAACTTGATAAAGGGATGCTATGAATACAGCAGAACAGAGTTTCAGGCCTTGGGCCCCAGTTCTTCTCTCATAAGCAGACAAACGACACTCAAGAGATACTATAGAGCTATTTGCATTGTGTCCACAGGCCCAAAAACTGTATATGGGGAGGGCTGCTGATAGAATGGAAGAGGGCAGGAAACAGTTCACTCTGGGGTTCTTAGGGAAGTTATGGAGGGTGACTCTACTTTGTGAGGTCCTTCGCCTGGAGCGCTAGTTGAGGAGGTAAATGTCAGGGCTTTCCGGCTGAGGGTCTGCAGCAGTGAGCCCCGGCTCTGGCCTAATAGGTGTAGGATCTTCACACATGGGCATTGGGTGGCCCTTTTCTTCCTTGTGACTTGGGTCTGGACAGGGCCCGTCTATCAGTTGTCATGCCCAGTGAGTCCCAGCAATCCTTGGCACGCATGCAGGAAGTTCAAGTGAAGACAGTCTGCACAGCCCCCACTACACCCACCCTTTCACTGGCCCTACTTGAACCTTTTGTGTGGAAGTGCAGATTCCCATCCCTCAGCTTCCTCCAGCAGTCCCTGTTCCCAGGCTAGACCTCCCAGCCTCACAGAGGCCTAGCTGTTTCCTCAGGTGGGGCTGGGGCTGGCATGAGGAACAGAAGTTCTCTTCATCAGAGTGACTCTGGAGGCAGGGGGTGGCGAAGGTTCTTAACCAAGATCAAGGGGACCTCAGAGAGAGGTGGCAGATGCCACCTGTAGGTTGTCACAGTGGAAAAGGCAGAGACGACCAGTGTCCCCCACAGACATGCTAAGCCCAGTAAGGAGACTGACATCTACTGGAGGGATGAGGGAATCAGGAAGGGCCAGCTCAGCTTGGCAGGTGGGGAGGGCACTGATCTGACATCAGGCCTGCCTAGTGGGAAAGGCCATTGTGCTTCTAAGTCAGTCCTGAATTTATAGGGAGGTCAGGAGTGGGGTTTTCCCCATGAACCATAAATACCATGTGGTGAATTTGGCATGTCTAGGTCATACACATTTTCCTTATGACAGCAGTGAAGACTGATCTGGTATCCTACAATGGCCTGGGGTGTGGGTATGAATGGGCACCCTTTGCTTTCCCTGGCTATACACTGCCTTGATACCCTGGCTCCAGCAGCATTTGGCCACCAGGGGCTTTGTCTGGCGGTGCTCCTGGTGGGTGGGTAGTCAGGCTCCGAGAAAGGCAGCCTCTTCTGGGAAACTCTGAGGCTAGGCCAAGGCGCCGTAGGCCTTCTTGCACATGGTACTCAAATTATAGTAAGCCATCAGAAGACTCATGGTCTGTAAAGATGGTAGGATCCTTCCCTGAGTTCCCTGAGACATCCTATCCTTGGGACTTCCTGGGAGCTAAGGATACAGGGACTAATGGATGATAGATGAGTCTCACAGGCACACTTGATCTGAGTACACCCTATTTCTGGAAATGGGATGAATTTCAAGCCTAGACTTCAAGGTGGACCCAGGATAGGGGGACGGGGGTCTTGGAAGCTGTTGGCTATGGGTAACCTCCTGATCCCATTCCAGAACAGTGTTTGTGAGTTTGCACTAAGTTTTCTATGACAAATGAGATAACAGAGACATGAAAGACAGAAGCAGGACCCCTGTAGCCCCTCCCAGGACAACTGAGACCACTACTGAAGCCTTTGTCTCTCTAGTCAGCACACGCGTGCACACACACGCACACACACACTCATGCATGCACACACACACACACTCATGCATGCACGCACGCGCGCACACACACACACACTCAGGCATACACGCACGCACACACACACACACACACACACTCACACACACATGTAATATATAAATGCTCTATCTGCATATATACCTGCATACCAGAAAAGGGCATCAGATCCTATTATAGATATTTGTCACAGTCACCTTGTGGCTGCTGGGAATTGAACTCAGGACCTCTGGAAAGGCAGCCATCTCTCCAGCCCCTCTAGCTAGCCTTCTTGATAGGTCCTTGAACAATTTTCTAGACCCTTCCTTGAGCCCCAGGACTCAAGGTCGAAACTGGATTTTGTGTTGGACCCATTTCTCTCTGCACAACAATTTAACATCTCTCTCTCTCTTTAGCAGACCTCCTGCTGCCCTTCAGTGCCTATGGCCCCTGCCCTCCTTCCCCAGAAATTGTTCTAGATTGTGGTGAAGGATGACTCCAGTGAGGTAGATTAACTATCGCTTCTCAAACCTGCTCCAGTAAGCAAGGAAGCAGAGCCACATCCCGCTGGGGCTGGAGACCAACCATGCTGTTGTCCTAGTTAGTACACCACAGACTTCAAAAGCAAGAGTGATGATTCTGGTGATAGTAATCCATGTTGCTGGTCTCCTGCCCATGCATTCCCTTATGTAGACTTTCAAGTTTGGGTAGTAAAGTCCTTGTAGATTGGCGATTGGTTGTTTTTCTTCCTCTTGACACATGGAGAAACAGAACTGTGACTTCAGATGGAGAAATTGTTGGAGTTCCAGCTCAATTCCAGCTCCAGTCTCTGTGCTGCAACTTAAGGGTTTGGATAGCCCCTCTCCCTCTGTAGTGAAGGAGGAACCCGACTTCCAGGGAGATGGAGGAAGATCCACCAACTGGTTAAAGAACCAATGAAAAGCATCATCCCCTGGCGAGACCGAGACAGACGTGGATGCACTATCTCTTGTGTGGGTGAGACACCCACTAGGGCCCTGTGTTCAAGTCTTATCATTGACTTGAACTGTGTGCACCCAACTTCTTTTTCCACGAGGTTGGGTCAGTTCATGGTTTTTACTTTTGTGATCTTAATCCCCATACATGCATGGAAGTCACAGCATTCACTTTTCCCTCTCTGCTCTGTATGGCTCACAGAGGGAACAGGCTACCATTATTCTGCATCTGAAGTACAACACTGCCACCTTCTAGGTTTGCAGCTTTGGCAAGTTCCATTCACGTCTGGAGTCAGCTCTCTTCCTGTGAGTTGAGGATGGTGGTAATGTCTGCAGCCTTGGCCGGCTTGTTACAGGTTTTGAAACAAGAGAAGGCCTCGGTAAGGTATACACACCACGTTGTAAACACTGACAGGACTCAGGACACACGCTTCTTGTGTGCTTTGCTGTGGTCTTGGTACCACAGCCAGGAGTCTTTGCAGAAACGCAGGCAAGGGAAGACACTGGCAGGAGGCCTGGGCTGAAGGTGTGTGCACAAGTGTTAGGAATCAGGCTGCCTGGCCTGGGTGAGGAGAGATGGCTCCCACAGACTGCTTTCTAGAGCCTGTGTCATGCATAGCACATGGTGCATGGGAGAATACACCAGTGTCCCTTTTACTTATAGCTTAAGTTAACTCTGGCAAACTGCATCTTGAAATATTAAAGAGAAATGCCAGGAATCAACACTTTAGATGTTCTAGATAACTTTTATAATGTTATCATTGTAATTTCCCTATTTGGTTATTATTAGTTGTTGTTGATCTCCTTCTATGTATAACTTATGAATTAAGTTTTCCCATAGGCATATGTAAAGAAAATCCTAATACATATTAGATTAGATCTTGCCTGTACATCTGGGCATCTTTGAAATGAATCTCCTATGGGTAAGTGGGGGTGTCTGTTCAGAGGTGGCACGTGGAGCCCCAAGGATCAGAGCAGACTGGATAGGGGTGGTGATGGATTGTGACCTATATGATCCGGTGTTAGGCAGAGGTTCTTGGCGCCACATATTTTTTTCTGTTTTAGGTGATATGTAGAGTGTCTTGCTCTTCACCTCCCATACTGCTGTTAGCTTGAATCTTGACACATCATTCTGCCTGGCCATCAGGTTCATTCTTAGGGCTGTTGTATTCTGGATTTTTCCAGACTTGCTTTTGGGAAGTCCACAGAAGGAAGCCCATGGTTTCAGCACCCCAGGCCAAGTCCCTATTGTGTCTGGGTCTCTTCACTTGGTAGGTTCCCTTCCAATGCTTCCCCATGGTGTATACGGTATCTCCAGTGTGAGTTCTACAGGCCTAGAAGTTGTCTTTAATTCAATTGACTCAGCCAGGGCTCTGCCTTCTGCTCCATGTTCTCTGCCAGCTAGTCCTCTCTTTGACCATGGTGGGGTGCCTTGTCTCACACATGCCCTAGCTCCTACACACAGATCATTCATTGGGTGGTTGGTGTCATGAATACCTCAAACACCTCTGGATAGTTTTGTCTGCTGCTTGTCTGCTCTGGAACTACTCAACAGGGATCCATCTAGAGGCAGGAGCACAGTGTCTGGACCCTGTGGCCAGTGTTTTTCTGAAAGGAGACAGATAAATTCTGAGCAGGGGGTCTCTAGAGTTTGTGGGACTCATCCACTAAGACAGGTCTATCCGTGTCTATAAGAGGACACGAGTCCCTCTGCTCTGTCCATCAGAGAGTCATCACCTCTGTCAGCAGAGGTCCATCACCTCAGAAGTAGGCTTGAAACAAGGGCTACATACCTGCCTCAACTTTCCTGATGGTCAATCAGCCCAAGGAGACAAAAGAACTGGTTTCTTCTGGCTGAGGTCACTCCTTAGCCTTCTCAGACTATGGTCAGGAAGGAAGCGTCTCCCCTGTGCTCCTGAGAGATGGGACACCACCAGTTCTTGCAACAGTGTCTGAAGTCTGCCTTCTCTCCAGTCATACATCTTCGTCTCTGCTCTGCACACTGGCTTCAATGAGCCAAAGGGGCAACCGGGACTCACTATGCACCATGCCATTCTGCCTCCAGGCACCAGGGCCAAACGTAAGACTCTGGTGTTATCCTCTTCCCATCGTTCATGTTTGCCAAATCTTGTCACTGCCATCTTCTAGAATGGAGCTGCTTCCCTCCTTTGCTGGCCACAGCACCCCCCCCCCCCATCCATGATGGACACCTCCTGGGCTGACCTATCTTTAAACAACTGCCTAAGGATTCCTGGTCTATGGCATTTTTGCTGCAAGACTCTCTTTCCTCAGTGGTCAGAGAGTCCTTCCTAAAGCACAGCAAAGGCCTTCGCTTTCTAAGGAGAACACACACTTAGCACACACTCATTCGGTCTTAGCTGTTCTTGAGAGAGAAGTGAGACTGTGCATATGTCATCGCCTTTGTGGACAGAGAAGGAGCGGTGGATCATCTGTACAGCCTGTAAGAGTCTTGCTGGGACCTGTCTTACCCTTCCTAGCCTACTCTGATGGCCTCTGCTGCAAGGTGTTTAGGGTACCCACTTTGCCCCCAGCATCTTGGTCTCTAGCATCCTTGTTCTTCAGCATTTTCCCTTCTTTTCAGTGAAGAACCCGTTCAGTTGCTCATTTAAGTCAAGGGCTCAGTTGCTTTCTCACCAACCTTGTTACACTCCAGAGTTTAGTTTGCTCATTCAAAACTCCAGAATTTAGTTAATTTCCTGGCGCTTCCTTGTGCAGCCCTAGATCTGTCTCCTGGCCTGTCTTCGCCTCTGGATCACGGAACTGCCTCCTAATGTCTCTCCTCTTCCCACCAGTGTTTGCTCTGCTGCAACTTGAGCGAGAAGCACCAAAGAGAGCAGTCATTGTCATTCTGGGCATCTGACTAGGTAGGACCCCCCTGGAGCTGCTGCCATGCAAGTGTCCATCTTAATTCCACGCCCTACCGCCCATTGTGCTGCCTCCCTAGCATGGGCCCCGTCCCAGCGAGCTGTCTCTTAGCTGCCACTGGAGAGCAAGGCTGGTCGGAGGTGCCAGGTGTGGTCTCCGAAGGATCTTCCTGGCAGGGCCTGCCTCATGGGTGGTCTGATAAATTGCCCCTGGCTGTTGTTTGGACCAACTGCACCCAACCAGCTGATGATTCCGCAAGGGAAAATTTCCAGGGTCCTGGATCTCATTAGCCTTCAAGTGGGACCCAGGAGGCCCAAATATGGGCCATTACTTGGATCTGGGCACTGGCTGCTGTGGCCTTGGGACCTTGTCCAGGTGGCTTAGCTATAAGGAGTTTAGAAGGCTCCAGTCTTCCTCAGAAACGCTGGCGTGGTGTTCTCTCTTCAGCCATTATAGGAAGGCGTGTGGAAGCAACTGCTTCAGGCCTGAGGCAGGAGGGGAGGCAGAGGAATAGGAATCTGTAGGTTGTAGCCTCAGTTTTTCTCTAGGCAGGTTGTGGTCCTGAGTAAAACTGCTAGCTCTATGAGTCTGAGGGTGCTGTATCCTGAGAAATCACCCACCACGGTCCCTGGCAAAAGCAATCCAGTAAGCAAGAACTAGCAAACGGTCACAGTGGACAACGGGAAATAGGACAGACGTCTTTGCTAATTTTCATTTAGCAAAATAAAAAAAAATATTTTAAATAGCTCTGCTCCAGTTATCAAGAGCCTTGTCAGGCTGTGTGGGTCCTTCGGTAAACTCTAGTGTTCAGTTCCTCCATGGAGGGGCCTGCATACAACAGGGAGGCAGCATGCCCATCTTTCTGCCTGAGCACACTGTGTGTCCACTCTGCATGAGCACTGTGGGGCTAACTTCAGCTTGGGGTGCTGTAGTTCCGGAACCTGGGGGTTGTCTTAGTTCTGTGGCTGTGGAGGGAATTGAACACATCTAAGCCTCAAGATTTTCTTCTGTAAGAGGGGTGCAACTGCCTTTCAGACCCCCCGGGAAATTCGCAGGCTATGTCGGCCCACAGGTGTCACACTCCTCTCAGTGCTGAGTAGATGGCCAACCTTCTTCAGGTCAGGGGTCAGGAGCTGGGAACCAGCCCTTATCCTCAAGATTAAGCAATACATGGCTATGTAAGTAGTATGTATTCTCACTTGTAAAGAATGGATTTAAAATGCAGTCAGGTAAAATGTGCAGTTGAAAACAGAGAAGGCCAAAAACAAAGAAAGAAAGAAAAAAAAGAAAGAAAAGAAGGAAGGAAGGAAGGAAGGAAAAAAGGAAGGAAGGAAGGAAGGAAGAAAGAAAGAAAGAAAAAACAACTACAAAGAAAAAGTTTCAAATGAGGTATAGGTTAAAACAGCTGTACAGATAAACTTTAAGCACAAATGACGGTCTAAGAATCCAATTAAAGGCTATCAACGTGTTCTAGCAAGAGGAAAAGGAGGAGGGAGGGAAGGAGGAAGAAAGGAAGGAGGGGGAGGAGGGAGGGGAAGTAGGCATGGTGGTATATATCTGTATCATCAGAATTTCAAAGAAGAGGTAGAGGAACATTGAGTTCAAGGCCAGCCTCAGCCACGGGGGAGACCCTGTCTCAATAAACCAAGAGTAGGGGTATAATCCAGAGACAGAGCGCTCACCTGGAGTATTCCAGGCCTTAAACTGGAGTCTCAGCACACGAAGAAAAATAAAAGAATCAACTAGAGTGATGTACAGGAAACAATAAATATAAAGCTCCTATCAGCTGCAAGTGAAGGGGTGAGAAGAGACAACCCGTGCTATTATTAATCAAAAGATGCCCAGAGCGACTGTGTGGATTCCAGACCAAGAAACCAGCAGCAAAAGGAGGACAGTTGTTTACAGCTATATTCCAGACCGTCAAATACAGTGTTTAATTTCATGGCAGAAAATGAAAATGATTTTCTAATACCACAACTAAACTAGAAATCAATAGCAAAACTATAGTTGAAAAGTCTGCAGATATTTAAAAATTATACAACTTATCTTTGAGTGAGTCATAGCTGAAATAGGAAGTTTCAAAAATTAAAAAATTCCTTAAAACTAAAATTGTCATTGTGTAAAAGTTAAGTTACACTTCTAAAAAATTTGCTGATGTAGTTAAAGTGATTTTGAAAGAAACATTTATAACATTAGATACATATTTCAAAAAAAAATACCCTCAAGCGTGTAAAACCAATGACCTGAATCTTAGGAAAAAAGGAAGAGTAGGCCATGTATACCTAATGCAAGAAGAAGGGAAATAAAAATCAAAGTAAACATCTGTGAAGCTGAGAAAGGGGAGGCAATTTGGAAAAAATATCAAAAACAATCTCTTTGGAAAGATAGAGAAATCTCATGTTTTCAGCCAAGTGAGCCAATAAATAGATTATGTAAAGCTCCAATTCAAAGCAGACTTTTGAACAAAGAGTCCAAGGCCAGCCTCAGCCACAGAAGGAGACCCTGTCTCATAAACTAAGAGTTAGGGGTACAACGCAGAGACAGAGCGCTTGCCTGGAGTGTACCAATCAGGAAAAGGTGTGGCTCTACCTGATTTGGAGAGTGAAGTTTGTAGTTCCAACCGCCACACACAGACTGCTCACACAAAGTCATTTTCTAGGAGGACAGGAACTGGCTACTCAGACCCCTCCAGTACTTGTGCACTGAGATGGATCAGTCTGTGGATGCAGGAACTGACTTCTCTGAACCTCCAATGAGCACCGAGATGGACCAGTCTGTGGATGGGATGCAGGTGGTCAGGGTCAGATCTCTTACTGTAGAAGTGAAAGGCTCTGACAAGCAAGGGTCAGGGGAAAGCTAGAGGATGCCCACAGTACTGGATTGAAGGTGAGGTTAATGTAAGCCTGTTCTTGCTAAACAACTAATATGAATAGACATAGAAATAGTTAAGAAGTGTATATATGATCTATGTACCCACACAATGGCATCCCAGTCTCCATAAGCATATACTACATCAGCATAAGCATATACTACATATTTAAAATCAAAGTATGATTCCACCATTTCATCTCTGCCTTCCAACCCTTTCCTCTCCCCTCCTTTATTCCTTCCCAAATTATAGCCTTTTTAAAAATTATTATTGTTATATACATGCACACACAAATTAATATATAAGTTCAACCCAGTGAGATTGTTTAGTTGAGCTTGTATGTACGTGATTTTTTTAGGACTGACATCTGGGTTTTGCATAACCACTTAGAGGGCTCAAGCTGGAGAAGACTGCTTCTCCTTCTTTTAACAGTCCGTTGTCTGTATGTCTTCGTTCAGGGGTGGGACTCCGTGTAATTTCCTCTATCCATGTTGGCATGTCATCGGATGTTGTAATTGCTTAGGTCCTGTTTTGGCAGCCACACTGTTGACATTTCATGGGTGTAGCCTCTTTGTCGTATCGAGAATACACAACCTCTCAGCAGACACCCTGGTCCTCTGGCTCTTACAGTCTCTCCACCTCCTCTTTCACGATGTCCCCTAAGCCTTAGGGGTAGCTTTGTGGATGTATCAGTTGGGCTCCCCCTGGTCAGCTGTTCTCTGCTCTTTGAGCAGTTGTGGCTTTCTGTGACTGTCTCCATCTGTTGCAGAAAGCTTCTTCAGTGCGGGGTGAGAACTGGTTTCCTGTGAGGATAAGAATAAGTGTTTAGAATGCAGTTGGAAATGATGGTGGCTTAGTAAAGGACTGTGGAATGCTCTCCTCCAAGATCCATGACTTCTCCCGCCAAGGCTAGTTGGCTGGAGTTCCAGTATCAACCATGACTACCCACCTGCTGAGTGGGCTTTAAGGCTAACTAGATCTCTGCAGATTACCACCAAGATAACAGCCACTATCATACCTTTAGGGCTGTCTTGCTGGGCCTGCCATTGCTATGGTTCATAGGCATCACTGCCAGATTATAAAAGGAATGGCGGGCTGTGTCCTGCTCTTCGCCCGGCTAGCTTTACCCGAAATAATTACACGGAAGCTGTATTCACTTAAACACTGCCTGGTCCATTGTCTTCAGCCCCTTATTAGCTAACTCTCACATATTAATTAACCCATTTCTAATAATTTGTATATCACCACGAGGTCATGGCTTATCAGGAAGATTCTAACCCACCTCCATCTCTGAGAGGAGAGCCATGACGTCTGCATCATTGCCTTCTTCCCAGCATCCTGTTCTCTCTACTCCACCCACCTAAAGGCTGGCCTATCATAAAGGCCAAGTCAGTCTCTTTATTAACCAATGAAAGTAATACATAGACAGATGACCCTCCTATATCACTGAATGGACCTGCTGGTTGCTCCCTTCCCTTGCCATCTTACATAGAACTTTCTAGTACCGTGAAAACTAGTTTTCCAGGGAGAATTTTGGATCAGATCCACTGGATTCTGAATTCTGTGTTAGTCTCCAGTGAAAGGAACCAGGGTTCCTGAGAGGTCATTTGTTCTGGAGCAAGGCAGAAGACACGGAAGCAAGGGCTGGAGCCTCTCTGACTCAGTGGTGGGTGTTTCAAGGCACAAGAGTTCAGTAACAGACCCCACAACGGCCACTCTGTAAAGCCAGAACCTTACACTGGGACTTGTTTTTACAAATCTCCATCTGGCGACGTATGGAGATAGAGACAGAGACCCTTATCAGAGCAACAGACTGAGCTCCCAAGGTACAGTTGAAGAGCAGAAGGAGGGAGAAGATGAGCAAGGAAGTCAGGACCATGAAGGTTGGTCTATCCACTGAGACAGTGTGCCAGATCTAATGGGAGCTCACCAAATCCAGCTGGACCGGGACTGACCGAGCATGTGACCAAACCAGACTCTCTGAATGTGGCTGACAATGGGGGCTGACTGATAAGCCATTGATAAAGGCACTGGGACTTGTTTCTACTTCATGTACTGGCTTTTTGGGACCCTACTCTATTTGTATGCACACCTTCCTAGGCCTGAATGAAGAGGGGAGGGCCTTAGACTTTCCACAGGGCAGGGTTCCCTGCTCTCTCTTAAGTAGGAAGGGGGAGAGAGGATGGTGAGTGGGGAAGCAAGAGGGGGATGGGAGGAGGGTAGGAAGTGTAAATTTTTGAATGGAAAAATAAAAAAATAACAAAAAGTAAAAAAAAAAGTAAAAGCCATTAAAGTGCTAAAAAAACAAAACCCAAAAAACAAAAAGCAAAACAAAACAAAAACAAAAACCAGAGCCATAAAATAAAGTAGATTTGTGTTTACTTCAAAGCTCAAAATAATTCCCTCAAGATTGGGGGATATCAACACACAGTTGAATTCTTAGTGAAATTGATAGAGAACAGATAAAGTCCTCATATGTAATTAGCTAGCCTCTGCCCTCCCATTACGACTCTGTAGATCTTCCGTGTGGGTACCATGTAGTGACCACTACCAAAGAGTACAGTGAAAGAAATGGGGACCAAAGAGTGACTTCGCAGCAGCCCGAGCCATTCAAGCCAGCAAGCACAGCACAGCACAGTCACTAGGCACCTTAATAAGATGTGTAGGGAGCGGCGTTTTACCAATGTTCGTTCACAATGTGTAGGAGCATCATGAGAAAGGCCCCTCTGAGGAGGCTCCCTGGCAGGCAGAGGCTGTGTCTCCGTGGCTGGAGGAAATCTGGATGTGTTATTTGTCACCTGGCCAAGCTCCGAGAGTCACCGCACTGCTAAGTACCTCTTTCCCAGCTGGCCGATAGCTTCTCTATCCCATCAGGCCCCACTGTATGCTTTACAGTTTATGAAATACTTTTAAAGTTATTTTAATTAACAACAATTTTGAGTTCTTTTGGAAGTTTATGTGATGTCATTTGATCATATCCTCCCTCCCTACTCCAGTTCTTTCCAGATCTGCTTTTTACCATCTTGCCTTCCCCCACAACTCTGTGTCCTTCCCCCACACCCATCAAGGCCAATGTCCTTGCACGGGTGGAGTGTGGCTGATGTATCAGGGCACTCTTAGAGCAAACCGATTATTTCCTAGCAGCTCACAATTGCTAGGCGCTCTCTGCCAGAGGTGGAACTTCATACCCAAATTCTCTGACTTGGGCTTGTCTTTATGATTTTTCTATTAACCTAAAATGATTCTAAAATTATAATTTTAACTTTGAAAAGGTAAATAGAGGTTTGCAGGGAAAAAGAAGGGAGCGGGAATTAAACGGAGGTTGGGGGATGTATTATGTAAAAATGTCCAGGTGCGAGACACAGAGACCAGCCGGCACATCAGAAAGATGTAGCTAGAACCTCTTCAAAAACAAGGACTTAGGGGCTGAATGGACAGCTAAGGAGTTGAGAGAACTTGTTGCTCTTCCAGAAACCCAGGTTCAATTCCTGCACCCACATGACAGTTTACAGCTATCTATAAATTCAGTTCCAGGACCCAGGACTCTTACATTTTCTTCTAAGCCTCGGAAGGCACCAGGAAAGCACGTAGCGTAAGACACACCCAAGCACAGAAATGAAATAATAGGGGCTGGAGAGATGCTTCAGTAGTTAAGAGCACTGGCTGCTCTTCCAAAGGTCCTGAGTTCAATTTCCAGCAACCACACTGTGAGTCACAACCATGTATAGAAGGATCTGATGCCCTCTTCGGGCATAAAGTCATACATGCAGATAGAACACTCATACACATGAAATACATAAATCTTTAAAAAACGAAATAAAAAATCAAGTAAAAACAAGCAAAATCCATGGATTTAAGGACTTCTGAGGGATGATTTCAACATCACATTCTATTAATATTCTTTAAAGGGAAAATTTCCCTACCAATAACCAACCAACCAAGCATAATTGTTATTTTTTTAAATGGAAACATCTGCATTGTCTCTTGTTGAGAGCAACTGGAACTACCTTAATGAAGCAAAGTCAAGATGCCAGATACAGGCTGTATCCAGGTGGAGGATGGGGTAGGTGAGAAGATGTTCACGGGGTGGGGCTGATTGCCCCATCCTTCCCTTTTCCTGTGCAGTGAGAGCCAATTGTCAGGAACCCAGCCTCAAGCACAGCTGGCAGAAAACTGAAAGCGTGTATTAGATTGTTTTCTGTTATTGTAATAAAATAGCTGGGGATACATAGTTCATTAAGAAGGTTGGCGGCTGGAGGGATGGTTCAGCGCATGAGAACACAAGCATGAAGACCCGACTTTGGATCCTAGCACTGCTGGAAAGGCTGGACACAGAAGCGCGCTCCTGTAACTCCGTCACTGTGGGAGGCAGCAACAGGAGGACCAATCACTGAGACTGGCCGGGCACCAGCCTAGTTCTGGGTCATTGTCTCAAAGGGATAGAACAGGGATCCTGCTGGCCTCTGCTGGACTTCATGCTCCATGTAAGCACACACACACACCTAAACACACAGACACACACACACAGACACACACACACATACACACACACACACACACACACACACACACATGAGAGGGGAGAGGAAAGGAGAGAGAGAGGACAGGAGAGAGAATGTCAGGCTGGGAGCATCTGGTGAACACTGGGTGCTGATGGCATCAAACTGGCCAGGTAAGGGATGGTGATCCAATGAGACAGGAAGCCCGAGTCCAGACAGGCCCAGACTTCTGGGTGTCTAACAATTTGCTCTTGGGAATCTCACTAGGGTCCTCAGTAATTACCCCACCCCTCCAAAGCAATACCCCTAGTGACATAATTGTTCTGCAGTAGCGTCTACTGTTTAAAAACCCCTACTGTTAGTGAGCTAACATTGTTCCACTGAAGAGCAAATCTCTAGCAGAGGAACCCTCAGGGACGTGCTGAATCTAACGCCGTACAAGGGCCGATTGCACGTTCACCTCTGTTAGATCACAGGGGCCACTAGGGGAGGCTGGCAAGCTTGAGCATCTGCCCTCTGTACACCTGTGACCCCCAGGGAACCAGCCCCCACAGTACTCTGTTTCTGGGTGGTCATGAGTGATGTTTTTCCTATGGCAAGCAGTTGGTGTTGCTCCGTCTGCCAGTCACCGTGTGACCAGATCCCAGATCTTCGTTGGCCACCTGCCCGAGGAACCCGTAGGATGGCAGTGGTTGTGTCTCCGGTAAAATACCCCAAAACGCACATCATAGCCTGAAACAAGGAATCCCTGGACAGCAGTATGGTCAAGAAGGCTGATCAACATGTCCCCTAAAAGGAGCCTTGGTGTAGGAAGAGCTTAGGTCACAGGACATACCCTGTAGACGCCAGAGCCCAAGGACCCACCCCAACCTCTGAGGTTTAACAACATCCAGAGACTCCACTAAAGAAGACTGGTGGTCACCACTGTGCGCATTTGGAGTCTTGGCTCCCGTTCCCCAGTACTGACCTTGGCTTGAGGATCTGACTTTTAAGAGCAGAATCACGTTCGAGTTTCAGCAGCTGTTTTATGGGGTTATATTTTCAGGCTGCTTAGGCTAATTATGGTGTAATCATAAAAAATCACCTACAGAGCTTGTTAAATTTACAGATGTTCCTGGGTCCCATCCCAAAGGAGGGGCCTGAGGTTAAGTATTTCCACTATGTTTGCTGGGAGCTTTTGTGGTATAGCCATAAGCCTAGGAAAAGACACAGACTAGGAACTCAGAAGTGCGTTTTACCCAAATTCTAGTTCCCACACTTCTTTGAAAAAATTAGAATGGAGAGGAAGGAGGGCTTGGGAATTTGAAAGCCAAATGTTACAAAATACTCTTGGAAGGAGCCCAGCCGAAGAAGTCAAGTTCTTCAACCCGCTCTTTATAGGGAAGACAGCTGGTTTCAGCACGGGGAAGGGGCTGATCGAAGTCGTTCAACCACAGTGCCTGAGCAGCGTTGGAAGCTGTCTCCTCTAGCCTCCAGTCCATGGCACCAGGGCTGCAAGATCTCCCTAGGCAAAACACAGGGCTCATGTGAATTAAAACAGGGACCTTTTGACTGGACAACACATGTTATCTTACAGGGCCCTACAAATACTTCTGAAGATGCCCCTGCCCCCCAAACTGAAGATGGTAGCTCTGTTGGTCAGCATCACCTGGGTGACTCTTTCTGGCACCTTCCTAGCTGCCAAGTGGCTGACCTTTTTGATGTTTTGTAGCTTGGTTACAACTTAGTGAATAGTCTTCTACCAGGGCCCAAGGAGAGTTTCCTAGAAGAAGAATCTGGGGGCAGGGCAGCACCTTCTGAGCAATGTCAGTCCACAGCACCCTCTCCTAGGCCTTGGAATCTCTTTTAGTATCAGAAGATGGCTGTTGAGGCTGTGTGACAGAGCCGTCCTGTCACTGTGGTGTTCCAGTGTCTCTCTTGAACCCTGCCACCTTCTTAATGATGCCAGTAGAACACCAAAACAGGCCTCAGGCAGTGACATACCTGTGGGTGGTATTGGAGCCTAGGGCTTAATAAATCCATGGGGATTACTTGCAATACTTTCAGCAATCCACATGAGCCAGAGGGTTACGGGAAGGCAATCCACTTGCCCTGGTTTATACAGACAGAGCCAGGCTCAATCAGGAGAGCAAAGCTGGGCTGTGGATCAAGGCTGCAAACTGTCCAGCACATGTTCTTTTGGAATGTCTTTGGTCCTAAGTTCCTTCTGGAGGTGTCTTTGATGCTGCTGCAGGGTCTCATGGTCCCTCAGCACTCAGCTCCTAAGGCTGAAATGAACTCTTCCCGCACTCTCATTCTGCTTTAATTTTGTGCTGAGTGTAGAGAGAGAAACTAGAGGGAAGGTTCAGGCTCTATAGACACCCCCCCCACACACACTGTCCCGTCTGTTCTTGTGAGGGATGGCATACCAGAAAGGACTTATGGCTTCTGATGGATGACTGACATTTGATCTTGTTCAGAACCCACAATGTGATGGATGCTTTCTGAATATGACCTCATGAAACCATCATAGCAGTCCTACTGTGTGGTCTTCATGTTCAGGTGGCTCTGAAGGGGTTAACAGAGAAGCTCACTTTCCATCCTCAGACACACTCAGGTCTACCAGCTCCAGAGCCTGTGAAGACCACTCCTGTCCTGACGGGTCACTCCACCTGAGGTGTTTTTGTTCAACATTTCTTTCAAAAAAATGTTTTTTAAAGACAGATTCTCACTCTGTAACCCAAGGGCTTTGAGCTTACATTCCTCCTGTCTCAGCCTCCTGAATGCTGACATCGTAGGTGTGCACTGCCTCTCAGCAGAAAATATTTCTTGAGCACCTGTGCTCTAAAGGAGGTCCAGTAGGATCTTGGAGGTGGAAACCTGAGTGACCCACGGACCATGCCTTCTGCACTCACTCTGTGGTGTGGAGGAGACAATGTGCATTAAATGCAATATGTCATCGCTGCGTGCAAATTAGACTCAACACACGATGGAGGCCCAGGTTCTTCATCCTTGCCTCCAGGATGACATGTGGGAGGAAGGGTAGGGAGTTGGACAGGCAGAGAGGCACCGTGGGCGGGACCATACCTGCTGCCACACTGCTCATCTTTACCATGCTTTCTGCATCAGGTAGACTCAGCCATGGACTGGACAGGGCCCATCCTACAGATGCATGACAGATGTGGGGGCAAATGGAGTGAATAACATCCCAGCCCGTGCGTATGTACACACTGCCAGGAAAAGAAAGGCTGTGAGTGATGAGGATGGAGAACTCTAGGCCAGACTTAACACCTTTTTACTATCGAAAAAAATTAGCATTCTGCATTACAGACAACAGTTACAACTTTGTGAGGAATCGCCATTATTGCCGTCAACACCTTTTCTCTTTCAAGTTGGAAAGATAGATCTCTCTCCCCATGCCCCATCTCTGCCCAGCCTCACCTCCCATCATCAGCCTCAGCCAGGCTGCCTCCTCAGCCATTGCTTTGCCCCTCATCTGTGTGTTGTCTAAGCCCTCACTGCCTCTCAGCCAGCTGATCCAACTTGTCTCTGTTTTAAGTTGGGTATGTCTTTTGAAAAGACTCACCCAAGCCCCAACCTCTGTGAGTGTGAGCTTATTTAGGAATTTGGGGAGTGGGCAAGGCAGGGGAGATACTGAGGGAGCAGCCCTGAGGGTGACATCAGAAGCTCAGAGAAAGGCTGGGGGCAGAATTTCCTCCAGAATCTCCCAGAAGACCATGACCCTGAGAGTGGACTTCCCCCACCTGCAACTACCAAAGAATCTGTTGCTTATGGTCACTCTGCGATAGTAGTCTGTTTAGGCAGCCATGAAGGTGAATGTGGTCACTTCTCCCTCCATGTTTGCCCTGTGCCCATCCTCCAGGTAAGTTTCCTAGCTGCTCTCCTCCCAGCCAGTGTTTTTCCTAGGAGGAAGCCTAAGCCCTCGGCCCTGGCTCCACCACCGTGCATGTCCTCCATGCCTGGGGAGTCTGGGCGCTCTCACTGTCACTAGATGTGCATTACTTACTTGCTGCCCTTTCCTTCGTTCCCATCCTTATCTTGTGTGCATAGTGGCCTGAATCACCTGTCCGTGGCCCTTCACACTTCTGCAATAACAACAGACCTGCAGCTTCTTACCCGACTCTCCTGCTCAGGGTCCTGTTGCTCTAGAAACAGCAGCTGCGGCAGCGTGTTTGAAGCCCAGGCTCCCAGAGACTGTCCCTGTGTATGGAACATAGGACGTGAAGACCTAGTGTTTGTTATGTGAATGAGAAAATACAGGCATGAATAGCTCACATCTGGGGACAGCCACAGTTTCTCCTGCCGGTCACCAAGCAGAGGGCAACCGAGCACAAGAGGAGTGCCCTGCAGAGCAGGAGACATGCCAGCTGTGTAACTCTGGGAGAACACTTAAGCCTCCCTGAGATTCACCAATAAAGCAACAGAAATACCACACGTGTCACAGAATCAGTGAGATCAGTGAACGGACAAGGGAGGGTGATATGTTCCCATTATGTACAATGGTTTAGGACCCAAGTCTGAAATCTCCTAGACACTGAACAGACATGGCCCCTTGTTTTCCCCTTCACCAGAACAGGCACCAGAATGACCTTGGCAGTGGAATCCATCCTAATTATTTGTGCAGAACAATAGCCAAGGTGGAGCAGAGGGCCATTTAAATACGGGAGAAGCAATTAATCACAGCCCACCGGAATATTGATTTTCGTCCTGAACTCAGCTTGCTTTATATGCAGGAAATGAAATGCTGTAATTATGGCAGTCACTTGAGACTCTGAGCCCTGGCTTCAATTCCCCAATTCTCCATCACTGCATTGTGGCTATGTCAGTACGACGCCTGAACATCTGGCTGGAGAGCGAGAATGCCATCCATTTTCTACCCGTGACTCACCATGAGTACACCTCCTCTCCTCCTCTTACAGTGGTAAGATACACACAGCCTTGGCTATTCCCTGCTTTTAAGGGTCCATTCCTGGGGCGCTCAGTATATTCACATTCCTTTCTTCTGCCATTGCCACCCTCTACCTTCAGTCATGGTTCTTAATTCCTGACATCAGCTCTGCACCCATCAAATGATTAGTTAACCATTCTCCCTCCCCAACCTTCGCAGTCCACTGCCGGGAATTTGACTACTTCTGGTACTGTATATTAGCGACACTGTGTTGCTTTTGAACTCAGACCATGCTGAGATTTTTCCTCCTTTTGAAGACTGAATAATATCCCACTGCTTATTATTGGTATTTTTACTGTGGTGGTGGGAGTGGAGCCCGGGTGCTGCGCCACTGTGCCACCAGGTCCCACTCTCTCGTCGATAGATCACACTTGGTCACCCGTTGATGGATGTTTGGTTGTTTGCCCCTTTCTGCTATCATGCATATCACTGTAGCGAACAGCGTTTTATCAGTACGTGTCCTTGAGTTCCTTGGGATGTGTCATATGGCAATTTTACTTCATATCCTTTTCGAGGAACCATTATTCGCTTGGACACTTGCAAGACGTTTGTGATCATTTGCGGGACACATCATTAAAGAGAGGACAGTGGCAGGCAGGGTGGACCCAGGGAAAGGGAATCATTCCCATGCCTGCATTGAGCTTGGCTTGCATCCCTAACTCTGGCACTTTCTCCTCCCTTCGTGACAGCCTACTGCCCACTTACCTCCCTCCCAAAACTCCCCCAGCTACCACCCCGGTTCCCCCAGGCTTCCTAAGGAAGTGGTGAACACGTTCTTGGCTTCTCTCTGCAAACCTTTCTGTCTCTAGATCTCACTCATTACTAACTCATATTTTCAAACTGAATGCTCGGTAGTTTCCTTTCTAGGAAATTTCATGTAACCATAATCCAGTGGATTAGCAAATCGTTAATATTCCTATATAAGCAGAGGGTGCGGTAAGGGGGGGCAAACTGAAGTTGCTGTTAAAACTGTTGTCAGCACACGCATGGTCAGCTCAGAGCATTTCACAGCTTGCAGGCTGCTTGGTCTCCCAGGCTATGAAAACTCCCCCCAAGGCTGTTTTAAATGTTGATTTGAATCTAAACACCCAATTACTGGTACCTACCTGGAGATGTGACTCCAGAGGCTGGCTGTGTGGCTGCCAGGAGCCAGGAACTGCTGTCAGTGATGAGTGAGACAGGGCTGTGACCTGCCACACAAGTGCCCTGAGGGAGGAATATTCATTCCTAAGCTTACCAGCTTGTGTTTTATACTGGGCACATTTTTGCTATTTTTGAGGTGATATTCGAAGCGCAAGCTGATCTTCCGGTTACAAAGACTGGCTCTGGGCTTCCATTGTTCATCCTTTCTCATCAAGAATGGGAAATTTCAGGGGCTGGAGAGATGGCTCAGTGGTTAAGAGTATTGCCTGCTCTTCCAAAGGTCCTGAGTTCAATTCCCAGCAACCACAAGGTGACTCACAACCATCTGTAATTAGGTCTGGTGCCCTCTTCTGGCCTGCAGACATACACACAGACAGAATATTGTATACATACTAAATAAATAAATAATTTTTTAAAAAAAAGAATGGGAAATTTCCAAACTTCCACCCGCTCACAGCCTGAGTCCTTATTTCTGTTGGAGATAATTCTCTGCGTGCCGTTCATACTCTCTGTGAATGGAGTGAGCATCTGTGTTTATTACAGACTGACCTTTAAGTTTATACATGTAGCCTGGACAGAGTGAGGGACAGGCATGGTTATTGTTCAGTGAAATAGAAAATGGTGTCTCACCTCTTCTGTGAGGTAGAGTCAGGTTTGCTTATAGAATATTTAGGGTTGTTTGTGCTGCAAAATCACCTTTCATGTTTTCTATGGTAATGTCATTTCTCTCCTCCCCTCTTCTCTCTCCCTCCCTTTCTTCCTCTTGTGTGTGTGTCTGTGTATCTGTGTATGTAAGAGCATGTATGCATACATGTAGAAGTCAGAAGTCAGAGGACTGAATTAGGCATCATTCTTCAGGCCCTATCTGCTTGCTTTTTTTTTTTTTTTTTGAGACTGGCCTAGAAGTTGCCTGGTAGCTGGTCAGCAACCCTCAGGGACTTGCAAATCTGCTTTTGAACTTCTTTTTCTATCTAACACTAAATTCTAGGAACCGACTACATGCTAGGTCATGGGGGAAAAAAAGAGGAAAAAAGTTTTGCTGTTTTTCGAGCCAGGGTTTCTCTATGTAACAACTCTGACTGTCCTGGAACTCACTCTGTAGCCCAGGCTGGCCTCGAGCTCTCAGAGATCCACCTGCCTCTGCCTCCTGAGTGCTGGGACTAAAGGAGTGCGCCACTACCACGTGGCCTGACAAAAATTATTTTTAAGGCTCCAAATGGATCCTGTAGACCTTTCTGGAATGTGGGTGATAGCTTCATTCACGTCTCATGTCTCATTTCTAGCTGTCTCCTGCCCATGAAGCCACACTGAAGCCTGCTACCTCACAGAAGATTCACACTGGAGCTTCCCAAACACCAAGCTAAGTTCCCGAGTCCCTAGGGTTGCTGGAGCTAAGCTTTCATCTGGGGAAGGCTGCAGGATCCTTCCCTGAGGAATGGAGAGAGGGATAACGTTCTGCCTACAGCTGCTACATCACTCTGTGTCAGGCACTGGTCACGTCCTCAGACACGGCCACGTTTTCTAGCCCACGGGCTGAAACTAGTCAATGGTCAGAGACAAAGCTGGAGAAGAAAAAGGGACTTCTAAGTTCTCAAGTTGCCAGTTTTAGACACAGTGAGGCTCTCGAGTGCCCTGACCACACAACGGTGTCATGGAGGGAAAGAGCTCAGCACATAAAGACGGGCTTCTCCATCTCAATGGAACAAGACTTGAGACAATATGGAGCAGGGGAAACTTGGAGCCACTGTCATTGTGACACTGGCCTTCAGATTCCCCAGAGTGGCCAGAGTAGGACTGGAGGACAGTTAGGAGTTACTGGCATAGGAACCTAGTCCCATAATGCTTCAAGACACCTGTAAATGGACATTGGTAATCCCAAGCCTTCTCTTACTTCTGCTGTCCAGGCTTCATGCTGTCCTGCAAACACACTATGCAGATGTGCTATTGCCTAAGGCATCTGGAGATGCTCTTCCTTCTGTCAGGGATATTCTCCCACCAGACATTCTCAAGACTTGCTCCTTATCGGTGGTGCGTCTCCAGTGAAATTTTTTCTAAATTTGACCTTGCTGGAGATGGCTTCCTAGGTCCTGTGATTGAGGCACGTGAACGATCCCATTTAGAGGTATGGTTTCCGTACCACGCCTGGCGCCCTCTGACACACTACGGGTTTTCATTGGTTTCTCTGTCTTTCTGGTCCTACCATACTGGAGACTTTGTTCTGCTTGCTTCTTGATTGCTCTGCCCATTTCGCAAATGTAACAAGATCGCTTGGTAAATGTTTACAGCATGAATGCATGACCTCAGAAGGCTCCAGGCTTTTGAGAGAGGCTCCGTCTTGGCTCCCTGCTGGCATTAGTTCAGAGCAGGTCTGATGGTTGTCAGCCTGAGGTCCGAACAGCACTCCTGGCCTCTGCAGCCCAGGACAGGCATGGAAAGGCTCCAGAAGCCCGCAGCTGCATGTGAAGTTCAGTGGGAACCAGGTTTACTGCTGAATCTGAAATATCACCAATAGACTCATGTTTTAAACATCTGGTCCCCATTTTTGGTGATATTTTGGAGATGGGGGTCTCCTTTCAAGGTTACCCCATCCCTGTTCGTGGTCCAGCTCCCTGCCTCCTGCTCCAGCAGCATGGAGGACGATCCACCATATATTTCCACTACTTGGAACCCCATGGTGTCTTTCCAAAGCCAAGGTGAGGTGAAACCCTGGACCCAAGTCTCTTCCCCCCTATAATTTATTTTTGTTAAGTGTTTTGTCACAGTACTGGTCCAGACTCTAGAGTCTGCAATGAAGAAGAGAGGAGCAGTGGGTAGTCCTTTCCCTTATGGGGAACTAGCCAGGACTTCCAGGGCCTCTGAGTACCTACAGAAGACTATAGTAGGGCTTCTCAAAACCATCTCTAATTTAACTGATTTATGCTTAAGAGTTTTTACGTGACTCTGGGTATACAGATACATAGGTATAACACACACACACGTACATCAAACACTCGCTGATCATAAGTCATAAAGAAATTAATTTTAAATCAATTGTCTGGCATGCATTTATTTTTTCCATTTACTAAAGATAAAAGTAAATTTGCATGTTGACCTGCATATGTTTGTTTATTATTTATATGTAGACCAGGCTGGCCTCAAACTCACAGAGATCCACTTGCTTCTGCCTCCTGAGTGCTGGAATTAAAGGTGAGCACCACCGTTGCCTGGCATGTTTGCTTATTTTTACATAGTGATTAAATCTAGACTTAACATTGGGTATTGCAGAGCACGGAGTATCTTCAGTGTCTGTCAAGTTGACCAGCACTTTTACTTTAGAATCATCAACCCTCGTAATGCTATTTCACTTACACAAGACAGAGCAAACGGCAGAAACGGGTTCAAAGATCATTTCAGAAGTCGTTGGGAATTCTGCTCTATTCTCCACCCAAAGTTCAGTCAATCATTTCTTTAATGAAACTCAAGTCAACAGCTCAAACAGTAAGGACTTTTTTTCTTATTTTACTATTTTTATTTTCATTTATGTGTATGTGTCTGTGTGAAACCAGCGATTCTCCTCATCCTGTGGGTTATGATTCCTTCACAGAGATCACCTAAGACCACTGGAAAACATATTATAATTTATAACAGTAGCAAAATTACAGTTATTAAGTAGCAATGAAAATAATTTTATGGTTGGGGATTACCACAGCATGAGGAACTGTATTAAAGGATGGGGACATTAGGAAGGTTGAGAACTGCTGTGAATGCATGCCATATGTCTCTGGATGCCCAGAGAGGCCGGAAGAGGGGGATGGATACCTTGGTGTTGAAACTACAAGAATCTAGGAGCTTCCTAACTTAGATGCTGGAAACAGGAAGTGCTCTTAGCTCCCGAGCCATCACTTCAGTCCCCTCAAACAACAAACTTTAAAGTCAAACATCAAGCACAATACAATCAAAAGGTTTGATCTTGAGAACCTTGTGTCTTTGTTTTCCATCAATAAACCACACTGTGTTTCACTGAGAGCAGAAAAGTTTCGGATGCACAGTAGAAACCCTGTAGTTGGTCACAGACAGTAGCTCCCATTTGAGCCAAGGTGTTTCCATTCAGGGTTTGGTGACTTTATTCATGTAGTTTGCTCTGAACCAAAGCTGTTGTGAAGTCATGTGATATAACATGGGCGAGTGTTGAGTCCAGGCACACTGGGGACTTTGAATTTGGTTACTTTTTGGTAATTTTTGGCTACTGTGCATTTAGAGAGCTTTTAATGTTGCCAGACTTTTCATTACCCTGTACTTCCTTATATGATCTGATCCAGAGGAATGACCCAGTTTAAGAGGCTGGGCAATAAAGCAGATTTCATAGACTATCCATGGGCTCATGGTACTTGTTCTTGGGACAGCAAAGCACTCAGCTTGAATGAAGAACTGAACTGTCAATGACCTATTTATCTAAGGAGGTGCAATCCGGGAACAGAGCACCGTGCATCTAACTGGAAAGGTACAGTGGCCTTCTATAGCTCCCTGCCTGTACTCACCAACCATCAGGGGCTTGTGAAAGATCTTAGCAATGATCAGAGAGTATAAACAGGTAGCAAGCCTTTTTACACGTTCAAACGCAGTGTTTTAACTTTGGGACCTAAGTGTTGCAGTGACCAGGACACAGGTCCAGACACAAGGGTCTGTAATATGTTTCTTTCATGAAGCTCCCGCTCCGACTAGGATGGCTGCATCATCAAATCCATAGCTGCCTCCTGCAGACGTGTTGTAGGGTTTCCAAATGAACTTCAGTAGCAAAGGAAAGAAAGTCCCGATCACTGCCTCCTACCAGGCTTTCGCCGGCATCCCTCACAGACCCCGCCCTCCTCTCAGAATCACAGTGATGGCTCTGATACTGAGATGTAAATGCTAAATGCATTTTTGCTGCCTTGAAAGTAGAGGAGAGGATATATGATACAAGGGAGACACCTGGACACTGCTTGGAGCCTTGACCTGTACCTCACACTCACTTAAAGGCACTCTAAGACATAGTATGAAATTTGAATTTTAGTCACAAAAGATCAGTTAATAGCTCAAAAGAGCAGCCACCCCCAACTGGGAACAATTCTTGCCCTATTACAGATTTGCTTTAGGGACACATAGCAGTGTTCCTGGGCATTTTGTTTTGTTAGAATCCAGGGCTTGACCTGAAGCCCATTACAATGGTACTAGGTTGCTGTTCAGCCCACTGCAAGCACAGTACAACCTGTGGCCAAGGCTGAGCTGTCCTGGAAGACAGTTGTGCTGAGGTTGACCAAGCCTGGTCCAGTGCCTGTTAGCTTCCTCATGATAGTTATCGGTGTTATCTCCAGGTTCCTGTGAGATAAAACATGGCAGTACCATTGCTTCCGTTTTAGAGTGTGGTTACACAGAGAAGAGGGGGGAACTACATAGACACTTTTCCTCCTGAGACCACAGGAGGAGTGCCTTTGCTAGGTGCAAGCTGTATTAGTTACTTTCGTGTTGCTGTGACAAAAATATCCTGATATAATCTGAGCAAATGGAGGAAGGAGAGTTGTGTGTGGACTCAGTTTGAGGAAAAGGCCCATCAACACAGGGCAGTCATGGTGATAGGATCTGGCAGTAGCTGGTCACACTATGTCCTCTGTCAGCCAGCAGAGATACAAGATGATTCCCCTTAGCTCACTTCATCCTTTTTATACATCGGGAACTCAGACCATGTAATGGTGGAGGTTACGTTTAGGGTGGGTCTAGATAACATTTGGGGTGAGTCTTCCAACACGTCTCTGGGCTTCCCTGTATCGCTCTGGCTGCCATGTGGGAACAGACCACAGGAGGAAAGGGAGGTATTTGCTCATTCATGCCAGTAGTCTGTTGTTCCTCAATTTCTTTAATAAAAATTTCATTATGGTATAAATAAGAAAGAAAAATGTGGTTATGTATAAGGACCAAAGAGAATCCAAGGCATGAGGCTCTCTGGTGAGAGGAAAAGAGTGAGTCTGAGGGGGTCAGCCTCTGGAAGTTTCCCAGCACTCATCCAATGTGAGACTATGCACCACAGACTGTGTAGTAGGCACCACACTTCTAGACTACCCGAAAGTGCCCAGAGATCAGAGATCGCAGAGATGCAGAGGAAAGACCACCATTTCCAAGCTAAGGAAGACTTCTCCAGAAAAGTCAGGAAGCTATTCTCTCTGGATGAATGGATATTTTACCCTGGTTGGATTTTCTCCCTGGCTTTGTCAGGTACACAGCCTATGCTATGGACATTATCAGCACCTGGAGTTGAAACTCCAGAATTAAAGCTGAATGTACGACAAACCCAGTACTGATGTTTGCCCAGAAATACATGCTGTTAACTGAATGGTTCAGGGCATTTGAACAGATTTTATGCAGTCTTTACTTTACAGAATTTTTACTTCTTTTGTATAATGAAGCCAGGAATGTGGAGAATCAATTAATATCTATTCCCATTCCACTAGGGAAAAATCACTGTCTGTGGTTGGTCCTCAGAGCAGCAGAGAGAACAGGAGGATGAAGTGGTGGCTTCCCTTGTTCTGAAGAAGATGAGTTTGGAGGCCTCCCATCTTTTTCCCAGTGGTAAAGATACTATCTTCTGGGAATCTGTAGAATGTTTGAGGGGAAGAATCACAGTTAGCATCACAGGTAGCTTAAGAATGGTGTCTCATCTTGAGAGCCATTTTTGCCCACCCTGGCATTTTACACTGCTTGGTTTTGTGGATATTCAGAAGAAACCATGGTTTTCTCAAGTTAGGAAATGAGGGATCGTTCTTAGGGGTACTCCTCCAGGTTTTTAGTTTTTTTGTTGTTGTTTTGTTTTTCCAAAATCAGAGCATCCTACAAAACTGGACACAGCTTTTAGAGTCTGGAGATAATGATGCAATGGTGAGAAGCCCTCTGGCAGGTCTCCATGTCCCTAGCCCTCCTCTGGGTTCCCAGGGTTGGAGCTGAGGGTCAGTGCTCATTCATTGCCACAGCTGCACTCTTCCCTCTGTAGTGGAGAAATATTTCTCTATATGTGGATTTCTACCAGAAGTGGCAAATTAAAGGAAGCATGTGTTTTCCAAGAAATGGCAAGGCTTCCTTCTTGGCAGAAAGGGGTATCTCTAAGGTAATGGGCATGTTCTAGTTGGACTCAGTTTTCCTTTCGTAAAACTGGTCTCTGGCATACAGTGGGCCACCCGCTTTAGGTCACCAAAGACTTCAGTGGACACTTTAAGACCGCTGGGTATATAGCTCATAAGTCTAGATCTTTTGCAAAGTTGCTGAATGAGAGAATGGTTGGGGCTGCAGGCTGCCCTGAGAGAGGAGCTGGAATGCTCCTTACCTCCAGGGTCACATGGGTAGTGGCTTCAGCACTGTGGAGAGGGGGGACTGAGCCTCCCAAGTAGCTGCTGACTGAACCCCTCCCACATGCTATTTAAGTCTAGGCACTTCTGGGCTTCAGGCTCCCTCCCAGTGTCTTGTTGCCGCTTCCCTCTGTCTTCCAACAACGCTGGTCTGTGAACCAATGCCGACAGTAGATGCACCAGGGATTTGGAAACTGCTGGGCCAGAGTTATTTCTAAGAACTTAAGAGTTTGAGAGTGTGGTTCCTTGGATGGCAATGTTGAAGGAAGGGGCACGGCATTCAGGATTGATTGACTGCCCTCTGGAAAGTGGAGGAGGAAATGGGTTTGGCTTCCCCTGAGATGTCCCAGGTAGGATCTTGAGTGAGAAATTCCCAGAAGAGAAGGCAGTGTTTCTCCTGCACTTCCTGGGTTCCAAAACATCCCCCAAAGAGGCTATTTTCTCACCTCAGTTCATGGGATGGCAATCTGGGAAAGCAAGCAGTTTGATGCTACCTTGATGTGAATCAAAACCATTTCCATGTGTTTCTGGTCCTTTGAGATCCACCCCTCTTTCAATGGATTCCTTTAAATGATGTCTCAACAGGAAGCACTCTGCTGCCCCACTTTACCTGAGGAGTGTCGCCTATGAAGGTTAGATCTCTGAGTCTGCAGGCTTCCTACCTGAGTTCCTGGGCTCCAGACCATACCCACGGGCCTCTGAGGGTCCTGCATTGGCTCAGTGGGACAGGCATTCTCTCCACAAAGGAAGAAGTGATTATCTCTTCTCTGCATCTCTAATTCATCATGAGGTTATTTGCTTCCCTCTGATGTTTCCATCCTGTGGTAGGTCCAGAGCCCCAGGATGGCTTGAGGCCTTTAGAAAAGTCACCCTCAACCCCAGCCTTCATTCCTGCTCCCATCCCCATGCCCACCCCCACCCCAGCCTAAGGCACCTGACTGAGAGTGGCCCAGAGCTTTGCCTGGTCTTGCTTTCCTCAGGAACAGATATAGGGTTCTACCATTTCCTACAGGAGACTCACCCTCAATTTATCATCTGTGACATTTATAGTAGGGAGATTGGGGTTGTCAAGATTCTTGGGCTGGTAAATGGGGCTTCCTGTCTCTAGCAACAAAGCTCTAAGTCAATCAATACCCAAAAGTCTCTAAGGGTCAATAAAGCAGGGGTCCCTGCTAGTCTTTGCGGAGACAGCACACCTGAGGCAGGTGAGATGCTTCTTTAAAGGGTCATTCCTCTTCAGTGATTAGGGCAGATGTTGGCCAGAGGTGGCAATGAAGTAAGAACTCTGTGGCTCTCAGAGACAATAACAAATGGCTCTCGGGGAAGCAGGCCAAGTCAACCCTGGCTCCCCATACTGATTCTCTCCATCAGTCCCCTCTTCCTTTATTCTTTGAAAGCAATAACTTTGTTGATATGTCAGTCATAGACCAAGCCGTTCACCCATTTCAAGTCTACAGTTTAATAGTTTTTGGTAGAATCACAGTATGCGATACCATTACCATCATCCATCTCAGGACACTTGACTCCTTCCTTTGGAAACTCCCCTCCCCCTTAGAAGTCACCCTCTTTCCCCAGCCCTGGTCCCATTTCCAAGCAGTCAATTTTGTCTCTGTAGATCCATTATTTGGAATGATTCACACACATGGAATCAGATACCACATACTCTTTTGTGGTTGACTTCTGTGACTTAATATAATGCTGCCAAAATCTCAGTAGGCATTAAGGGTCTTTATGGCCTTTGATTTCGTCACACAGATCTAACCATTCATGTATTCAATATTTACTGAGCACCTTTGGTGCACTGGACTAAAGGGCACATGGTTCAAAAATAATGAAGGCACATTCTTTAGAATGTGACTAAGTGCAATTCAACCGGTAAGTGTGACATGGAAGAGTCAGACAATGACTTGGAGTACTGATATATTCTAAGGAGAAAGGTATGTTATAAATGTGTGTGCACAGAACAATGCTGATGTTTTGAAGACTCCTTATGTATGTATGAAGATATGGACTCTCGAGGTATATAGTGATAATATTAATGCACACACAAATCCACCCCCTTTTCCTCGCCTACTGTCTTTAGTGACAAGGGAAGGATTGTCTGTTAGCCTTTTCATTCATCTCAGTATTGCCTAACGAAGGATGCAAGAGCCCACATCCTGGCTGATGGGAAATCATGGCTTCCACATTGATTTTTCTTAATTTTTCCATGAAGAGGCTCAGCTTTAGTCCTCCAGGTCTAAGAAAAGAAAACCACGTCCCTCCTTCCCTAAAGGCTTCATGCAAGACGCTGTTCCCTTCTCCACATCACCCCAACTCCTTGTTGCACCTCTAGGCTGATCTGCATTTGTTCATGCTGTCATCTGTCTGGAGAATGTGGCCTCGCATCTGTCTCATTCCTTAGACCGCAGCTTCCCAGCCGCCGGGCCTCCACCCTCTTTGAATGCTGTTGGCAGGGCGCAATTGCAAGGATAGGAGCAGCCTGGCTCTGCTGAGGTGCAAAGTATGCCACGCCCAGCAGCAACTGACCTCACAGCAGTTTGCGAGGGGGTTGCGAAGGCAGCTGCCTGGATGGGGGTGGTGTCCCCGGGGAGCAGTTGCCCTCTCCTCGCCTTGTCTCAGATGCCAGCGAGTTGCCCAAGCAGGGAGAAGACAAGATCCCTTGGCAGGCTTCCTGGCCTTGTTTATGAAAGGGAAAGTCATCTTTATTGCATTTCATTTAGAAGGGGGTTATAAGAGCTTCATCTGGTGCTCACTTTGGAGCAGCTGTTCAGCATTACCCCGGAGAAAGACAAGTGACTGGAGCCTCTGCTCCATGCCAGAGAATCTGAGCAGATAGACTCAATGGCGTCTCCTGTGACAAGCAGAGTTCCTGAAGCTAGGAGGGTCCTTCCAAACCCTCCAAGTGTAAGGCACAATATTGCAAATATGCATACACACGCACACATACACACATGCACATGCACGTGTGTGCGTGAACACACCCATATTTTATACTGGGATTTCATTTAGTCACTAGTTCTTTGCTGGTTCTGATTCTGAGCCTGGTCCAGGAATGAACTCAGAGGTGAGACTCAGACTGACAGGACCTGCCAGGTTGCTGTGGATTTTCCAAGAGAGGGCTCAGGGTAGGAGCTTAGTTGCCAAAGCCAGATCCAGGTCCTGGCTAACTTAGCAACAGAATTATGCCTTGGACTCCGAGGGGGCACACCCAGAGTTCATGGGGAGGTGGGCAGGCAGGACTGAAGAGCTGACTGGAACCAGGTGAGACTGGGCGACAGGGAAGACAGCCCAGATAAGCAACCACAGGAATGGCTTTCTGGATGTGATTGCCGGGCCTTTCTTTGGCTGCCTTGGGTATTTTCTCAGTTCTTAAGGCATGTACCTCTTTCCAGTTTCAACATACCGAGTTGAAGTAATTGGTTGGCCAAATCCAGCTCTCCAGCTGGAACACAATCAGAGCTAGCTGGTTCCCAAGCAGGCGGACAAGGCCAGACAGTTTCTCCTTCACTCCCCGTCAGGACTAATCATCACAGAAGGTGGGTGTGATCCCCAGTGTGGGGGACTTCTCACCGGCAAGCAAGCAGTCACCTCTGCAGCACGCAGCAGCTGGGTCCCCTCTAATGCCACTCAGGCTGACACTGTCGACTGGCATCAGAGTCACAGGCTGAGGGCTTTGAGCACAAGACTCCCCCTGATCTTGTTCCTACCTCAGATGCCCATCACAGTCCTCAGGTACTTTTCTGCCTTACTTGTGACCTACTGGCTGGGTTCCCATGGCAGACCACTGGCTGCCAGATTTCAGGATAACAGGTAGGTTTACTAATGGATTGGGGAGGGTGCTTTCTAAGATACTGTTGTAGGGACACTGAGGGACACTATTCCTGGAGAGAGGTGAACAAATGTCAACTTGTCCCAGATAGGAAACTAGTAAGAGATCACAGTAACAATGCCACAAAGCCCAGCTTGATCAGTCCATGACTTCGTTCTGGTTCCGTACAGGAGAACGAGAGAGATCGCTTATGGAAGATGATTCAACAGAGCTTGCATTGCTGAATGCCCACCCCGTCATGGGCTACAATTTGTGAAAGCTGGACCCTTGGAGCTCTCTACAAAACTTAAAGTTATCTTGATGGGTCATAGAGTCCTCCCCAAACAGGTCAGTGGGCCTAAGTCTCCCCCTTTGGCCAATGGTTACTGCTTCTAAAAGCTTGGGAAGAGGTCTTGTGACCCTTATAACTTTCAGCGTACCCGGACTAATGAAGTTTATTTATGTCTTGAACGTCAAGAACCTCCTTCCAGGATGGAATATTTTAAGTGAGGAGATTGCTATGCAGGTCTGCCTTCCTCTGGCTCTTAAATTCATTTCATTCTCTCTCCCATGATGCTCCCTGAACCTTGGAGGGGGTGACATAGATGTCCATCTATGGCTAAGATTGGGCTCCTAGGCTACCCATGATGCTCCTTGAACCTTGGAGGGGGTGACATAGATGTTCATCTATGGCTAAGATTGGGCTCCTAGGCTATCCATGATGCTCCCTGAATGTTGGAGAGGTGAAAGAGATGTCCATCTATGGCTAGGCATTGGACATCTGTCATGTGTTTTCAGAGGCTTCATTAGCGGTTATGAATCTCTTTGGTACACCACCCATTACATTTCCTTCCATGACTCGTTGCTGCCGACAACAACAGTAATCTATTGCCAAAAGCATGAATGTTTAGAAAGCAGTCTGTGGCACTCAAACCATATCCAATAGCAGTGGCCTCCTCCCTGAGGCCTGTGACTTCCCTAGAAACATGGCTTACAGTGTTAGACACAAGTCTTAATCCTCAGACATTTCGGTGAGCTCTCCACTTTCTTCACCCCATAGGCCTTCCAAGTTTCCCTTCTCCTTAAGGGATGGGAGTTATTGGCTCACAATGCTCTGGTTTGCCCAGGGCCAAGAAGAACAGGTTCCAGCACTTGCCAGCTTCCTCCGTTTTGACAAGCTCTGGGCTGAAGGCAGCCATTGTCTCTCCTTCAGCCATGTTTGCTGTGATGGACCTTGGCCTGGCCGGATGTGAGAAGCCGTATTACAGCTGTAGCCGCTCCTATTTTCCCTCTCTGAGCCACATCTGGGTTGGGTGAATGAGTTCCAGCATCGGCATCTTTTCCTGCTGGAGAGAAGTATGCAGCGTGCTCTGGGAGCAGGACTTCCCGCCCCTGGAAGCTTAGTCTGTCTCACTCACATTCTTAAAAGAAGTCCTTGGTGCCTCCTGAGGACTATTCTGCACACGCCTTTAATCCCAGCAATTGGGAGGCAGAGCTAAGTGGGTCTCTGAATTCGAGGCCAGCCTGGTCTACAGAGTGAGTTTCAAGACAGCCTGAACTACATAAAGAAACCTTGTTTAATAAATAAATAAATAAGTCTCCCAGGAGCTCACTAGCGCAGCCTTGGTGTTCTGCCAGCATCTTCCTTAGGAACTCCAGTTGAAAGCCAAGCTTTCCACCTCTGCCTTTGAGTGACCTGGACAGGCACTTTGCTTTGTTCTTTCCCATCCCCTGTGGGTTGCTCCCCTTCACTGATCTGATTCACAAGCCGGACTCAGTCAGTCCCATCTGCCCTTGTGCCTCTTAGCTCATGTGTCTCAAGATCCTTGATTAACTTTCTTCTTTACTTTCCAGCGATCACAGTCCTATTAGGTCCAGTGAACTTGGAATCTTCTTGCACGCCCAGTTTCCTCAGTAAACTTGTCCTTCTTCCATTGTTTCTGTAGCATTTGCAGGGACCTCAGCTGGGAATGACCCAGTGTATTCAGTAGTTAGTACGATGCGGTCAGTCCACTGTGGACGGATGCCCCTCATTGCATCAGATCATGTGGCCTTTGTCTTTAAAGTTCAACTTGATTAGTCAGTGGGTCTTCCAGGGTCACTTACAGGAGTGTGGGTCATTCTGAGACAGATGCATCACTGAAACCCAAGCGTGAATGTGGGTGACAGCTGATGAGAGCTGGAACCCTGGAACTCTCTGTGAGACGTGCAGGTGGCTCATAAGGTCAGAGAATGCCCCAACACCAGGCAGCTCATTTGGTCAAAGTCTTCCCCCAACCATTAGTTGTTCCTTGTGTTTGGAACCTTTGGGAGGGGCCTTGTGAATCCTCTATGTTTCAGCTTTTTCAGACATATGAAGTTTGCTTTCATCCAGAGATTCATGAGCCTCCCCAAAGATGGACTATTTCTAGAAATTGCTATACAACAGATTTCTACTCCCAGGTAAAAGATATCTATTGTGAGTCCTGAAAGGACTCCATGCCTTGGAGAGTCTGCTTCTATAGATCTCTTTGTAGATCTTACCATCCTGCGGGCCACCATGAGTTCTATTATTGGCAGGAAGCTTGTACCTGACCTTTGGATTTCATAAGGGCGTCTATTATTGCCCCCTACCAGACAGTGTTTCTTTGCTATGGCTGTCCTGGAACTTGATCTGTAGACCAGGCAGGCTTCACAGGAATCTATCTTTCTCTGCCCCCCAAGTCCTGGGATTAAAGGTGTGCACCACCACTGCCCGATTTATAAGTGCTTCTTTATAGCCATGATTGATTAAGCTTTGGTCTTTTTGGGGACCTGAATCTCCTTAGCCTTCAGGCCATCTGTTAACGTGTTAGTGTATGTGGTGGTTTGAATGTAACTTACATCTCTAATCCCACAGGGAGTGCCACTATTATTAGGAGGTATGGCTCTGTTGGAGTGGGTATAGACAGAGTTGTGGAATACCTGCTGAGGAGAGCTACTAATGGGGAGCAGAACCAGTCCAAGAGAAAGAAATGTGTTGCAGTCAACAAAGTTGAATGAAGTTGGAGCTTTGAAGAGTGTTTTGATATCAGACATGAAGACGCATTGTTTAGAGTTTGCCCAGTGGGCTTTCAGTCTTGCTTTGGTCTAGTCTTTCCTCACTATTCTCCCTTCCCTGCATTTTGGAATGATAATGTATATCCTGTGCCATTATAGGTTGGAAATGTGTGATCTGTTTTTTGATTTCCATTTTTATGTGATTACAGTTAAGAGACTGCATGAAGAATCTTTGAACTTTGATGCTTTATTGATGCTATGATAGACTATATGGGGACCTTTGCATTTGAACTAAATGCATTTTGCATTATGATATTGGTACAAGCTTATGGTGTTGAGGGTGTGAAACGTGGTAGTTTGAATGTACTTGGTCCCATAATCTCCTAGGGAGTGGCACTATTAGGAGGTGCAGCCTTGTTGGAGGAAGTGTGTCACTGTGAGGGCAGGTTTTGAGGTTTCCTATGCTCAGGATACTGGTAACCCAGTGTCTCAGTGTATTTCCTGTTTCCTGAAAGATGTACTCCTCCAGGACCACATCTGCTTGCCTGATATAATGCTCCCCATCACGATGATAATGGACTGAACCCCTGAAACTGTAAGCAAGCCACCCCAATTAAATGTTTTCCTTCAGAGAATTGTCGTGGTCATGGTGTCTCTTCACAGCTGTAGAAATTCTAAAATAGTATACAACATACATTCCATGGGCTCTATGGAACTTAGGAGTTACATTTAAGGAAATGTGCACAGACACAAAATGTATATTTCACAAATATTTGCACTGATCATTTTTAGTTAAAAGGAGAAATTGGCGGGCAGTGGAACCCTGTCAACAGCTACGCTTTTTATCCAGATTTTGTTCTGTATTATTGATCTACTGCTTACACAGCAGGGAGATCTGATATCTTTTATTTCATAAGCGATATGTGGATTTTGGCATGGAGAGGTACTCTCCCACCAAGCCCAGAGATAAACACATGCATTGGTTCCAGGACTTGGGAATCAAGGCCTGGAAGCAAGCTATGGGAGACGGTATCTGCAGTTGCAGGTCTTGAGAGAATGATGCTTTTAAAGTAGGTGATTTTATTTTAAAACCTACTCTTCCAGTGACATCATTGGAAATTCAAACACTGGTCAAGGTTATCTCGTTTTTCTGGGTACCGTCAAGGAGGAATATTGCAAAGAAATGATTTGACTTGCCAATAAGTAGAAGAAATACATTTGTACTGTCAGGAAAACTAAAGTCAACTCTCGGAGGGTCTTCAGCCAACCAGGATTTGGAGCGTGGACAGATAGAGCTGCCTGTCACTTCCTTCTTAGTTACAGCGGAGTCAGCCAGTTCCTCCGCGGAGGGAAGGATGGCTGCGAAGCTTGCCGCCAAGCTTTTGGTGATGTTCTCATGGCTTTTCCCTTCACACGTGCGTGGAGACATTCCTTGGGAGAACACATCTGATCGGTGTGGAAGCCCTTTCAGCATTGCTCATTGTTTTCTTAGCTCTCAGCCATTTTCTCCCTGAACGCCTTTACAGCTTCAAATGGCTGCTGCACATATTCAGCTATTTGCCAAGTATTTGTTTTGAGTACCCAGGGAATAGGGGCAGCTGAGACTTGGCCGTGTCCTGGAACTGAGGCTTTGGGGAGGGAGCTGGATGCACCAAGGACAAGCAGAATCCAGAGTCAGATCTGTTCTCCGTGGGTAAATTATAGCCCCTGAAATAAAGGGAGCCAAGATGTCTCTACTGAATTTTGGGAAGTTGGGGCTAACTTCCTAGGCTAGGATGCTCCAGAAAGAGAAGAAATGAATAATGAGTGTGTTCAGGAGCAGGCTGGATTCTGGGGTGACGAGCTCCAGCTACAGTGATGAGGGGAGAACGAGGCTGGGGTCGCTGCTTGAGCCTCCCTGTGGGGCCTCTGTTGTTGATAGGAGAAAGAGGAACAAGATTTTGGGGTACCAGGACTAGGAATAGGATGAGTTCTAGAAAGGTTGTTTGGCTGTCAATTATTCAGAAAGCACTTCCCAGTGAAGAATTAGAATGTTAAGCATTCTGGGCGAGAGAATTCTGGGTGATTGTTGCCAGGATCTTCATGAGATACACACAGACTGGAAAAAGCTCACCCAGAGACCCAGTGAGACAGAGGGAAATGTGTCCTAAGACAGGACGCAAAGACACTCACTGCTAATACACAGGTGGTTCCAAAAGCTCCCGGGGCCAAGGGAGTGGAGGGCCCAGAAAACAGTCAGCCTTTTGTTCCAACTTGGAGCCCCCTAGGAAATTCTGTATTTTCAGAGCGTGGTGGCGATTTCATTTGCCTCAGAGATGAGCTCAGTTTAGTTAGGGAGACGGGGTGAGAAGAAAAGCTGCTCCTAGCACGCCAGCTGCCTCAAGCTCTACCGTGCTTTCTCTGTGTTTTCCGTCATTCATGGTTTGGAAACAATCCACAAATTCACCACTTGATGGTATTGAGAGGCAGGGCCTTTGGGAGATCATTGGGATTAGATGAGGTCATAATGCTGCTTCCTATCCCATGGTGACACTGGTGGCTTTGAAAGAAGGCGAAGAGCGATGGGCGCTAACAAGCGCACTCTGTCTTGCCTTACAGCATCGCCATCGTACGCTGCTTCAATGCTCTCCACGGGCTCAAAGAGCCTCACTAGCTGCAGTCCTGGCTCCTGGGCCTCCAGATGACGAGCTGAACACACCTAACAAAGAAAATGGATGACGATGGGCTTCAGTTCCGTTTAGAGAACGCAAGAGCCTGGCTGGGATTTCAAGGGAAGTCCTAGACAACTAGATCACTGCTGAAACGTTGCAAAGCTCCTTTGGGAGTGAGCAGAGACAGCTTTTCCGTAATGAAGAGTGAAGAGAACGCTGAGACTGTGGAGCAAACACGCCTTGAAGCGAGAAGGACCGCTACCTACCCAGGGACATCTGCCGAGCGTCAGTGTGCTCATCAGAGCATCGGAGCTCAGGAGCAAGCGCGTGCTGTTCCCATAGAGAGCTTCTTAGTTGTCTGCTGTACATAGCTATTGAATTGTCATAGTGTACTCCACAAATGGGTACCAAACTCTGTGTCATTTAAGATGAAGTCGTTGACCAAGCAGGGCTGAAGTGACTGCCCAGCTCATTGCTTCTTTGCGCTAGAGGCAAAGACTACTTAAAAACAAATAAAATCAAGTATCTAAAATGTAAGTTATGTTAATTGGATTAACTAAATCGTTCCACAACTCATTCATCAAAATGTCACAGTGCATACCACAATTATTTACAAGTATTATCTTCTAAAAATTAAACAAGCATGCTTACTTGTTTTAAATTAAAATATAACTTATGTTCCATACAGTCATCCTTTTGAAGTAAAAACTCAGTGGTTAATACATTCATAAGATTGCTCAATTCTCTCCACATTTAACCCAGGAATGTGGTCACCACCACCCAAAGGAACCCCATAGCTTCCCCTGTTGATCCCATTTTTTCTATGCCTTGAAATCCTGCTCACAAATATGTATTTTGTCACTGTGCATTTCTATATTCTTGACACTTCCTACAAATGACATCATGTGATGTGTGACCTTTGCATTTTGTAGACTCTTTTTTATTGGTTTTGTTACAATGAACATTCAGTCTATCACATGTTGGTCTCGTATTTCATCTCTTATGGCCGAATAATATTCCTTTGTGTAGTGATAATGAATTTTGTTGCTTGATGGACGTTGGGTTGTTTCCACTTAGGGTTATATTTTGAGTAGTATGCTAGGTACCTTCATGTAAAAGATTTTTTATAAACATGTATTTTTAGTTCTCCTGGGTCTACAGTTTGGAGTTGGATTTCTGGCTCATAAGTAACTCTATATCTATGTTTAGTATTTTGAGAAGCTGCCAAATTTTCCCCCATGTGAATGTACTATTTACATCCCCCTTCAGTGATGAATGAGGATTCCAGTTCTTCAGCCCTTCCCAGGACTTTGGCCTGTCTAATTATTTACTCTGACAGCTCTCCTCACCGTGTGAAGAGGTACTTCATTCTGGTTTGACACGCAATTGCCCAGCAATGCTGTTGTTTCGATCCTTTAACGCGCTTATTCACTACCCCCTGCTTTGAAGAAAAGCCTGCTAAAATCATTTGCCTGTTCTTAATTGTGCTACTTGGTTTTATTTGGAGTTGAAATATTCCTTATTTATCTTGGATGCAAACTCTTTTTCAGATACAAGATGTGAACATGGTGTCTCTACCGTCAGGAAGATAATGACGGCAGATGTTGATGAGGGTGCGGGGAAAGAGGAGCCCTTGTGCACCGTTCACGGGACTGTAAGCCAGTGTTGCCACTGGGAAAATCAGGATGGAGGTTTCTCAAAAAGATAAAAATAGACTTATGATACGACCCAGCTATAAGAGCCCTGGGCACACACCCAAACGGCACTGTCTCCTACTACAGGGCCCTTTCTCATTCGTGTTTATGCTGTATCCACACCAGCAAGGAAATGGAATCAACATAGGTGCTCATCAATAGATAAGATGACAATGAAAATGTAGACCCACACAATGGAACTTTATCCATCATAAAAGGAAAATAAATGAAAATGGGTGGAACCTAGAAATTAATATTATATTAGATGGGATAACCCAGAGTCAGAGAGAAAGACTGCATGCTTTCTCATATGCAGATTTTAGCCTCTAATGTCCATCTATGTATTTCCAGGTGGTTGTGAATGCATGAAGAGGCCCATGAGGGGGGCAAGACGAGGCTTTAAGGGAGGGGGTAGGGAAGGCAACAGAACACACGCTATTGTGTGGAAGGAGAAACACTGGGCATGGACAAATTTAAGTAGAAATAGTGGGCAGGGGCACGAGGGGAAGAGGGACCAAAGCTAAGTGTACATAAACTGTCTTGAAAAAAATCTGCCGACTGTGAGCTGATTCAAAATTTAAAGCAAAATTAAAATGTAAAATATCCTTTCTAATTATAGGGGTTTTCTTTACATTGCCTTTGAAGTACACATTTTAAGAATTGCCATGAAGCTCAGCTTGTCTATTTTAACTGTTTCTTCCTGCATTTGTGTTCTATGGAAGAAAGTGTCGCCCGAGTCTGCTGTCACAACTATATTTACACCTTGCTTGCTTGTGAGAATTTTATAGGCTCTGCTCTTACATTTAGAAATTTTATCCATCTTGAGATATGGGTTTTTAAAAATTTATTTTGTGTGTATGTTTGTGGGCTGGCATGTCTGTGTGTGCAGATGTCTGTAGAAGCCAGAGGACGTACCCTACCCTGGAGGTGGAGTTATAGGCAGTTTTGAACTCCCCCGTGTGAGTGCTGAGAACCGGAACCAGGTCATCTGCAAGAGCAGTAAGCACCTAGCACACTGAGCCCTCTCTCTAGCCCTGCATTTTGCTAATTTTTTATATGGGGTGAGGTAGGGCTCAGCTCCTTCTCTGCAGGTCTGCACTGTTCCAGAACTGCACTTTGAAAAGATTAGAGATGCCTCAGTGGTTAAGAGCACTTGCTGCTCTTCATAGGACCTGGGTTTGATTTCCAGTACCACAGGGCAGCTCACAACTGTCTGTGAGTCCTGTTTCAGGTGATCCAATGCTCTCTTCTGGCATTAGGTACACACATCACACACACACACACACACACACACACACACACACACACACACACACACACAAGCAAAACAGTGATGCACAGAAGACATAGATCAGTGAATGGAGTGCTCCTCAAATTTATTGTCTGTTGATTGTTAACAAAGGGTGCTACAGAAGTTTGACAGGGAAGCCTAATCTCTTCCCTTTTAGATTTCTTTTCTGTGTTTTGATTACTGAAAATTTGTAGTAAGTTTAGGAATGAGGAAGTAAGTTTTATAATTTTCATATTTTTCAGTGTTGTTTAAGGCATTTTAAGTCTCTAGGATAAGTGTAAGTATGTTTATTTTTATAAAAATGTTTTGAAACTACTTATTGCTTTGATAATAATCACATTCAATATGAGATGAACTTGGGAAATGCTGCAATTTGTTAACATCAAGTCCAATCTATGAGCATAGGAAATGTTTCCAACTTATTGAGGTCTACTTATTTCAGCCATATGGCACAATTCATTATTACATATGCCTTCTATGACTTTGATCTGATTTACTTCTTATTATCTTATCCCTTTTCATACCATAACAGGCAGAACCTACATTTAAATTTTATCTTTGAATTTTTCGTTGTTGATGTATACACTTGATTTTGTATATGGATTGCACATCCTGCTGCTCTGCTGAAATCATTTAGCAATGTCAGGAATTTAGTGTTAGTAGATGTTTAGACATTTCCATGTACCTCTTCTGTCATACCTTCTAAGTCAGGCATGGTTTGGTTTCTCTCGCCTTTATTTGTATCTTGCTCACTTGTTTTGCTCCATAGCCCAGCACGTGCAGCACCGTGTGAACAGCGCAAAGGAGATGGACTGCCGTGAATGCATTCTGAGTTTAGTGTAAAAGCATCAGGTCTCTTATTGCTGTGGTGTCCTATGGGCTTTCAGCTTCCCTTTCTTCAGGAATATCACTACTGTTCCCTGGGTGGAGGAGTGGAGTGGTTTTTTTTTTTGTTGTTGTTGTTATTTGTTTGTTTTTTTCAAGGGGTCAAGGGGTTGGCATGTTGATTTTTTAGTTCAGAAAGAAAAGGTCTTCTCACGTGGTAAGTCTACGCCTAGAAAAGTTATTTGGGAATAAAGTTATCTAAGTAAAATGAAGAGCCAGAGCCAGAGCTGCTAGTGGTGCTTCCCCTGAGAGCTGAGTTAGGGGTTTCTGCAAACAACATTCAAATAAAAAACAAAAAACCTTAAGGCATCAGGAAGAAAAAGGAAAAGAAATTGAATACATCATCTTTATTTACTCAAGCTTTGTAACATGAGGGCTGGCTTGTTGTGGTATCTGTTCCCGCCTGGTACCCCACAGCTGGCAAGTCCCAGAGAAAATCAATCACACAGAGATCTCTATAAGTTACAAAGCTGATTGGCCCATTAGGTCATGCTTTTTATTAGTCCTTGTAACTTATATTAATCCATTATCATTATCTATGGTAGCCATATGGCTTGGTACCTTTTTCAGCTGTCAGCTCACATGTTGCCTCTTCGGTGATCTGGGCAGGAAAGGCGGAGGGAGCTTCCTCCTCCCTAGCCTTATCCTATTCTCATTGCCCCGCCTCTACTTCCTGTCTGGTTGACCCGTCTATATTTACTGCCTGGCCAATCAGTATTTTATTTAAATACATGATTGACAGAATACAGACAATTCTCCTGTACCAAAGCTTTAGAAATTGTATTTGATGACTATTGTGAAAATTATACCATCATGAAGACAAAAATATTTAACAAGGGGGAAGCTAACACTGTATGGAATATTTGTATCTAAATCTACACCTTTATCACCTACATCTATCTATCTATCTATCTATCTATCTATCTATCTATCTATCTATGTATCTATCTATCTATCTATCTATCATCTAATTGGTCTAACTGTGTGTGTGTGTGTGTGTGTGTGTGTGTGTGCACAGATGTATAAATGTGAGTGGGAATAGTGAGGTTGTTGGAGGAGCTGGAAGGTGAGGGAGTGACAGTGTTGCAGGTAGTAAATATAATGATCATGAATTTTTTAAAAAATAAAAAATTTAAATAAAAATAGACATGAGTCATGAAAAGGGCCATAAAGCTATTTTTCTTCTAGCTGCAACTGGGTCATAGATTTTTCACTTTTGGTGGCAGATAGGTGAATAAAATATATTCAACAGTGAAAGTGTAAAATCCACTGTGAAGCTCCATAAGTTCAGAATGCCTAGTCTAACTGTGTAGAAGTTTGAGTTAGAATCTGATTGATTTCAGTGTGTGATGGGTTTTGCTTCCAAGTTTTTCATAATAAAGTTAATTGAAAAAATCTATCCATTTTCATAACTAAATGGTAGTATGTTATACTTACATCCTGTTTTAAAAAAATACATCAGTTGATGGGAAAATACATAGAACGAAACAGAAGTATGTTTAGGGCCTTTTCAAAAATTGTTGAAAATTTTGTTCTAATTTCAAACCAAAATTCACTTAATGACTTTTTTTAACATGAAACTCAAGTCAGCAAGTTTTAAAATCAAGCATCCCAATACAACACAATTCAAAGATACCCTAACTAGGTGCTTACATGCAGAGGAACGATAGGATAGTAGTGAAAAACCTGGAAGAGCAGAAAACTTTGTGTGTACCATAAAGCCGCTGCAGTCCGCAACGCATAATGGTCTTGAATCTGAGCTGAGCTGCTCCAGGGAGGGTTATCAGCCATTGAGTGGCATGGAGAACATAGGA